>NW_026571190.1:17966054-18563554 GCF_026225935.1 Boleophthalmus pectinirostris | reverse complement strand
CTTATGTCCTTAGTCCTAGTCCAGTCCTGGATTAGTCCTCCTCTTCAGTCCTGGAATCAGTCCTAGGTTAGTCCTGGGTTAGTCCTGGTTTAGTCTTGGTGGCGTAGGCAGTTTGATTAGAAAGGTAAAGGTTTGTTTCTCAGTGCTAACTCTAATGATTATTTTGAGGTATAATCAACATTAAAACAACACAACAAACTGAAGTTGTCTATATTTCAAAACATTTGAGCAGTCTTTATTTTATTTACAGAGTCTACATCTACACAGCAAATACATTTATAAACATCAACATTATTGAAAAAGTAGGCAAGATTGTTAGTAAAACATCTCTGCACATCACCAGTTGCTAGCATATTATTCTGCCAATTGTTTTAACACCAGATGCCCATCCATGCACAACCCTCTATATTTTACACTTTATTGTGACCTCTTGTATGCAATATTTCAAAGTTTTAGCATCATGTTGTATATTTGTAAGTGACTCATCTTTATCCAGCAAGCTTTAAGGCAAAAAAAACAAGATCAGCCAAAAACCTCTCACCAAAAATTTGCAATGCGATTCTCCTTCGACAAGGCACCTGCACCCGAGTATATAAAAAGACAGTTTCTCTCCATCTTTTATTCTATCACAATGACATGACAACCCTTATGGCAGCCGTTTTAGCCGAGTCAGCGTGTCAAATTTAAACACACACACCGAGGAAGAAGGAGCTGGGTACAGTAGGCACACGATGTACTGTAAAATGTGGCAGGGGGAGGCATCACGGAGACATGTGGGTATAAGGTGCGGATAATAATTCTAGGTTTAAATATGGGGCCCTTGTAGCCTGTCAGTGTACTCTATAAGTGTGTACCATACGGATTTGGAGGGGGAGGGGCAGTTTGAAGACTTGACTTGTGGATGTGTCCTTGGGTGAGAGCGATGAATAGAACTGAGAAAGAGGAAGAGAAAAAAAATATATAAATGCAGCAATTTAACAACATTTTAGTGCAGGTTATGTACGTTAAATATACGGTAGCTCAGTTGGTATAGTGTTTGTCCGCTAATCTGAAGGTTGGTGTTTCGAATCCCACTCTTGACATAAACATCATCATGGCCCACAGGTTGGTGGTGTGATTCCGGCTCCCACAAATGTATGCTGTCATTGTGTCCTTGGGCATGACACTTAACCCGCATTGCCTGTGTATATTGGTGCATGAATGGGTTAAAAGTGCTATATCAAAACTTATATTACCATGACTAATGTATTCTATCTGCAGGTTAAAGCACTGGCAACCCAGATTCCCAGTCACTGTAGTACCTTTTTGAAACAGTGAGTGTGCAGGTTGCATACAATTCCTTTAACTTTCAATGTAATCACCAATGTCAGTACTATTACTTTGCTAATGCAGGCAAAAACTAGCCTGATTCATCAGCATATTTCACTTCGTAGAAACCATCTGACCTCACAGCGTTAGAATTCATTCGCTCAACAGTAGATGGGTATGTTTTTTGATTTAACCAATCGCTGCTATTTGGTTGTGACGTATGTAATGTGTAACTAAAGGGGGTAACTGGTATATTAAGCTTTTCCCAATTCCCAAAAAAGAAGGGCAATAATGTCTTTCCCCTTGATAAAATTCACCAAACATTCGCTTTGTTCCGGCTTTAAATCCTCGATCTCGGGAATCGTTGCCAACACAGAATGTATGGCTCTTTGCTGATTGGCTGGTGCCCGAACTCGCACTTCCGGGGTTCTTGCAAACCATCTAGTGTATTCCAATTCCTGACCTAGTCGCTGGAGAGAAATTAAATTGGGCGGAAGTGGCGAAAGCCTGGCTAGGCAAAAACACACTCAATCCAAAATATCAAAAATATATCAAGTGTAATTTCAGTGGATTCTCTCTCTTTATTCTTGTTTGGTGCCTAATGATTTTATATTTTGGGTAATAAGAAAATGAATGACTGAAAAGGTGTTGCTGAGAGTGCTGATAAGTGATGAGACAATTATCACTCTTCACTGTTTCATAATTGAACATGTTTTAAAATACAATTACAAACACTGAATAATTGGCAAAATATTTAAATGACAAAGACAGTAAGCTGTGAGCTGAAGGAGCCCTGGTGTTGATTACCTCTTTATTTACTTCTTATTCCACAGAACTTATTACATCACATTGCTCATGTTAGGAATTTTGTCTAGCATATGTTTCTCCTGGGGTTTGCGGGTTTTGTTCGATTTGCCCATCAACCCAAAACATGCACAAAAAACTTCCAGCTAAGGTCTTGACCAAACCCATGCTTGGCACTACTGAGGCTCCTATAGTTGCCTCAGAAGCACTGAAGGATCGGTCAAATGCAGAAGACGCATTTTCCTGTAGGGGCAATAAAGGCCTTTACCTTAACAGTCAATAGGTGTTTAAGCACTGATAATGAACATTATGTTTATGCACTGAAATAATTTTATTTCAGTGACAGAACTATGGGCAGCCTTATGCTTTTGCCTATTTTTTGCCCATGGAGCAATTATTTTATCTCAAATTATAGTTCTCCTACTGTTTACGTGATTTTCATATTTTAGACATTAGGTACAAACTAAATATTTTGTTGCATGCTTTTGTATTTGTTTTTAAGTTGTAGCAGCTCTTTCACATTTTAGATGTGTTTTTTTGAGCTATTACAGAATAAAATGTCATTGCTTGTTATTGCCACTCATATATTGTTGCCACACTATTCATTCATTTACACCGTTGCTTCTCCAACCCTCACTAGCACACTCTCATACAGCATATTTATACTGCTATACTATAATGAAGCTTCTTGCCCAAGGACACAACAGCAGAATGCACTGTTTGGAGATGGGAATTACCTTCAGATTAAAATAACAATGGTCTATTACCTGAACAACTGTCTCTATTAAAAGCAGTATTTGGCGCAGTATAGCAGACAAAGAAAAACATTTCACAGTGAACCTTCTCATATTTTCCCCTCATTGTAACTGCATAAAAGTATGTTATTTGCATTGTCATGTCATAAAACAAAACCTTTAGTTTATCTGTACAATTGTCAGTTGTCTGATTGTGGTGAGAGACCCAAAACAACATCTTGTAATCTTCTCTGAACACAAAGAAATCAAAACATTCATTATGTCCTGATGAATCCTGCTGATTTTGAATCAAATGCAAACAAAGACAACAGAGAGAAGCATGGATACTGAGATACAATCTTTTCAACTCATTGCTTGGATCTTAAAAGTTACAGGTATAGCTGGAACAAAAGTTATTGTTACACTCTGAAATTGGTTATTTTTCCATTAATCATAGTAAATAAATAGTATTTCTGTTTATGTTTCTAATTCAATCCGACCAGTAAAATAACACAGTAGATGTTCAGTGTTGACATCATATTTATAAAAGTTTGCACCCCAAACCTAGTTAACTGAATCATATGTAAATTTCTACTAGCTCTGTTGTGCCAGTCTCATTATGATATATTGTCTTCACAAGCAAACATGCAGAGTCCAAACACAAATACACAACGTTTGTACATACTAACGTCATTGGAAATGCCATTGCCTCCAGTTACAATTAAGACTATTGTGGGTTTGCAAATCATTGTCACCCTTTTTCTATCCGATTGGAGGAGACACGTCCAATCCCGAGGCCAGATTCTTCTCATAAGGAGGGCCAGGACCTTCACTCATTTATTATTGCTGAAAGCCCTGACTTTTTCTCTCTATATATGTGTGTGTGTGTGTGTGTCTGTGTACATCAGAGGGACAGTGGGGAAAATGGTGTGTTTCATAATAACCTGAGGTAGTGCATCCTTCCAGAACAAATTATTTCTGAGCTAACAACACCAGCTTCAATCAAAACAGAGGACAAAGCAGGAACACCATGACTTTGTGTTTCTCCTGAGTATTGCTCTTTATTATGTGGTTTTCAAGACAGACGCATTATGAATTATCATGTCTTATTGAATGTGTTGATTAACCCACTAGATCCATGCTTTCACAATATCATAACATTATATTTGTCTTTCCTAGGTAGGCCAGTCATGATAACAAGTAAATACAGACGATAGTATTAAAACAAATTTATGCCACTGACATATAAACCTAAGAGCAGATTTAAATGACAAAAAACTATTCTAAAACTACAATGTTGGTACAAAATGAAAGTCTTTCTTGCTTATATGCTTCTGTAATGAATCATAGACATTATGAATTCAACCTTTTATGGCTCAAATCTTATTGTACATCCAGAAAATACCCAAAAATGTCACAGTAGTACAAAGAAAATGCACACATGATAAATACTGCCTCCAAAAAACATAATTTGATCTATCATGTATTGAACGATAAGTGGATATTGTATTTATTGTGACAGGCCTAGTCCTATAATGAATCTGATTAAACGCTCAATGGCTGGCAATGTTCCGCCCAAATGAAACCCCAATTAGAAATAAGTAAAAACATGATGCGTTAATGTGAATTCCTTTTTGAAAATGAACATGTTACAAAATGTCACAAAAATACAAAACTGAACATGTTTGGCAAGTTATTAGATGTGAAATAAGTGCTCTAAATCAACATTGGTAATCAGTAAATCTTCTACAACATGTTTACCCAAGGAGAAAGACTTTGTTATGTAAAATTGTGTTTTTCAAGGGCATACTAAATTAATCAAATATTATAAAATATTCTGGTTGTAGAAATAAATATCCACAAAATTAAGTTGTTTGGTTTGGTCTCTCTGAAATTGTCCCCAAAAATTTGTCAAAAACAGAAGCTCATTCAAAGCCAGTCCTACACAAAAGCCCCCATCCCTGCACTTGACAAGCACCTCAAAGCACCAGTGTAATTTCCTAATAGGTTCACACTATTAGATGAAATTACCCAGATTTTCAAAGATCTCCGCGTTACACCACCATCTCCGCCACTGCTCCACCCGCTCCACCAATAAAAGTAGTGTCTGGTCGTTTTAGCCACATTACCTGTCTGCTCTGGTATAATAATGTCATTATGTGGCTGAATTACACAGTGGCCTCTGCCTGGGCGGCCAGCTCTCAGCTCGTCACTTGTGCAGGATAATGGGCAAAGACTGCACCGAAATCAACCGGGGCTGATGACGCAGTGAGGACATGATGTACACATATACAAAAAAACAATAACAGCACAGAGAGATGTTGTTAAATAAGTGTTCATCTATTAGCCATATGCTTAGGAGTAGTAACATTACTTCTTTGCAGGTTTAAGTGCAAAATGTAGAAATACTCAAGCAGCAGGTTGATTATAAAAACCCTCCCAAAAAAATCTTGCTCCATCTAAGTTGGCTATACCTATATATATAATAACTGCACTTTAATTGGCCTTAAAGCATGAATAAAGACTGAATTTACAAATGGCTTACTTAATTAAACCTACCTTAGTTCCTAAACCTAACCATAAGCCTAGTTACCAAGCCTGAATCATTGTTTATAAACAAGATGTACATTATGAATTAAGAGTTTGTTCATGCTTCAGTAACATTAAGTAAGATCTAGTTATCATTAAGGTACCAAAAATTATGTTTCCGATATTAAGTAAACATCATAATACATAAAGAAAGAAGTTTAGGTAAAATGAGTGAAAATCTAAATGTACGATGTCTGTAATGTGTAGTGGCTGACTGAGATGCATAGTCCAATCTTTAAACCGGGCATTTTCTTTTAAGGCAAATGATACTGTCTATTTCCTGACACTCTCAGCTAAGTGTGAACAAGATTAATCTGTTATTTAAGAAAATAAGACCAAAGAGAAACTTGATAAGGCTCCAGGGGATGAGCAGGAGAACACAGATCCTGCCCTGATGGAGCCTATAGAATATCTGACCACAATGGACTCCATCATGTCTGTAACATTAGCCTGAGCCATATATCAGCATGACGCATTGCCTGGTGCATTTGTTTGGATTAAAAAAAAAAAAGTGAAATACCCCGGGGGGTTACAGGGTCATCTTCTATCTTTGATTTCTCTGTCTTACTCACTTTTGTAGGATGCTTTGATCTTGCTCTTGCTTCAGAAGTAATGCTTTAAAACACTGTGTCAGACATATAAATGCGTAGTTATGATAAATAAATATTTGATATGGGCAGATAAATGTTTGATTATATGCTGTGCTATGGTTCAGATGAAGGGTCAAAAATACAAACAGACATTCAGAGCTGTTTGAAAAACTGCAATCACTGACCAAGATACACCAGTTAAGCATCAACTGAACTAAAAATAGGTGATTCTGACCTCCTTGTCAAAGTCTGATCTCATCACATCTCAAAAGCTAAGCAGGACTGGGCCTGGTTAACTTGAATGGGAGAATTCAGGGAACGTCAGGTGCCACAGTGGGGTGCCAGAGGCAAAACTGTTGTTGTGCCCTTAGGCAAGGCCTCACCCACATTGCCTGAATGAATGTGGTGGTGGTGGTTAGTTAAGGTTGGATGGGCCAGTGGTGCAGATTGGCAAATGGGGGAATAAAAAAATGTCCACAGGGTCTCCAGCAGGCTCTTACAATTTAAACTGTGTTCACACTTGAAGCACAGCTAAATTTGGTCTAAACTGGAATAGGCCAGGACTAGAACAGAACCAAAACAAAGTCTACATAAACTGCACAAGCACCCTTAATCTAATCTAGTTTAGTATTAAAAATGTTTGACTTATTTTGTATACAATAATTGATATGTCAATAAACAGCATACAGTGGTTATGAACGTGACTACATAAAGCATCAAAACAAGACAGTCAAAGTGAGTCAAATGCATGCTCAGTTTGATTGATCAAATGTAATCCATTTCCATGCACTGACTGCTTCCCAGAATCAAGAGCAATGTTTCTCATACATTTCAGCAACATTATACATGCAAGTAATCTATATCAATCATTTTAAAGTACAGCCATACAGACAATGTTTCATAGCCTCAAATCTCTAAAAGTCACTATTTTCATAAAAGTCATACTTTTCTTTACAGCACAGTGATAGCATGGTAATGGAAAAGTAACTGGGATAATACATTCCAGCCCAGTTTCCATGTAATTACCAAGAAAACACTCAAATGATTCTTGGTACAGTCTTTCTACAGAGTAAAGGCCAGGGTTAGGATTGACCAAACTGACGGTGCACACTAACTTTCCACTTTTCTGGAGGAGGGATTGCCACCTGCTTGTTTCCTTGGAAATTTCCACTGTATGGCATAAACGTATATCTCAATTGGGGCAAGCAGGTGGCGTCACGAGGCCACATTACAGGTCAGGTCTGTGGAGAGGCAGCACCAGTAAGAATGCATTTATTTGCGTTTTGTATTCTTGAGCCACAAAAATGCCAGACAATTTACTAATACATACTAGAAAGATAACTTATTGTGGAATCTAAGCAAAGCAAGAACATCTCCATGGAGACAAGATGGCACCCAGACCAGTAAAGTTACATGGTTGCGTGCACTAAGTGTTTACCAAATTCACTTAGATACTGTGATATTATGCGATTATAAATGTTTCTTTATTCATATTTTTTACTTAGTCTTGTTTTCTACATAGTCATTTAATCCCCAAAGATTGTCAAGCAGGAAAAACTAAAAATTTCATAAATATTTTGCTTTGAAGGAAGAAAAAAAGGGAGCAGAGCGTGAATGAAAGCTAGTGAGTAAAATTAAATGCAACTTGAGAGGGAAATATGCATCAGAGTTGGGGGAGAGGAGCTCGCCGGAAGTTGACGCGCAGACAGAAGGAGAATGAGATGTTGGAGAGAGGAAGAAAGAGATTAGGAACGCTGAATGTCGAGTGGCTCCGAGCGCCTGCCCCCCCGCCTCCCCTCTTATCCCCTCCCCGCCCCCCACATCCCAAACGGGGGAGGAACAGGAAGAGAGAGAGAGACGGAGGGAGCCTAGAGATGACAAGACAACTAGACACCAGCATCAAAGCGGGTCAGAGGAAACCAAGCCTGGAAACAATATCAAAGCTTTCGAAGAGAAGACAAGAGCTGGAGTGGCAACAAAGATGTCCGTGTGTGTATGTGTGTGTGTGCAGTATTCACACAAGTGTATATGAGGTATTTTGGTGCAGGTTTGTGAATCCTGGAGTGCTGACAATGCAAATACTGAGTGTTTGTGTCTTTGCTTTCAGTGCACAGACGACGGAGAGGCCTTGGCACAGCGAACAGTCCGACCATCAACAAAAGCAGCTCCCGACACAGATGGTCAGAGGAGAGGGAGAGAAGAAAGAGAGAGAGAAGAGAGATGAGAGGGAGGGGAAAGAGAAAGAGATAGAAAAGAGAGAAGAGAAAGAAATGGGAGAGAGAAAGGAGGGAGAGGAGAGGGAAAGAAGAGAGAGAAATAAAAGAGAAGAGAGACAGGAGAGAGAGGGGAGGGAGAGGAGAGAGAGAAAGGAGAGAGAGAGGAGAGTTGCTGGAAAAACAAAATGGTTTGTTGCAGCATGCGTCTGTGGCCTGGTGCCAACATGCCAAAGAGGACAGTGAGAGGGTCCGGCCCAGTATGGTTAGTTACATATGAAGACCTCAGAAAATGTGGCTGGAATTTTGGATCTGTGCATTCAGTTTACAGTGAAACAGTTTGGCAATACTAAGCATGAAAAAAAACTTTGTTTTTAATTAACATTGTACTGGTATTGGTCATAACAGATAAATAATCACATTATTAAACAAAATCCAAATGAAAGCATATTCCATAGCATATTTCTTCCAATCTGCTTCAAAAGTGAAGCAGACTAAGCTAGTGCTAGTCACTCAACACCAAGCAAACAAACACTCTGGTGCATTCTCCAGTCATGGCCGTAGACTGTATGTATTTGTAATAGTTCATGGTCACGACTAAGCCTATGCACCAGCGCTGGTGCCTCGCTGCCAATGAACTGCAAAGGGACAATCTGATTGGTCAGTTTTAACGCAGCAGCTTGTAGACACAAGGCTCAATGAAAGAGCGGGCATTTCTGAGAGTAAAACCAGTGGTGGATCGCGGCCTTGGGACACTGACTGACAGATTGGCATGGCGTATAAATGCCAAAGCGACCATACGCAGCCTCTCAGGTCGTGTGCTCACCTGCGGAGGTGAGCTGAAGGCGCCACTGAGGCAGGACTGGACCCACACAGTTTAATGCATGAAGAACACACGCACTTCTGATTCTACACAATATTTACAGCCTTTGTGGACTACATTAACTGCTTAAACGCATAAAAGATTAATCGCAATGCATCAGCTGATTCGACCACACGAGTGCACACGTGGAGTCTGACCGCGCACATACATCACCATCAACAACCGGACACAACTATAATGGACACGTGTTAACTGGATGGTTTCTCATTAGGCAATAATCCCGAGTTACTACAAATAGACCGTTTGATAACACCAGCCCCTCACTCACCGCTGCTGTCTTCACCAGACGAGAACTTTCACACATGTTGGGTACATGTCGACATCCGATCCAATCCAACCATGAAGTAGAAATCAGTCAATTCATCCTTTGATCCGTGAGGTCCGAGTGTCACTGAATCCTTTGCTAGTAGTCCAGGTGATTTAGATGCTCTTCTGAACGTTTCATTACAACTAATTTAGGGAACAAAGACAAACTGCTCATCTCATGAAAGATAATATGTCCATAAAGAAAGTCCAAATGAATGCACTTGCTATCTTTTTCTTTCAAATTCCATCAAAAGTTAAACAGAAGATAGCCTAGTCACTCAGGCAAAAAAAAAACCTCTGGCGCCAACTGGTGGATCCTCCAGTGACACTGTAGGGCCAGGCCCGGCCATGGGCCATAGATCTATGATTTGTGTCCAGCGCTGAGCACACAGCTGACCTGGGGGCGGGACTGAGCCAATGCACCAGTGCTGGAGTTTGCCTGTCAATCAACTGCAAAGGGACAATCAGATTGGTCAGTTTTATCACTAGTGCCAGCAGTTTGCAGACAGATGGCCCAAGGAAACAGGGGGCATTTCTGAATAGGAAACCTCCAAAATAACACCAAATCTGATAGACATAACATAAATATGAGTATCCAGAGAGAATTTAGATCTAAAAAATAAAAAAATAAAAAATTGTGAATTAATTGATCTAATAAAATCATTAGTTTTACATTTTTTTTATTGAAATGTCAGATAACAAATGATCTAAACTGTGTTGGCATGGTTGTGGGACAGAGGGCACACTCATACACATGTTGTGGCATTGCCCTGAAGTGAAACAATAATGGAGCATTGCAATGGATCATCTGTCTAGTATGTTTGATGAGCAGATTTCTCTATGCCCGTTGTTGTGCCTATTTAGAATAAGAACTCAAGATTTGTCATCCCAAAAATTGGACCACATATTATCACTGGGTTTTTTATCAGCAAAACGTATTATTATGATGAACTGGAAGGAACGCAAACATAAGTGCTTCGAGACAGACAATTGGTACAACGATTTTTTGGATTTAATTTCTATGGAGCAGGCGGCTCAATCGTTGGACACAAAAAACAAACGGACTGTTGACCTATGGACTGTGGCAAAACCCTGTTGGGACAAAGCACAGTAAAATAAGAATAACATACTCTTGGATAATGTCAAAATATATATATATATTTTTTGGTGTGTATTATTATCATTATTTACTTATTTACTTATTTCATTTATTTATTCTTCTTCTTATTATTTTATTTTTATTTTTTTGTATGCGTGTTTAGTTAAGTCTGTCTTATTGTGGATGTGCTGGGTATCCAATCCCTTAAATTTGACAAATTATAAATTAAAAAAATTTTTTAAAAATGTCAGATGGCACACCACTAGTTTTAAGTCATGTTATAAAGTTTATGAAAAACATACAGGGAGTTGTGTTTTGTTTCATTCACACATGTTTGAGTCATTCTTTAATTTGATTAGTCTGTATACATCCCCAAAACTCAAAATGCTCTGTTCCACCTTGTGAATTCCTACCTTGTACCTTTTGTTTATATTTGCAAATACAGAACTGAAATTATCCAAATGAGTCTAGCGAAGATGTACGGAGTTAGAAACACAGCAGAGCACTTCATGTATTATCGCATGACATCACAAGGTGGAGCAGAGTGTTTTCTGTTTGAGAGAAGAACACAACTCCAGGTATGTTTGTGATGAGGAAACAACATTATAGCATAGATCAGGACAAAGAGCCCTTTAATTGTGGCTAAAAATTCTCCATGCAATTTTTCTGATGGATGGTTCACCACCTGCTTGTTTCCATTTTCTATCTCCATGGAGACAAGCAGGTCACAGTGTCTTTGCTGTGAGCCACTATGCTGCCTGCTTAACCTGTTTGGGTACATGGATCTATAGTTCTGAGCACCATCCCTTGTCTCTGTTGTATTGATTTAGATGTGTGGAGTGAGCATTTTTTTGAACCACATTTGAGGCCATCTTTTGAGTTTCTGGAAATATTTCTGAAGGTTTAATGGATGTTAGTAGAATAATATTAAAGAGAGTTGTTTTGGAACACTATTAGAAGAATAATTCATTAACCTTTTCTTCTGTTGTATTTTGTTCTGCATTTAATTTGCACTATTGAACTCCAAGAGTACTCTGTAATAATTTAACAGCCACAGAAAACCGTTTTAAAGCCTTGAAGAAACCAAAGTTGCCACATCCTTTTTTATTCTCAACTGCAAAGTTGTACCACACACATCATATGAACAGAATAAGACTATTATTGTTGTTTATATTTTATATATTTTTGTATTGTATACTAGATTGATTTGATTATAATCTAAATGTTTGTTTTGTTGCTAATCTCTTCCACAGCTCTCGTCACTGATTTCATTTTAATAGGTTATGTTTACATATTAAGAATCTCACTCATTCTTCACCTGTGATGTTTCTTTAATCTAATTTAAGAGCTCGTACTCATTTTAATTTCCTTCACTGTGATGTGAGAAACTGAAGAATGAAAAAACAATGTCTTGCTATAACCTGTAATTAAATTCACAGGTTAGCAGCTAGTACAGTATACAAAATTAAAAATAACAATATTTAGCATTTGCTCTGTCTTAAATAGTGGTGGAAAAAGTACTTAATTTTGTTACTTACTAATTCAGATACCAGAACAAAAATGTACATAAAGGGTAAAAAGTTATGCAGATATTGAGATCTAATAAAGCTTAAAAAAATTTGTCCAGAATTGTTAGTTTTATCTGTATATTTTTGTTTGCTCAGACTACGAATGTGTCAAAAAGTAAACACCCAGCCTTTTCAGCAGGTCTCACACAATCATAAAAAAAAAATACTTTTACTTGTCAATCCTGTTAAATATTATAGTGAAGTAGAAAGTACAGATACCTGCTCTTAGATATAGTGAAGAGTAAAATGTTCTCCACAGCCCGACAAGTAGCCTACATACTACATACTCTGAACAGTGAACTGCATGTGTAAAAGAGTTTTTATTTTATGTTTTCTATTTAAAAAACAATATGAAAATTACATTATTACCAATATATTATATAATTACAGTAGGGTAAATGCACTGTAATACCACCCATTTCCAGACACAAATGGATGGAAAACAGACAAGATAAGTGAAGTCAACCAGAAGAAAGTGAGGAGGATAGAACAAATTGGATGGGGGGAAGAGATAGAGGAGGAGATAGCGGAGGAGACAGGTAGCATAGTGGTAAAAACCTGGGCACTTAAGGGTGAGAGTGAGGGACGGACAGTGAAGAAGGGGAGGCCAAATTGACTGCTGCGTGTCACAAGGAAACACTCTCTAATTGGCCAATCAAAGAAGAGATTGAGCTCGCCGTTCTGTGGCATTGGTAGAGCACCTACACCTCTCACTCTGTCTCTCTCTCTCTGTGCTTCTCTCTCTTTCTCTCCCTCTCCCTCTCACACAAACATTTGAACACATACGCACAGAACTGGAGACATCACACCTGCCACTTTTAGCACCTCTTCATCTCTTGCCTCCATTTCTGACTTTTAAAAAGGATGTCTGTAATAGCAGCATGACAGAGTGGAGCGAGCAGGAGTCATGTGGAGATGACGTAAAAAGGACTACATGGAATAAGCCACATGCTGCATTACAACTATGGATAAAATATTAACGTCCTGTTGTTTTCACCAATTAATATTTTGGTAATTAATCATCTCTCGGCACTTGAAGCATGTAGCTACCAAAAACACATTAGCCTCATCATTGTGTCTTTTTTATCTTCAGTAAGTTGCCAGTGCTGTAGGTTTACTTCCTCTCAGCTGCTCTACAGACACGTGGACTTTGGGTTCTGAGGAGACATGTAAATGAATAGAATGAAATCTAGAAAATTTGTTATAAAATTATAAAACATACATAAGACTAAGGTGAAACAGGTCAAATAAACAAAAAGTAGGAGCATCAACAACGAACACAAAATTGATGCACATTTATAGGCAAGGCAAGGCACGGCAAGTTTATTTGTATAGCACAATTCGAACACAAAGTAATTCAAAGTGCTTTACAGAATAAGAAATACATTAAAATCATAATAAAAACTAATCAAAACATGAATAATCATAAAGATTAAAATTAAAAAAGAGAGACATAAATTGGAGAGAAGAGTGCGGAATGAAAACCTTTCAGTTATATGCACAGTTAAACAGAAATGTTTTGAGCCTGGATTTAAACAGCGTCACAGAAGAGTCTGTCTCACATGTTCAGGAAGACTGTTCCAGGTTTTAGCTGCGTGAACCTGAAACGCTGACTCCCCTTGTTTAGTCCTGACTCTGGGCACCAGCAGGAGGATTATATACATATTTATACACATTATGTATTAGGGAGGTGGATCAATCTGAGTACCTTGAGATCAGTGAGTGAATATCAAATGAACAGAAATGTTAAAAACAATAGCAACACAGAAGATTAACACATTACTACTTGACTTTGGTGACACCTACTCAGACGTAACTTTGATGGCATTATGTCACTCTATGTTTTCAATATTTTGCAGTACTTTTAACCAAATGCTTATATTTAAATGGACTAACCCTTTGTGACTGTGTTATACATTATTTTAACCAACCTTGAACTGCACTGAGTAAAAATACTTTTACTTGTCTATAGTCCTTTATACAGGTTTATGATTTTACCCGTTGAAGACAGACTGATGCAGAGCGACCACAAAAAGGTGAATATTTAAAGCATCTGGCAAAACACTTGACTCAATATGTTAATGCAGCTCTCAGCAAGCTCTTGTTATTTGATGTTTTATTGCCAATCTGCCACTCGTGTGGAGCACCACATTACTATAAACCCAGAGGAGAGATTGATGCTTCAGACTGCACTTTCACGTAACACTCTGTCCATGTGTTCAAGTGTGAACACTGTTTGAATTGTGACGGTAAATTAAAAGATTTACTGTGACATTTCTTAGACTACACTTTTATAATCAAGTAGTGTTTTTTCAGGCTTTGGCTTGGACAGACAGTAAATGTTAACAATATTAAGAACGCTTTGTGCCATTGTGTTGCTGTAAATGCCATTTGATTAAGTTGATTATGGCCGAAAGGTAAGCAGGCCAATTTTCTAATAAATGAAGATGTTGAAGGTGTTTACAGTTTTTGGCATTTACCTTTCAGAATTACAAAAGCATATGAATATGTTTGTTTATTCAAGCTTTTGCACCATGAAAGAAGGACATAGTCATTTAAATCTAACTAACTTGTTTTAACTTATTCCTATAAATATTCTGGACACAAACCATTGTTTCTTTCACGCATTGAGAAAACTTTACAACGGCAAGTCGATCTAGAGCCGTATCCTGTCTCCCTGATTATGACAATACCATTACAGTGTTAGTTAGGAGCATGATTGACAGGTGGATTAACCAATCAGAGAGACAGATGCTCAGTTCATGTCAAAAACAAACACGGCTGCTTACACCAAAAAAAAAGGAGAATAAACAACATTAATGACTGAGAAACAGCATGGATTTTCTCAGAGTCAACCATTGTAGCACCAAACTGTTAATGATCTTAGATAAAAGAAGTTATATATTTTCTTCTGAATGTAATGAGAAATTTCAAGAGGACATGTCTTCTGTATTGGAGAGACACAAGCTACAAATCAGCTACTGCAAATGGACTGTCTCAAGTTTGGAGGAAGATTTTTCCCTCTCCGTGATCCGATACCATACCCTACTGGATTCAAACAGAATGTAGAAATGACTGGCTGGTCCAGCAATTATTTCTTGCAGATCTCAAAAGGCAAGAACCCAGCCCCAGACAAAACAAAAGAAGAAGATAATGCCGAAACAACAACAGCAATTTTGAAAGACAAAAATACAAAGAGTAAATTCGAGACATACCTCTGATTGTACAACAGAGTTCACATTTTCTTTTCCATTTAAACTTGAATTCTTGTTGTATCGACCATTATCACAACACTTTTTCTTTTCACTTCTGAAATAAAATAAGACATTTTCTACAAGCCTAAATAATTCAGCAGTCACAAAAATGCCTCTAGTATGTTTGACATGTGCTGTAACCAACAGCACCCACTGAAGCCTGACTCTGTTTGCTCAATACCCCACTCACACACAACACAAAGACACATGTCCAAAATAGCTTTCACTTGTTTACCACAGAAATACATGACACTGTGTTGGAAATGTAAGGAGAACATGAAGGAGATGAGAGGAACACTGTAGTCAGCTATTGTTAAGGGAACAGAGAGAGAGAGTGAAGAGTAAAGTAAGTACAAGCTCTGATCTCGTGGGTGTCCACTGGTGTTACAAACATGGGCAATCATTTATCCATAGGTTTAGGATAAATAAAACTAAGGCCCCGTTCACACTAGTACATATTTAAATAATTTTCGTTGCGGATGCAGTGTTCGTTCACACTAATCCGATTGAAAACGGCTCCAGAGACAAAGATCTGGTGCCGCCAGCTCCCACGAATTCATCTGAGTACGGATCTGATCCAGCACTGTGTGGACACCTGAAAACACTGATACGCTGATGTAGGTCTATGCACCGCGAAGTAGCTAATTCACCGCCAAAACGCTAACAGGCTAGCATATATTCATATATATGGTCTATGGGTATGACCTGCAGATGTATAATCTCTGAAAAGTTTCACACGAACCATCTCCAACGCGATAGAAGCACAGAACAGACTCACCATTCGCAGAACACCCCTCTGTCACAGAAAGAACACATATGATCCACTGAGTCATGTCCTTTAGTCCGACAGAAGCTGAAATGCACACAAAAGCAAGCTGTTTTGAGCCCTCAGTTTATGCAAATTAGCCATGCATGGTTTGTGCCATGGTTTTAAGTTTAGTTTCTGTAAAACGTAAACACATATGCTCAAAGCTGTGTGGATAGGGAAGGATTGCACACACAGAAACAACATGTGTGGACGCAGATCGTTTCCGATATGGTGATGTGTAAACAGCACATTCAAATTTTAAGATTTTAACAATAGTGTATAACGTAATGGTTCTTAGCAAATACATACTGTATATACGGGGTGGCGTTTTGTTTCATTGAGTAATCCTGTACATTTGTTTTGAAAACTGACATACCCCTTCTACTGTTCTGCAGTTGTTCAGATCACTTCAGAGTTCATATCATGACATGAGCTTTCTGTGAGGAGTTTGAATATTATGGATAGAAAACCAAAGTTTCACACAGTCTGGCTAATCCCTCCATATACTCTAGGTAATGTTCAAATTTCAAACTTGATTTTCGATATTAAGGAATAGACTTCATAACGATACCGTGATGAGAAGGAAAAACACTCCTATTAAGACAACAGAATATGATTTTTTTTTTAAAAAAGGGACAGTTCGGAATTTTGGACATAGGGCCTCATTTCCTAGTTAGCGTTAGAGTGTTGTAGACATGTGGAGACACTTTTTGAAATATTCCGTACTGTCCTTGTATTTGCAGAGGTCACTGGTGCTAGGTTAGCGCATGTCAATGGCCACTGTTAACCTGCCACTAAAAACAGTCTTACCCACTCCACCGTGCACCTGAGGCAAACCTATTATTATGCCATACTGTCCATGTAAATGTCTGTGTCAATAGAGTAATTGTAGAAGTAAAATCAACCTTGCATTTGAAGGATTTATGTCTGAGCAGCAGCAGTGAGTTGTACTTCTTGATAGAAAGCTCGGCAGGGAGGCACCTATCTTACCGGCTCTATAATAGTTTGTTTACCTGCAGCTGCCATAGCAACACATAGAGCACACGAAGAAGCCTGTTCCAGATATGGCCATGTTCATATCCTCCCAACTAACTAGAGCAGAGTAAAATTCCACTGCTGCTGAGAAACTAGTCCCTTAACATGCGACGATTCAAGCGATACAAGGTTAGTTTTATCAACACAGACATTTACACGAACAGTCTGGTGTAATAATAGATTTTCTTTGTGGAGTGGGTAAGACTGTTTTTAGTTGCAGGCTAACAGTGGCCATTGACATGCACTAGCCTAGCACCAGCGACCTCTGCAAATACAAAAACTGGATGGATTATTTCAAAAAGTGTCTCCACAAATCTACAGCACTCTGGCTCACTAGGAAATGAGGCCCTATGCCCAAAACTTCCGAACTGTCCGTTTAAATAATAGTACTTTCAAGGAGATGGATTCTTGCCATGTTTGTGAGTTTACAAACTTGTGTGATTTTACTTTGTACATCTTGCAGTTGTGCCCCAGTCTCTGAATGAGCAGTCCAGACACAAGGCAGCATTGTGGAAGTCAAAGGTGAAACGCCCAAACAAACCAAACTGAACATGGTTGACAACTTCCCCATCCACAAATGTTACAATAGGTCGGCTATTTTCACTCAGATGGATTTAATAAAGATTTCTGTGTTTGTGACAATTTGCCCAGTGACTTCCCTCCCACTGTTCCCACTAAAATGAAGAAATCCAAGCAAACATTACAAGTTGTAGCACATAGAAGCATTCACATTATAGGTTTTCAGTGCACATTGCATCTAAGTGTGATATGTACAAGTCCAAGGAATTGAAGGAGAGCTGTATTGTCCAGACTCATTTGGGACTTGACAAGTAATCTTCGGACTGTTGACCATCTACAGACAACAAAACAATATGAGGAGAGTCTTTGAGAGCAATCGCATGACCAGACAAAATATCTTTTCTTCAATGAATAAAAATGCATTCTTCTTTTCACCTCACAAACCCTCACTCAAACAATGACACGCAGACACACACGAGCAGAGACCAAAGAGAGATGAATTACAAAGGGGATGGGATCTGACGTAACCCGTAGTGAAAGTAGGTCACGGGGTGTAGACAGGTCATCAGGGAAATACGCACTACCTTCCTCCACCTCTGTGACATTTTTTGTGTTTTTCTTTTTTTTTTTCCAATCCCACACCTTTTCCATTCATCGTTTCCTTCTTCATTTCTGCCTCTCTTGTCACCAGTCACTTCAAATTACGTTATCTGCGGGGCGACGAAAAAGCAATAAATGCACACAGATTTGGAAATGTTAAACACGCAATGATGCAAAAATGTTTTTCAAAAATGAATTCACTGGGAGGGCATATTTGGAGAAATGAAGCAGTTTATGGTTATATTGTTTCATGAAGACAATATGTGATAAAATTAGTAATAGTAGACTTTGAGAAGCACCTGACTATCACAGAATTGGTCTGGTCAAAATGATCTGCTTTTACTACTTAAAAAATGTCTGCAATGCATTCAGAACATTTCAGCACTAGCCTTAACAGAGTGTTAGTTCTGCACTCTTGCACATGAGCAATATGGAATCTTGTGAAAAATATACAGACTTAGGTTACTTGTTTAATTTATTGAAAGAAGTTGTTTAAAAAAATGACTGTTGTGGGCCTGTTTGGTCATGTTATAATGTTGTTACCTCATTAAAATCATAACCCGAGTTGTGTTTTGATTCATTCACACATGTTTGAGTAATCCTGCATTATTAGCATGTCTACATCGCCAGTGCAGAGTGCTCTGGTCCACCTTGTGATGCCAGGAAGTGGTAGTTTTCAGGGTAGCAGCTAAATTTTACCTTTAGTTTAGTAGAAATTGGGCATTCCAGGGCTGAAATTATCCAAATGTTTCGAGCTCTACCTGTATGACCAAATGACATCAGAAGGTGGAACAGAGTGTTTTCTGTTTGAGAGAAGACCTAAACCTAAATATGCAGGCTTTATGTGTTAAACATGTGTGAATGAACCAAACTACAACAGCAACTATGTTTATGATGAGGAGACAACATGATAATAAATCAGAAAGTAGCATAATATGGGCCATTTAATTCAGTAATTTCAGTTTCATGAAGATCTTAGCCAGGCTGGCCCCACCTAATGCCTCCGCTCAATTTCATTTCTCTCCAGCGACTAGGTCAGGAATTGGAATACACTAAACAATTTGCAATAACCAAATAGCAGCGATTGGTTAAATAAAAAAGTACCCGCCTACTGTCAAGTGAACGAATTCTAATGCTGCGAGGTCAAACAGTTTCTACAAAGTGAAATCAGCTGATGAATCAGGCTAGTGCGCTCTACCTTCACACTGTAAAGAAAAAGAACAGACAATATTGTTTGATAACAGTGTTCTGCTGCTTCTACATATGTAAGATGAAACTTAACAGCACTTAACAGCACCATCTGATAATAAAACTGAGCTCAGAATAACACCACCTGGTCTGGCATGAGGCCGACAAGTCAACCAAGGTAAAGTGGACTGTTTTATAAGGACTGACTTTTTGTAATTGAAAAAATGAAAAATTCTACTTTTCTAGAATTTTTAGCTCTCTCTTTTTATATATTTGGAACCAACAAAAAAGATAGATGGCAAATTGAGACGTTAAAGGTCCTGTATTACGCTCATTTTAAAAATCTATGTCAAAAAAGAAACCCAGAGAGACCCAGAGTTTTTGCTGTTTTTTTTTTTTTCTTTTAGGCAAATTGAAAACACTCTGTTCTACTCTTGATGACATCACAAGGTGGTACAGAGCATTTTGAGCTCCGGAGATAGACAACCCATTAATGCAGAGTTACTCAGACATGTGTGAATGAAACAAAGCACAACTCCAGACATGCTTTTGATGAGGTAACAACATCGTAACACTACTAAAACCTCACATGAGTCAATTTTGAGTAATACAGGACTTTTGAAGAGTTTGTTTTGAAGCGAATCACTCTGACCTTTTGATTCCAGTTCAAGTCCTATCTGTTTTTTCTTTTGTTTAACACTTTTATAAAATATGTACAATGTTTCGCTTTCTTCTCCGTGGTTCTAACAAAGCCTTGGTCTTCATGCTTCCCTGTTTCCTTTTCATTTCATCCAATTTCTCACCAACTCTACCTGCGATTGGCGTCTATCCTCATCATCATCATGTCAGCATAACTCATTATAATTTGTAATTTACATCCAAAGCTCCTCTAAAGAACCAACTGATGGGAATCTCACTCTGACTATCCAATATGACAAGCACACAGTACACTTATATGGCTGTCTATATGCACTAATTAAACCATCTGGATATCAAGCTAGCACCGTTTGCCTCGGGGTGGAGTGGCAGGCGCATGTGTCTGTATGAAGTGGCATTGGTCCAAGCTTCAGCAGCAGCAGTGAGACGCTGTATTTAGTTTCTATCACTCTCCACTAATCCAATTGTCCGGACAGGGAGCTGTACTGCAGGAGCGAGGGATGGAGGAAAAACTCAGGTGAATGCAGTGAGTGTGGGGGAGGAGAGCACTGGCTGTTGTCCAGTTTTAAATGGAAATTTGGATAGGGATTTTTATTAGGAAATGTGACAGAGTACCCTTAAGTGGAGTGCTTGAAACACGTCCTCACGTAAAAGTACAACACATCAGTTAAAGTACTTTCCCAAACAACTGCAAATGGTGAAACTGATAAATTGAAAAAATAAAAACAAAATAAAATGCACTTTTTACTTTTATTTAAGTTTTTTTTTTACTTTTACACCAATGTACGCAGACATTAGTAACGGGACAAGTAATGTGTGTTGCTCAAGGACACAACAACAGTACTCTTCTGTGAAAGCTGGGATCAGACCACCAACTTGTAGGCCAGAAGTTTTAGATGATGAAAACCAACTGAGATACTCCTACTCCTACTGCTACAGCTAAAGTTTTCTAACTGACAGTTCTTTACTTCACTGTAACTCACCACATTAATAGACTGTAGAGCACTTTGTCATATTCTGGTATGTAAAGTGCTTAATAAATAAGATTTGATTGATTGATGGATTGTATAATATTAAATTGAATTCATTCTGCGATTTATAAGTGTGCTTCTCAAAACACTTCATTCACTCTTCACATTAAATGGCTACTTATACCCCTACTAGTCTGATTCATCAGATGTTTCACTTGATGAAAACCATCTGACCTCGCATCATTAGGATTCGTTCGCTCAATTGTAGATGGGTTTTTATTTAACCAATCGCTGCTATTTGGTCCTGACATATGTAATGCGGCGCTAATGGGGCTAACTGGTATGTTAAGCTTTTCCCAAATCCCGTAGGAAGAAGGACAATAACATCTTTCCCCTTATTAAAATTCACCAAACATTCTCTTTGTTACGGCTTTAAATCCTCGATCTTGGGAATCGTTGCCAACACAGAATGTATGGCTTCGTCTACATCCATCTCGACCACTTTGTTTATTGTTTTGTTGTACCACACAGCTCTTCGCTGATTGGCTGGTGCATGGTCTATAACTTCTGGGGTTCTTGCAAACTGTCTAGTGTATTCTGATTCCTGACCTAGACCCTGTAGAGAAATGAAATTGAGTGGAGGCACTAGGTGGTGCCAGCTTGGCTAACCCCCTACCAATTTACAGTTAAAATTGTACTTTTAAAGGTCGTATGTTACACAATATTGACTCTTGTGAGCTTTTAGACATGTTATAATGCTGTTACCTCATCAAAAACATATGTGAATTTTGTTTCATTCACACATGTTTGAGTAATCCTGCATTGTTAGGTTGTCTACATTTTCAAAGCTCAAAATGCTCTATTCCATCTTGTGATGTCATGAACCGGTCATTTTCAAGTTAGCAGCTACCTTTTACCTTTGGTTCAGTAGAGACGGGCAATTCCAGGGCTGAGATTATCCAAATAATTCTAGTGAGGATGTATGGAGTTTAAAAACACAGTGTGGCACTCCCTGTATTACCACATGACATCGCAAGGTTGAACAGAGTGTTTTCTGTTTGAAAGAAGAACTCAAACATGTGTGAATGAAACAACACACAACTAGAGGTATGTTTGTGATAAGGACACAACATTATAACATGAATAAAAAAACAGTGTAATACAGGTCCTTTTTAAACTGATACTAAAAATACTTCTACTGTATTCATAACTTACTGACAACAGCTATTATCCTAATCACACAATCTCATGGCTACTCCAATACTGAAATGGACCAAAAAGTGCTTCGGTGGAGTATCTAGTCACATTGCACTGGTGACACACACTTAGTCATTATAGCCAAACACGCTCCTGGCCCCATAGTAAACAAGTAATCTGTCATCATCCACACAGGCACAACAATGAATGCAAGAGAGCACACTCCCACCAAAAAATGAACATCTCACGCTGTGCCGAATCAAAGAGGACAAAACAGACTGGAGATGCATAAAGCGGAAGGCAATTAGACAGACAAAATGAGTCAGCCACAGCCCTCTTCTCCCGCTGTATGGCTCTTGAGCGAGCCTTGCAGACGGTGCCAGGATCTGCAGCTCCGTGTGCTGTGGAGTATGGTGATAGAGCCGAAGATAGGTCCCACAGTGCCATCTGCTGGACACAAGGATTACAGCATGGCTTCTGCATTTAAGATCTGAGTCATGCATAATTTGAAGATTTGCTTTATAATATGTACAAAGTATGGAAGTATGGAAGTATGGAAGTGCCGTGACATTGACTGAATTACAAAGTGGCGCATATATTTCATAGCTGATCTAAAAACAGCCATCACAAAATGTCATTAGAGGGAATAATCAATATTTCTATAACTTATGCACTATTACATTATGCATTTTTACTGAATCACCGCTAGAGAGAAAGTATATTGCTAATGTATTCATATCTATGTTTATGCAACTACTTAATGTTATTCCATGCACTCCTACTGAAGTGTAGCATTTTGAACACACATTAAAATAATGAAACAAAGATAGTAATCAGGATTGGACTATTAGTACATTGATTTATGACAGTTTCAGCCAGTGTATTTTTTCTGGTTCAACGTCTGGATCAGTCAGGGTTAAGCCAATGTGGCGTCAATAATGCTGGCCAAAGTGCATGATGGGATGGGATGATCCATTTCATACTTGAAGAGGGGATTACTTATTGTGTGTATAAATACTTTGTGGCCTGGCTTGTTAAAGAGAGAAAACAAAAAACAAAAAAAAAAAAAAACAACAACATCAAAATAATATAAATAATATGCATAATAAATAGGGCTGGGTATCATAAAGAAGTTGCCGATACAATACATATCTTGATACATAGTCATTGTAGGGAGCCATCCCACCCAATATTTGTTCAACTTAGAGTGTTGAAAATGCATGATATTGTTGACTTAAGTATCCTCAAAGTCTTGTATAAAGCAAAGGGCAATGTGTTACCTTTAAATATTCAAAGACTGTTTGAGATGAGAACAAGACACTACAATTTAAAAGGAACTAATGTTTAAAAAACCCAGATTCAGAACCCAGGTTATGGAGCGAAGCATCGCTGTGAAAGGAATTAACTTATGGAATAGTCTTGACAAAGAAATAAAAGAACCAAGTACAATGATGACATTTAAGAAACACATAAAATCAAATGCAGTGTGTATGTACGAAAAAGAAAACTAAGTTGTTGTGCATAAAAGTGAAGATTTCTGTTTGCAATTGATCAGTAATTGTGCCTGAACTGATTTGGAATGTTTAGTAACCATCAGTGTTGATGTTTTGTATTGTAAGGGAAAGGGGGGCAGATAACATTAGGTTACTCTTCTTTCTGCTCCTTTTCTTTCATTTCTTGTATGACACTCTCGATGTCTTGTACTTTATGAATGAAATAAAATAAATAAATAAATAAACATAGGCCACAATAAGATATGTTATATATTTCAAATCACTTCAGGACGGTTCAATGAAAAATAATGGCTAAATCATGGCAAGTCTTTATTAAATCACTTCTTGTGCAAAGTGAATATGAAACACACAAACACTGTAAGCATCAAAACAGTTAAGATGTCAAATGTGTCACATAAACAAGTTCTCTTCCTCTAAACAAGTTACAAAACTGTAGTGCTGTAACAAAATAATTTAGGATAATATACCAAAAAATACTCTTGGTGCTATATCGATACAGCAGCCACTGATATCGATACTGTATCATCACATTAAATTACACGATATTGATATTTCAATATTTTTTGCCCACCCCTAATAATAACACATTTAAATATTATACCTAGACTTAGACAAACTTTGGAAATTATTTGGATACAGTAGCTCACACAACACAATAAATATAATAACAGCAAAAATATAAATGATAATACTAAAAGCTATAATTAGCAAATTTAGATACAGCTGCTATTTTGCTAAATCAAAGTTTTGTTCCAATTTGTACAATGATAATTAACCCTGATCTTACAAAAAACTAGTATCAATGACATATAAATGAATTTCAGAGATAACTTCCTTCACAAAGAGATAAATGATTTCAATTGGACTTTTTTGGTGAAATCAATAAATAAACAGAATAATCACACCTGGCATCTGATGAAAAACTCACTCAGAATTGTTAGAACAACCACATAACGTGACTTTCTGGACCTGTGGGCTGCTTTAAAATAATAGTTTCACCTGACCTCGTGACCCTACACCACTATCACTGACATACTTCATTATGCACATTGTAACTACAGACAGTATAGACAGAACATGCCCAGAGCGTGCCAGGGTCCCTCCGCTCTTTGTCCGTGACGCCAGATTGCTGCATTAAAAGAAGCACACAGCACCACAGATGGGATGGCTCTCTACCAACAACTGGCAGGCCAATTACTCCTGTTTCACAATTTCTCTGTAAGCTACGAAGCACAGTCAATATAGGCACACACTATCGCACCAGTATGTCAAGTATTTCTATGGCAAAGCATCACAAAGGATTTCTAAGTATAAGCAGGAGGTAGCATTCATATTCGACGGACTGTGTGACAAATGACCTTGTTAATTGCAGCATAGTGATTGCTCTAACCTTATCTGTATTAACGCCATTGGTTCCACCTGTGGCATAGCTTCGGAATAAGAGTTTTTTGAGAGGCAGAGAGAGAGGAATTATCCCTTTTAGTCAGATGTGCTAATACAAAATGCCAGGCACTTTGGAGAAAGGCTAGCATGCTGCTGCTCATATTTTCCACCCACAATACAAAGAACGTTTTAAAGTGGTTGCTGTGTGTGGGCATGTAAAATGAAGTTGTGCCATATCATTGAAGCCATTTTTGAAGAGTTGCTCAAAAGGCAGAGCGTTTGACCATAGTCTGAAAGGACAATTAATTGCAGGTGCTGTGTTAATATTTATTTAACATTTGCAGATCTGTTATGGAAGATTTTCTGGTAACAACTACAAACATGGTGTATTAAGTTGTAGCCAGCATGACATCCAATTACTGATTTTAGTGCATGTTATGGTTATATTGATTTACTATATAGTGCTGTGTTTGACTATGTAATGAGAGTCAACTCCATAACCCATAATGCTTTGATATATTGCACTATTGCCATCTGTACTACAATCTTTTTAATTAATCAATCTTTAAGAGTATATTTAGAATTAATTATCTATAATGATCAAACATATGTATTCTATATTTAACATTCCATATATGCAAATCTGAACAACCACTTTTTGAGAAACACAAAACATATGTGTGAAATTCATTAATTATTTTCCCAAATTGTGTTAGACTGCATACAAAAATAAGTTATACAAGAGTTATGAATAAATATAAAAAGTAAAATGTACCCTTATCAGCACAGATTTTTAGATTGCCTCTCTCATGCAAGAGTCTACAGGCTGATGATATAGCGTGTAAATATATTGCAGAGTCTAGTCACAAATCAAGAGTACCAGGGGTATAATTTAAGTTACGAGTGGAAAATAAGAACGCAATAAATGATACGACGATGAAGATGAGGATAAGCATGAAGCATTTTTAATTTGTGCCGGAACACGATGGTGTGATATGAACTGAGAAGGCTGTGAGTCAAAAATATTTATGTGAGCGGGGTGCATGGCATGTGTGTCTCTTCCAGATGGACAGACTGAAATAACTGAGACGAGGACGAGATGTGGAGGTATATTCTGCAAGAGGAGACAAGAACAGGTTTCAGAATAATAATGAGCTTAAGACATGGCTGAAAGTGAGCCACTCTGAATGTAATGATTATACTGAGAGAATAGGAAATAATAATAACACTTAATAATGACTACACACAGATAGCCTTAACAATGAATCATTCTTAATACGCTATTTGTTTATTATGGATTAAGTCATGCCCATGCTTTATTAATACTTGTATGAAGTATTTATGAAGTACTTATAAAGTGGTATTGTAATCCTAGAACCTAGAAGCAGCTTTAATTTGGACAACATGGATTACAGTTGCTTATCTGGCCTGTTCTCTTGTTTAAAAGGCCTATATTACACTATTTTCTGCTCTGTTACAAAGTTGTTAACTCATCACAAACATACCCAAAGTTGTGTTTTTTTAAGCTCCTAAACTCATCATGATGAAGACTGACCCTTTCTAACCTTTTAAAACTGATAAACTACCTAATCCATGGAGTTGTAATAAATTAGCATCATCAGACATTTCGCACTATATAAATATTTGTTTCATTACACACACCATTACACCGTGCCAAAGACCCTTGTAGTAGTGTCATCCATCACTTATTTCCCTATAGCATTTAGATATATTATTCTTTAAAACCAGATAAGTAACTGGATGTTTTGTGTTCCTTATACCAACAACATTGACAATGATTAGCATGCACCTCCACAACAGCAGTGTAGACAGCTAAATTACTTCTGCATTAGGCATGAGTGTAGGTTTTCTCTGCGCAGCTACTGTTTGTTGTTTATTGAGGCTTGCCTTTTTAATTATGAAGACAAATTAGCTCATTATTAAGTGTTTGCATTTGTGAGACATTTGCTCTAGAGGCTGTAAGCATGTGCCTATGTTCACACGACTACACCCAAGTCCTCTATTATAGTTTGGCCCTGACCATAAACGAGGATTATGTGTTTGTTAAGCATGTTTAACTATCAAAATGCATCTCTATGTGTCTACTTTATTAAGGGATCACTATGAAAACAATCTATCTCCAGGCAGACGAGTAGGGTGTGCCATCAGTCCAAGTTACAGGTCAGATCTGTGGAAAGGTGACCCCTGCTCAGAGCATACAGTAAGAATGTATATTTTACCAGTATGTTTTGAGCAATAAAAACACTTGTACTTGACGAAATGCGAGCTGATACGTTTGGTGGAATACTGTGGAACATTTCAGTCAGTGCAAGGACATCACCATGGAGACACATAGGTGACAAATCTGTTTTTGAATTCAGCTTGTGAGTATAAGCTAGTACCAGCCAACAGTTGATCACACTGTATACACTTGGATACGTAACTTACTCTTTAACTTTACATATATACATTTTTACCCATAATTATCCAATTTAATGTTGATGAATTAACACGTTCTGGCATTTAGATGTGATGCGATTTTGACATGATAATTACAATTATGTGTTTGTTATTGTGTAATTTGGAAGGTGATGAAAACATTTACCAATCAGTCAGAAGTAACAAATATAATTACCAAAAGCTAACCATAAATTAACAATAAAGTCATCCATATTGACAGTGCCTTGGGGACCATTTTGTTATTGTCAATGTTATGCCTCTTACGTGTATGCTGATTATGACCTTTACCTTTTAAAAGCCTTGTCTCGTGAGGTTAATTGCTTCATTCACCCTCGGTGAGTTTCTTCCCTTCATTTCATGAGCTGTCTTAGTTTGTCTATCACCATAAAATACGATATGTTATGTACAGCTTTAGGGAGGAGCACAACTCATCTTCCTTGTTCAGTTTAATTGTATTACAAGTCCATATGGCAGCGTTGTACAATATCATGCTCCTGATTTCTCATCATGTGTAGCTATTATCAATGATGCTTTTCATTTGCACACGCATATTTACCATAAGCTGATGCGCTCACGGATGAGAGAGGCGGCTCGAGAGAAGCTCTGCTCAGAAAGTAAATTAACGCCTAAATGAATTTTAATCTGTGTGGATCATTGGGGAATGCATTTATGGCTAATAGCATAGTTATTAGTAATGCATGTGAATAGTGAGAAAGGCTGAAAGCACACAGCAGGTTCTGGCTGTGCATACAGAAACAGGTGCAGTACTACAAAAGGCCATTAGGAGGTGCTAAGACACAAAGGGGGGCAGTGGAAGCACTGCTGTGGAAAATAGGATCGAAATGAGACAGAACACTACACAAGGTAAAAGAATGTTTCAGGCATTTTTATGAATCTGGTCACTTTATTTTTCAGCCACTGGTCACAATAATACCATACAAAAGTCAAATTCCAACATGAAACTGCATTGGAATGTGATATTTTGGTACACGCGCACACTTTCAGGAACAAAATTAAATACAGATTTTTATAAAATAACAGAAAAATGGACGACAGACACATTTAGTGATTAAGACATGCAGTGACAATATAAAAAATAGACATTTGTTTTCTTCCTTTCTGTACAAACATACATGGACACATATAAATATATAGAAGTAAAAAAGAGTGTATTTTTAAAATACAAAGTTCAAATTGTACAGTTACATTCCATCATAACAAAAACAGAAACAGAGCACAATATTCAAGTGATTTTTGCTGTTTTCACAAACACTGTACAATATTGTACACTGTAAAAGCAAAAACTAGACCACTGTTCCCATGGACTCAGCTGTAAACATGAATGAAGATAGGGTACAGTTTGGTGGATCTCTATTTGAAATCCCTCATTCAAGCTAAAGTTCAAGAGCAACCAAAAGGAAAATAACAATCTGTTCTTTTAATGCGCTCTTTGATGCCTTCAAGACACTTCAGTGCTTTGTTTTATCTAAACGTCTCTCAGCAAGCACTTAGCATAAGGAGATATTTGGTCAAACAAATAGGACAAGCTGTAACATGAACTGGCCACAGTCTTTATAAAGTCTATATTTGATGGCACAAAGAAGCAGTGTAGTGAAATGTCCAACTATGACACAGTGAAGCCACACAAGTCTCTAGTTCTGCCGGACGTCCTGCAGCAGTTTGTTAATCTCATGCACCAACTCGCTAGCGTCCACGTTGGTGTCATGGCGACCCTCATTCCTCTTGCCGCCCTGATGAAAAACTCCATCAAACTCATCTTCCTCGTAGTTTTCGGGGATTTCCTCCATGGCCGGGAGCCACTTGAGGTGAGGGGGCTGCCCATTTGTGGAGGTTGACGTGGACGTGGATGTAGTTGTCGATGTGTTTGAAATGTGGTTGTTTGACGCTGGATTTAAATAGTGGGTATTAGCTGCCCATGCCGCCACACCAGGAGGGTAAGCTGCACCTTTCCCGCCCGGTAACAACCCCCTTCTACTGTCCTGGGGTACGGCGTTATTGGCATTAGCATTAGCTCGCGCCACAACCCTGTCGCTAGCTGGAGGAGGCACAGGCTGGCTGGTTTCATTGCATTCTGCGTAATCTGGGGGGAGGAGCCTTTGGAAAACACTGTTCATCTCATTGAGAAGGGATCCAGCCCCGCCCCCTGCGACATCACTTCCTCCCACCACAGCGCCACCCACGGCCTCCTCGCTGCCCGGCTCCTTCCCGAAAGTAGAGAAACTTTTACGACGCTCCGAATCGACAGAGGACTGGTCATCATCCGTCTGCTGTTGGGGTTGCTGGGTAGATTCCTCCCCAGGTATGTACATGTTGTTGCGGTAGTCAGATGAGGATTGGGGTAAGGACAGAGGGGGCATCCAGCACTGGTCTGAGTGTCCTAGGACACGGCATTCATCTGTGCACAGTCTCATAGCTGGAAAAAGAGAAAGAAAAAAGTTTTAGTGGTTGAAATAACCCTTGCCATGTAAACAAGAATTGGACAGACTGGAAAGATCAATAAGTTATATACAATAAAATATACAAGAGGTACAGTGTGCTGAGGTTTTTGCATTTAAAAATACAGAGATGTTGGGGAAAAATGAAGCACTGGGAGTTATACACGGAGAGTTTTGAATATTTTATACCACATTGTTTTGTTTGTGGTTTTAGGATGTCTTTATACTGTTCTCAGGGGTCTATGGTGATGTCTTTTCTATCTTCAGACAATGCATTGTGAGTAGCTGCAGGTAACAAGGAAAACACATAATGAAGAATAAAAATGACTATGTGCTAAATCTGTCCCAAATGAAACTAGAGGCAGATCATCAATGCAATACTGTGTACATCTGTTTTTAGTGAGTGCTTTTGTCATATCTAGTGCGTATAAGCATCTAAATAGAAAAATCTAAGCAAATTAAACCCATTGAAAAGAAGTAGGGATAATCCTAGCTCATGGGTCATTAGTTTCCTTCCTCTTTTCAAACGAGCGCAGACGAATGAAACCTCCAAGTCTCTCTCAGAGCACAAAAAAGACAGTGTCCAAGCCAAGCGTACCTCGCCATCACTTTATCTCGATAATGATAGAGAATACATTAACAAGTACAGAAGTGAGGCAGGCAGAGAAGCAGAGAAGGGACAGAGTCAGCAGCAGCATATAGGGAGAATAACATCGTTCTAAAAGCAATTACGATGAATTCTCCTCAGTTCAGACATGAAAGTGCAGTACTGTCAGTCACTGCGAGGGGAAAAAAAAAGAGAAAGAGAGAGAGAGAGAGAGAGAGAGAGAGAAAGAAAAAAACAGCACCCTAAGTTGCATACCGATGAGTGACAGGCAACTCATCTGCGCTCTGGGGAGGATTTTTACAGACATGACTCTATCTTAAGGCCAGATAATGCAAGCACGCAAACACACATAGAAGCACGAAAAGCCAAAGAGACACACCGTAACCTCCCTGAATGTGATAACGAGCGTGGAAATGAGGGGCTACGGAGAAGAATGGGGCCCGGTACAATGGGGGATTGTGTCTGTGTAGAGGGTGAATGGAGAAGCCTGTGTAAGAGACAGGGACAGAGCAGTGGACTAATAACAGGCTTATAAAAGGACCGGTGCTGTCCATGGTGCTGAAATTAGTTAGGCTGCAGGTAGAGAGGATGTACCACTGTGGTCTAAGGTATGTGTAGCAAGATGATTTCAAGTTCAGTCTACTCCAGTTTAAGGGCAAGAGCTCACATAAAGCACCTAAAATAAAGTAAGACTGAAAACACTGTTTGCTACCACTGCTGTGAAATGAAACTAGTAAACAAAAGTCTAACTAAAGCAAATATTACTTGCATCTCTTTATGTTTAACAATCATATAACACTGTATGGTTGCTTAAAACACTAGTCTTATGTAGGATTGTGCAGGCAAATGTATACTATAGTATGTATGTATACTAAATTGTTTTACCACAAAGTAAGTCAATAATAGGAAAATGAGGCAATTTCTTATTCATACCTTTCAGATTTGCAGCCTCAAAAATAAAGGTGCCCTATGTACATTTGTGTGTGTGTGTGTGTGTGTGTGTGTGTGCGTGTATCTAAAACCTTCTTTTCTCCATGGAGATAATGTTTGGCTCAAATCTGCCACAAAATGGCATACAACTTGGCAATCTCCATGGAGACAAGCAGATGACACAAGCAAACCAATTATTTTTTGGCTATAAATATGCCTCTAATTGAATAAAATTATTCCAGGCGAAGCAGCAACATTCTGATGAGATAAGCTTTGGACTGATCCTGTACCTGAAAACGTACACAGTGCACCTTTAAGTTAGATGTAACAACGGTCTGAAGCCAAAACTATCTGTGACATGTTGCTAACAAAGGCATTGCTCAGTGCAGTGAAGCCAATTTGAGGAGTCACAGTAAAAGGGCACACAGGAGAAAAGAAAACACACAGAGGCTGCTGCGCTGTGTTTACCGGAGCAGCCAATGACATGAGAGGATCTGACAGGAGTGGGCGGGGCTACGTCACAGTGTGTCTCACCTGGGTGGAGTCGATGGTGCATCTCGAGATGGATGAGGTCAGAAAAGCCCTCCCCCAGAAGCAGCCTGTCCACGGGGGATTCTCGGCCCATTTCACAGTCACTGTCCCCCGCCTCGCTGTCCCCACGGCCACTGTCCTTCAGGCTGAACTTGTCCATGTCTTGTAATGCATACCTACAGCAGCATTAGGATACAAGTTAGAGTTTCACTGAACAAACAAGAAGATAGATGCCGTTTGTTTGCAGGCAGGTGTCATTGATTTGTGATCTGAATCTGTCTTTCAGGGGACTAAAAAAAAAGTATGAATCCATCAAATGAAACTTTAGGCTGTTTGTAGAATCTATCAAGTCTCTAGACGAGGCACGAGCCATAAATCCTCTGTGCAGGTATATCCTATCTGTAAATCTTTCACTGCAGCCACTGGGGGCTCTCATAAATCTGTCATCTACAAATCAACAGGGAATGTTATGACGAAGAAGTGATGGATTCATACTTTAATATGTTGGAGAGAAGACCACTGCTGTGACATCTATAGACAGATGGCTTGCATATCTCTGAACTGAATGACACGGGCATGATGTGGGAAGTACAATAACACACCATTTAAACTATGGTCTACATTGAACTGAGCAGGCAACTGCACAACAAGTAGTTGGAACATGTAATAACACAATGAAGAACAAGTGGTTTGAAAAGTAAATAAAAGATAATCTCTTTAGGGGAGGGGGCAGGAGGAGTGGGATAATTTACCTGTAGCTGCGGGAGTATTTGTTGCCGCGGAAACTGGGTCTGGGCTGGTACTGGCCCTGATGGAGCATGGACAGAAGCTGTGAGACTTGCTACATCCAAAAATAACAAAAAATAAAAATAAAACAAAAATAAAAAAATAAAAGGGGGATGGATAACAGATGAGGGTAAAAAGAAAGACAAAAAAAGAGACAAAACAATGGATGAGTAAACACAAAATGGTTGATGATAAAGAGTCACAAAATGGATGACATTTGAAAACAACAAAAAAGGGAGAGGAGTGAAGGGGGGTGTCTAGACAAATATGGAGACACTGGGTGTGAGTAAGGAGGGAGGGAGGGGCGGGTTACGGAGGTGACGGTGTAAACAAGGTAAAGACAGAGACACGTGTAATCATCAACAGTCTTAATGAGAGTCAGTTCAAACTACAGGCCAGTGTTGATTAAGTCACTGTCACACATGGAGACAAGTTAATTTGTTCAAACAGCTGTGTGAAGATGATGACGATGAGGAGGGAGGGAGAGTTAGGGAAAAGGGGAGGAAGAGGGGGTGGGTGAGTGAGGGAGGGGTGAACTATAGGGAGCAGGGAGAGAGAAAATTTGGAAAGGGGCTAAGGGACCACAGTTGAAATGTCAGATTAATTTGATTTGCCGTGTGCTCACCTCTACCGGTGGAGTGGCGTGCGTGAGCTCCAAGGCGAAGCTCTCTGGAATGTGATTGGACGAGATGGTCACCAGGCTGTTGAGGGACTGGCGGCTGTGGTGGTTCTGCCGGCTGCCCATCTGCGCTCGGTCCATAGGGGGCGTTGTGGAGGGTGAGCGATGGTGAGATCGGATTGGCAGTGTCCCGTTCACCGTAGGGACCAAAGTGATGTCGTTTTTGTGGATTTGGCGGGAGGGCTTCTTTGGATGGTGCTGATGAGTCGATTCGGCCACCCTGCAGTTGTAAGAGTTTCTGGTGTCCTTCTTCTCCCGGTTGCAACGGGTGGCAAAGACAACCATGATGACAAGGAGCACAGCACAGATGGCCCCAAGAGATATGATGATGATGAGGGATACATTCAGAGGCGATTCTCCCTGGTCCATCACCTGCACATGGTTCTCTATGTTTTCAAGGGTGATTTTTAAAACTGCTTTGGCACTTAGACTCTCACTCCCTTGATCCCGAACCACGACTGTCAGCTCGGCGTGTTCATGAGGGTAGTTCTCCAAGCTGGCATTGGCATGGATCTCACATGTTCTTGGGTCAATAAGAAAGAACCCCTCCTCATTCCCACTTACAATGGAGCAGATGAGTTCAGCATTGACTCCTGTGTCCCTATCTGTTGCTCTGACCACTGTCACTAACTGCCCTGCCTCTGTAAACTTTGACGCACGTATGTCGGCATGCATGTCACTAATGATTGGCGGATTGTCATTCTCATCCAGGATGTTCAAAATCACTGTGGCGTTGCTTGACAGTGGAGGCTTTCCTGAATCTTTGGCTTGAACCACAAAAGAAATACGACTAACATCCTCTCTGTCAAATGTGCGCAGGGCATAAATGGCACCGTTAGAAGGATCAATGGTGACATAGGTGGAAATAGGACTCCCATGAACTGAGTTTTCTAGGATTGAATAGCTAACTTGTCCATTGTTGTCCAGATCAGGATCAGTAGCCATAATAGATGTAAGATATGCCCCTGGTGCGTTGTTTTCTGACTTAAAGATCTCATATCTACCTTTCTCAAAACGTGGGGGGTTGTCGTTTTCATCAGTCACGTGAACGGTGAAGTGCTTAATTGTGGAGAGACTTGGAGTGCCTTTGTCTTCTGCCACCACAGTCAGGCTGAACTCTGATCTCTTCTCTCTGTCTAGTGAAACGTTAGTTAATATAATGTAATTATTCTCGTACGTCCTCTGCAGCTTAAAATAGCCCTGGCCGTGTAATTTGCACTCCACTTCTCCGTTCGAGCCAGAGTCCAAGTCCTCCACTCGCACCAAAGCCACAAAAGTGTCTAAAGGGGAAGCCTCGGAGATGTAAGCCGCGTCCCCGTTTCCCTGGGAGGACATGAGGTTAATGCTAATGTCTGGTTTATTGTCGTTCACGTCGACAACTTTGACCAGGATTTTGCAGTGAGCGGGCATTGAGTTAGGTCCCATGTCCTGCGCTTGGACGTCTATGTCATATGAATTAGCCGTCTCATAGTCCACGCGCCGGAGCAGGGTCAGGTGACCAGTGTCAGGATTGATTTTGAACGTCTCCACGATTTTGGGGGCCACGTGACTGCTAAAAGAGTACACTATTTTAGCATTGGTGCCCTCGTCTGCGTCTGTGGCATTCAAGTCAATGAGTAAAGTGCCAACCGGGGAGTTTTCAGGCAGGTTGATGACATAGGAGGACTTTTCAAATACTGGGCTGTTGTCGTTTGAGTCGGTTACGCTGATTTTGAGGAGAGTGGAGCCGGTCCTTTGGGGTACGCCCCTGTCAGAAGCCGTGTACTGAAGTTCATAACCGGAGCGCACCTCTCGGTCAAGTTCCCTGAGCACCACAAGCTCCGCGTACTTAACCCCGTCACTCCTGGACTGAATGTCAAGCTTGAAAAAATCGTTTGGCTCTAACGCGTACGTGTACAGAGAGTTCTCCCCTACGTCTGGATCTGTGGCGCTGTCCAGTGGAATGCGCGCTCCCACCGCCGCGCTTTCAGAGATTTCAATGGGAATGACAGGGCGAGCGAACTGGGGCGCGTTGTCGTTTATGTCCAGTACTTCCACCTCAACATGAAAAAGCTGCAAGTGCTCCGTTGGCAGCGTTAGCACGTCGAACTGGATTGAGCAGTTTAGGTTCTTTTCACAGAGTTTCTCGCGGTCGATCTTGGTCCTGATGCTGATCTCTCCGTCCTGCTCACGGACTGTCAGCAGCGACGATGTGCCCCTCTGCATGGCTCGGAAGCGCAGAGACACAGAACTCGGAAGTTTGGCCAAAATATCCGCTACATCGTCTCTGAGTCTAGCAATGACTGTGCCTACTTTTTGCTCCTCGTAAATCTGGTATTTTAAAGTCTTCCCGGAGACATGGTTTACTAAAAATAACAGAGCCACAAGTTTCCACATTTTCGTGAAAAAGAGTCTCTTCTCTTTCATTCGATACATTTTTGATAAATTCCAATACAGCTACAAAAAGTAGCACGAGTCAGTCCCAGTTTAACAAATATAGCGCACTTCTTTCTCAGTCATTTGCATTGCTTTTCCAAGAATGAGACGAAAAAAAAAAAAGCACTCGTTAAAAAGATTAAAATACACAGCGTTCCACTAAAAAGGAAAGTAATTCATTTCGTCCTTGTTACCAATCTGTTGCACGGGTCCTGTGTGCGTAGATGCCGCTGAATGTCAGTGGAATCCGTGCGTCTGTCTCGCAGTCGCTCCTCTGTGCGTCTGCTGTGAGCTGTGCGCTCTGTCTCGCTCCCTCTCTGCGTTTGAGGCTCCTATGCGCGCACTCTCCCAAAAATAACCCGCCTCAGACCAAACTCGTTGTACATCACCGACAGCCCCCCTCTCTTTCTTCCTTCCTTTTCATGCCGGGAAAGACAAACGCTTCTTAAATCAAACCCTGGCTGGTGGCCACTCCGGAGTCCACTGGAGGAGGAGACACGGAGGGGGCAGAAACCCCGCCCTATGGGGGGGCTCACTTTCCCCACTTTCTAATTCCGCACAATGAACAGTGAGGGAAATAAAGTGTACTACAAAACGTCCATTCCTTAAGTAGTTTTTCATTGCAATAAAACCACAGGAAGGTTTAAGTTTCTCGCTTTAGGTCTGTTCTCTGACAGCACGGAGGCGCACTGAAGTCCACATAGTCATTAAACAAGTCAGAAAATACGATCAGCTCAAGCTTTACTACACCGTGCGTTAGAGCGCACAAGGCACACTTCTGAAATGCAGCGCATGCAGCCAGCGGCAGCTGTCATCACTCCTGGATGCCTGGGCACTACGCTCACAACATGCTTATATTCTATGTGTGCTTTCAAGTGGCAGCTGACCCTCCGCGTCTCCCACTTTGTAGACGGTGTACGCAGCGCATATTTCTCATACGCTTCATCTGTGGCTGCCTGTCGGTGAGAGTAAGCGCAGTAAGCTCTGTGGCGAATCGGGCAGAAAGAGCGCTGGGCTCTAATGAATGCCTTTAAAGAGCTGGTCACGCCGAGGAACAGCTCTGTCCCGTGAATAAATCTGTTTAACATCACTTCAGACTCACTGCAGCTGAATGAGGGGATTTTGACAAGAGCCACAAGCATATGCTTATTATGTATACTCTGGGGGTGCACACCCCAGGTGGTTATTTTTTAATACCTCTTTTAATGTGCATGCGTGTGACCCAGCACAAAATCTTTGATTTCAGTCTTCTCTTGTCAGCATTTACAGGAAAATGTTCATTGAGATGTGTCATATTATTACTTTTTGTAAAACTTTTTTGATGAGTTGCTGTTATTCAATTTACATTCACAATCAAAAGTCACAAATGAGATTTTAAAGCTGTACTTTGACATAAGAGAGAGGAGACAGAGATGTAAACTTTGACAAATGTGCACAACTGGGAGCGCTGCATTCTGGAGTACCATCTGGCGACATGTATTTGGCACTGGGACTGAGCGATTAAGCCTAAAGTACTTCACTCCCCTCCAGCCGAGCAGAACCCTGTGAAACTGAGAAAATGGTTTGTAGTGAAGAGATGGAAGACTGAACTGCTACTCATCTGCCAAAGGTTACAGTCCATAGTTCGAATGGAAACCTGTCCTCTGCATTTGACCCATCCTTCAATGATATTGGGGCAACTAGGCACAACCGGGCAGGGCTCAGGTACACATTTCCAAATTGTGAGCATGGTTTTGTTAGGATTAACAAGATGGAAAAAAAAGTTCAGGTAATTGTAGACTCAGTCACTCAATTAATTTTAACAACTATATTATATATATATATATATATATATATATATATATATATATATATATATATATATATATATATATATATATATATATATATATATATATATATATATATATATATATTTTTTTTTTTCATTTGTCTCAAGTTCTCATGGTCCATTTTCTGAATCCCACAGCATGGCCATATTTCTAAGAAATAGATGGATCGAAGACATGCAAAAACTAATGAATTATTTACTACCAGCTGCTTCCCAGTGTCTATGTGCGAAATGCAATAGAGACACCAGTGCAAGACATGCTATCGGTTTGATGCTCATTCAGTTGCCATCAACACAAAACAATAACTTATTACATATTCTAAAACGTGCAAGGCCACAGAGCAGAAGCTATCCTTTTGAACCTGCCATTTTAAATCAGCCTGAAACCCTTTCCCGCTCCACCATTCATGTCAACAAAATGTTTGCATTCACTCCCATTTTGCACATGTTGGTATTTAAACAGGTTTGATACGGGCGCCGAAGCATTTCCATAGCTCAAATGCTCACAATGCAGTAATGCAATTTACTCCCAGCGTCCCAGGGAAGCTAATCACATTTGGAGAACAAAGTCTGCCCCAGAGTTTATGGAAGAAGGGAGCAGGAGAATGACAGATTTGGTGGGGGTGGGTCTTAAACAGTGAACCGAATAAAACAATTAATGTATAGAAAGGGGCATAATCTAAGTAAAAAGCAGATGGAAGCTTAATAGATTTAGGCACGCTACATAACCAGAGGAGCTGAACAAACGTGCTGCTTTTGATGCCAATAAATCAGTTGAAATATTCATTCTGGGTAGCAGGTGCCTGGTGCAGAGAGCCTAAGCTAATCTCATCAAGTTTGGTGTTAACTTTCACCAGTTTTCCCTTTTTTCGCCAGTTTGACCGGCTTTAAAGCTGCCTCACTGAAGTGGCTAAAAAGTTGTGAAAGTTCTCCAAAAATGTGTGAAAGAAAGATTTTTAATTCACAAATTTGTCACATTCCATCATTCTCTTCTATGAAAATAAGTGTTTTTGCATTGGTCAAATATTTTGACTAATGAATAACGAATATGAATATTATTTTCCTTAATAACTATTCTCAACACGCTTAAAATTGGCAACGCAAAGCATTTTAATTTCACTTGAAATGTTTTGGGAAATGTACATTTTTGTCAGACTACTTTTGATTTAATTCTTTTATACATTACATATTTACCCATTATAACACCCATTACAGTATAACCTAAATAAAGGAATAGCAGTGTTAAAAAACTATAGTAAAAGCTTTAACTTTACTACTACCAATAATAATGAGAGTAATCGAGTTTGTAGAGAATCCATCTATAATACTTGGCAACAGTAGAATTAGGTGCTTTGCTTTGCACTTGTTCATTTTTTTATTAGTACTTCTTGTAACCATTTGAATTTACAGTACTTGGCTCAACAACGATTATAAAGACGCAATGAATTAAATTCCCCTGTGATAACTGCAGTTTCACTTGCCCTTTGACTGACCTGCAGCCCTCATACAACTCCTGGATCCTTACTTTAGTTTGTGTTTGCTCACAGCTGTGTCAGTTTTTCCTGGGCCTTGGGTCATAAAGTGATAGTTTGTGGATTAAGTGTCTGTCCTTTACACTGACGACCATTCCTCTGCATGTCCCTGCTCCTCCTACAGTCAATGGAAGCAGCAGGTGGACAGTGGGCCAGGGACAGGCTGAGTGTGTTTGACTAGAGCCCGCCTCATGCTCATAGTAGAACTGTGCTTGTAAAGGCACGCGAGCATCTGTCGCCTCGTCATTGTCACTCATTCAATTAGCAGCGATTTGGTGGATTCCATTCCAGTGGGGAGGAGCAGGACCACATAGTGATTGCTTTCACTGCTGCTGGAGGGAGAAGCTAATACCTCCCCCTTTGCATAGGCACAAACACAGCACCCCCATCACTGCTGTCATTGTTATTCATCCCGCTCGCCTCCACTCTCCCTTGCTTTCATTTCGGGGGTCCATAGCACTTTATGACTTTATGACTCGGTGGTTACCATTGTGTGTGTAGAAAGAGAAAGGGAGCGCAGCCTTGTTCTTGTGCACTGTGCATGTGATGATCACAGACCCAGCACAGCATATTGCAGTCCATGTCAACAGTTGGTGGACAAATTTACAGGCCGAGCAGAACAGCGAGGCATGGAGGACGAGCCTGAGCAGCTTCTGAGAGGAGCCGCATTACCCACATGCTCTGTCCTCTCAACAACATCACAGAATGTCAGGGCAGACTGATGGGGCATATAGTAAAACACCATTTCTCCAAATGGATGCTTTTCAAGTATATGTTACCATTAAAAGTCACAGAGTAGGAGAGGACAGTTAAATTAAAAGTGGAGGTCTCCTGTTGCAGAGTCAATAAAAACTCATTTTGACAAATGCTGACACCACCTCTGCCTCAAATACTAGTAATACTTTTAGTATTTATATGCAGGAGAGAATTATTTATTTCATTGAACTTTAGTCTAACAGGTACTTCAACAACCACTACTGCTGAAACAAAGACTACAACAGCTACAACTACTACTAATACTAATAGATGATTTGTACCAACAATATTTATGGATACTTGTAATTATTATTCCTACCTTCCACTACCACTATAAGAATTACTATGACTAGTTGCAACTGCTATAATGGTCAATCATTGTACTTTAGTCTAAAAGTGACTGCAGCAAAAACAACTACCACAATGACTACAACTGCTACAATGAGTACTACTACAACTATTCTATTACAACAAGTAGCACAACAACTATTTCTATTACTACTACTTCAAGTTCTTCTACCTTTTAAAGAATGACAACTTCTACAACTGATGCTGCATGGTGGCATTATCATAGTGCTGTGCTGGTCCCAGGGCCTTGTGCCCAATGAAAAGAACAGGCTGTTATGGCTTTTAACTGACTGATGCGCTGGGAGAGGTGTATAAAATATTCATACCTTCCCTTTGCAACACCAGTACAAAGTGTCATTTTAACTCTGCCACGGACACACTGTTCGGTTGACCAATGCATTAGCTATTCTCTTCTATTGTGCTCTCCCCAGTGAGACCAAGATTTGGATTTGTGGGCCATTACTTTTGACAAGTCCAAAAAAAAATCATTATTTCTAGTAGATTCTTCTCATACAAGTCAAAAGGTCAAACTGTAATTAAAGAAATACATTTATTTGAGACAAGATAAGTTCTGTCATTAAATCTAGAAAGTGAAAGTTTTATTTTTCAAACATGTTTCAATTTAGAAGAGGAATGTTTTCAATACTTAATGTAGATATGCAAAATATGTCCAAGTCTAAGATAGTTTTAGATGAATAGATAAAAAAGGTTCCTTTGCATCTTAGGCCAAAACTAAATGACACAATGACGCATATAAATGACCATGATCTTATTGGTCATATGTCACTATCACAAAATCAAACTTCTCTGATTTGTTAATCCACTTGCCAATCATGCCTGGAACTCTGGGAGATTTGGGTCCAGAGTGCACATCTTTGTAAAATAAAATAGTTGACTGACCAGGCTATAAAAAAACACAATTTAAAAAAAGACCAAATTATATGTATCCAACCCATCTTACCTACTTCTGACCTTTTCTCAAACATATAAAAATAATAACTCAAAGCCAGCCTATTGGGTAGCCTGTTATTTAGTCCTAGAGTTTTTGTTGGTGCTTAGCCACTGAGTCATACCTTTCTGACTTCATATGTAACACACACATACACATACACATACACATACACATACACATACTTTACTGACTGAACAGGAGTGACAGCATGAGCATTGGCCCACACCGCGACACAGCACCGTGATACACAAAGACTTCACATGCAATCAACAGCACACCACTCACCACTCAACCTCTCTCACTCTGTCTTTATTTAACTTCATTGCAATGCCCGATCAAGGTCTTACCTCAGCACTATTCCATGGTTATAGAAAGTATAAAGAAACCTGCAGTTATTTTAGTCTTCAACACACTAGTCTCTCTAATCTATCCATTATGTTGCATTATACCTCATTTATTAAAGAGCAGGTTTGTCAATAGGCCTTCTTAACACGTTCATGTGAATATAAGAATCGCTCAGACTTACCAGAGTGGTAATTAGGGCCACTGAAACCAGGATGTGGGAGAAAAATATTACTCAGATGAAGTGCAGGTGTTGGTGAAAGGCTGCATTGGAAGCAAAAATACTACACATTATTTCTTTTTTTTCTCTTTCTTTCTTTCTTTTTTTTTTTTTTTTTTCAAATGAAGTAACCTTACTTAAGAACACCACGTAACCAATCCTTAATGGAAGAAAGTCTACTAATTTTACCAACAGCAAAGTTATGGATTTAATGTACCAGTCCATCAGTTCATTTTGTCACCTTCCACTAAGGAAACTGTATGAATTTATAGGATAAACCCAAGAAAACCCACATATCATTCTATCAATAGTATTTTGCATCAGGCACTCTGAACAAATGAAAAGAAAAAAAAACCAAAACAAAAAAAAAACCCATCAAGTACAAAGCACGTATTCCAAGTCTCAGACTGCACACCACTTGGTCTAACTTGAACATTTATTGTAGGTGGTTTTAATTATAGATGACGAACTTTTTCTCTTGTGAAAAATTATAATTACATTTTAGTCACAATTTGTCTCTTAAGTGCACTTATAGCACTGTACTGTGCCTGACACCTTCCAGTTTTATTCTTAGCCTTTTTTTTGTAGTTCTTAAACCAATAAAAACTACAAACATTTATTCTTTAAATTTGGGGCACCAGATCTTTTTCCTTTTAATGTTGTTCATTCCACATAAAGTTACGTGTGCTATAGCGATCAGTCCAACTTCATTTTGGTGACTCAGGTTGTTCTAAAGTTTCACAACGAGCTACAGTTTGAATATCAGGTACCCCAGTTTAAAACTTTGTGAAAATATTCACAGAAGGATGAAGCGGGACAGTAAGTTTAGCAGGTCACTCACTCTAGAGGGTTTGTTCCAAAAGAAAAGCAAACTGACCTCTTTGTGTCCTTTTTCCTTTATTTGCATTTTAAAAGTATTTTTGAATAATTAAGTGGCAAATTGTAAACTGTAAAATGAAACTAAAATCTAAATTGTGAACTACTATTTTTTGCATGTAATTTGTCATGATGTGTGGTATCGGGTGGTGTATAGTACACTGGGCTCCCTCTGAGTGCCATTGTGTACGTGTCTGTGTGTGTGCTTGTGTGTGTGTGATTGACGTGTTGTTGATTTGTTGGGGACTGCCTTTCTCCTCGATACCACGTCCGTCTCCCAGCTGATGAGTGACAGCTAATTTGCGGTCCAGAGATTAGTGCTTTAGAAAAGGGAAGTCTCGCTCTTTCCCCGAGATGTGCCACATCCAAATAGAATTGGTCCCATTTGGAGCTGGTTTCTTCCTTTGACAGGACATGTGTGTCAGCCTGGTAATGAGGACAGCCTGAGCCATTCACATCAAAATGGCCATCATCTGCCCAGATATTCATTTATTTTCTAACATCGAGTGACAGAGATTTTTTTAAGCTTCACTAAACATTATTGAACTCAGTCGCAAGAGGATAACTTGCAAAAATGATTGAAATGCTTCATTTAGCCTAAAATTCTAAATCGGACCCCCTTGATGCAACTCCCTTACCCAAGAGACAAAATTAAAACAGTTTTTTGACTCTATAAAAATACTATTCTGCCTACTGGTACTGATAAAAACAGATTATTGATAGAGATGCACAATATAACTTGTCTGGTAGAGTGTCCACCACCTGCTTGTCTCCATGGAGATAGGTTAATGGTCAGATCTATGGAGGAGCAAGCTTACACATGGTAAGAATGAATGTTTTTTTTTTTTTTTTTTTTTTTTTTGCTAGAACACCTGTAATTGAACAAATGCAGGGGAGATATGTCTAATGCTCTACTGTGGAACATTCCAGGAAAAGAAACAACATCACCAGAAAAAAAAAGTTAAACACAAAGCACTTTTAAAGCCACCTTTCAGCCAAAAAATAAACATCTCTTTTTCTTTCTCTTCAAAATGACCATCATAGGAGCAGATGGTCTTTTCCAGTCTGTAGTGAAATTGTCTTTGCATTATGTCACGTCACATTCTGTGCAGAATTGTGGTACTTAAGAGTGCAAGGCAATCACTTTTTGGCTACTTGGACAAACTTTCTCTAACAAATGGTGTGGTTTTGATGGAGGAAGTTGTAATGAGGTCAAGGTCACCAGAGTGTTGCAGAGGAGGGAGAAATTCAAAGGGTTATGTGGGCTTTTTCATCTTGTTTGATTTCGGAAATGTTGGTCTGAAACAGCAGAGGTAGTAACTCATCACATCTACCCAAGTATATTTTGTTAACAATTTGAACTGTTTTCTACACATCTTTAAATTGACTGAGTTGTAAAACAGAGAGAATAATCAATTGACTGAATGGGAAATAAATTTGGTTTGTTTTAGTAGAGAAAACATTTAGGTGTAGTGGGAGACAGCTGCATCTCAGAGTTAACATACACTCATACCATGTTAACGGTGGAAGCAGATTTATCGAAGCTGGCATGAACAGCAGTATTAAAGGGGCTGCATCCAATTTGTTTCATGTAAGGTGAGTAAAATTTGTCTTACACCAGTCGAGATATGTTGTAAAAGCTTGAACACAGCAAACTATAACCCAAAGTTGACTCTTGTGAGCTTCAGGTCATATTAGAATGTCAGTATCGTATCAAAAACATACCTGGAGTAGTGTTTTGTTTCATTCACACGTTTGAGTAATCCTTTATTATTCATCTGTCTGCATCTTCAAAGTGATGTCATGAAGTGGCAGTTTTCTAGTTAACAGCTGCCTTTTATCTTTTGTTAAGTAGAGATTGGCAATTGTACAAAGTTTAAAACCCCAGTGGAGCACTTCCTGTATTACCACATGACAACACAAGGTGGAATAGAGTGTTTTCTGTTAGAGAGAAGAAATATGCAGGGTTTGTGTGTTAAACATGAGTGAATAACAAAACACAATTCCAGGTATGCTTGTGATGAGGAAACAGCGTTATAACGATAGACTGTATAAAAGAAGAGGACTAAGCGAGTGTGATGTCACCCGTAGCGTTCAGAGTCACTCAAATGAAGATCGCAATGCTCACAAAAAGGTTATAGGAGCAAATTTGGAGCCAGGTTTTAGGATTTTTTTGACGAACAAAATAGCCAAAAAACTACAACAACAACAACAACAAAAACAGGATCATGTAGAGCAGGTTTATATGAACATTTTAGATTTCAGAAGACCAAAATGATGAGGCTCACTGCAGCGATTACAGAGAGAGGGAATGCAATATTTCAATGTAGGTCAATAGGAGCCAGAGTCAGAAGGAGCTGGAAGATTTGGATTTATGTTACGAACAGCACGTTAGCTATGTCCATTTATATATACAGCAGAAAATAATGTCATATGGGCCCTTTAAAATGAACCAGTTCTGTTTTTCAAGACAGTAACAAACGGCTACAGCACCTGTGGCTAACAGCGCAGTACTGTTTTGACAAAAGAAATAACAGCATTCATTCAGTAAAAATAGAAATACAATCTTCAGATAATTTGTAAGTCTTATCTTTCCCTTTTTTCATATAATAACAGCGCGTTTCTTTAACCTTAACAAAAATCATACAATTAGCAGCAGCATACACCTCCACACAGCAGGTTAAACCGAACCAGATCTCTGTATTGCACACACATGTTTCAGCAGAGCATAACTAGCTCGGGGGAAAGTAGCTGGCTCACATCACTTTTGAAGGGTGTGTTGGTGGGTTCAGGAAAAAAGTGGCTAAGAGAGTGTTGCCTGGTGCGTCATACAAAGCCCCTGTTGTTTCCTCACCGCAACTTGGATTGATTAAGAACACGAGCTACAATAACACAGACCTTGTACTTAGAGTGGTCTGTTTCTAGTCGTGGTATTCATAAAACATGCCTTTGTGTGCGAGGTCAGCGTGGCCTGTAGTCTTCGGTTGCAGCAGGGGTCCTTGCTCCTGGTTGGGGTCTTACATGTTTAAGTGTGCCCTGGACGGTGACCTACTTCCTGGGGTCCAAACCAGATTTATGGACCTGGTGACTGCAGAGAGGCAGCAGCTGTGGAATGGATGTGTTGTTGTGATAACGAGAAGTAGATGGGGTTGCCCAAGAGGGAGGTTGAAGAGAGCGTGGAAAGGTTGGCTGGTTGGCGATGGACCTTGAAATACGGCGTCGGAAAAACAGAGGGAAAGGCAAGTAATGGGGCACGGAGGGTAACCCAGGGCCCCAAATCAAGAGGACTTTTGTTTTGCTTACACTGCAATAACACCTGGCAGAAGTTAGAGCCAAATAGTGAAGCACTGAGGTAGCAAGGTCATGAAGGACTTGAATGATTAATATTCGACCAAAAATATACAAACTTGACACAAACCCTTTAATAATGATTCATTAAAGGTTCTGTATTACACAAAATTGATTCTTATGAGTTTTAAACCATGTTATAATGTTGTTACTGCATTAAAAACATACATGGAGAGATGTGTTTGTTTCATTCACATATGTTTGAGTAACCATTTAGATCCAAACCTCAAAACGCTAGGTTCCAACTTGCGATGTCATGTAGTGTTAGTTTTCAATTCAACTGTAAACTTTGACCTTTTGTTTAGAGATCAGCAATTGCAGAACTGAAGTGATTCTAGTGACAGAGTATGGATCTTCGGTAAAAGTTAATTCTGTTTTCAGTTATAAACTTAGAAGTAATTGTTTCTGTCAGACTAAAAAGTTTGTTTATCTGTTTTACATGTTTCAGCTACTTCCTGTGGCCTTCTTCTTCTTCTTCTTCTTCTTCTCTGATTCAGCGGAGGTACCATCACATGAAAACACAGTGGAACACTTCCTGTATTACCACATGACATCACAAGGTAGAAGAGAATGGTTTCTGTTTGAGAGCATAACTCAGGTTAAATTTGTGTGTTAAAAATGTGTGAATGAAACAAAACACAACTCCAGGTCTCTTTGTGATGAGGAACAACATTATAACAGAGATCAAAAAATAGCATAACATGAGCTCTTTAATTAATTAGCCTCAAAGTGAGAGTCAAATAAAAAAAACAAATAAAATGAGATGTTCAATTGGTCTATTGAGGTTTAGGCTTTAGGCTTTAGAAGGTCATAAAAAGTAGTTTTACATGTAACAGATGACCAAATAAATTAGTGAGGGATTCTTTCTTGTAGATAAAATGCCAAAGTTAGCGATAACAGCCGTAGTCTTTTACTAACTATGATAACATTGTTTTTCACAAATTTCACAGATCATGGCAATCTATCTTCAATATTTACATAGAATAAAGTTTTGGAGATTACAACTTTACATCTCGCACTCTGTATAATGTATAATATTGTCAGGGTGAAAGTGTGAAACATTTCTTCAATTATGCAGTGTACAGTCTAGTCTATATTTATCATATGTGTGTCTATGGTTTCATGCAACCAAGCCATTCCCAGGCACTAGTAAAAGCTGCAATGTCATCAGATGTCAGTTGGGCTTGGAGATTGCACTGATTGCCTGAGTGTGGGTGTACCATTAAACTAGAAGTTACACATATTATGCACTTACACCTCTTTGCAGTAAAGTTTATCAGCAACAAAAAGATAACTTTGGATTGTTAATTAAGAAAAGAAAACTTTTTATATGACAGAAAAAACTAATTGTACTATATAGAAATCCTGGCAGGCTGGTAAGATTTTTAGGTTAAGAAATCATAATAAAAGAAATATGTTTGCTCACTTCCTTGTTAAAAATTAGCTCTGCCCAGTGGGAGATGACGTAGTTGTACATCACAACAACAAAGAGTTGACAAAGAAGTTGGCACCTCCGCTGGATAGCTGAAAAGAATGTTAGCAAGCAACGGATTTATTTACATTTATATCCAAATGGCTATGCAGCACTGCTGAATCCTACGTGTACGATTGTTTAAGGAAATAAAATTGTACAGAGCACAGAGCAGTGGGCGTGTACGCAGGGTGGGGGTAAACGGGGGATTAATAGAACCAGTGATGTCTTAAACACAGGAGTATAAAGATTACTCAAAGATGCATGAATCACTAAATGCAATTTCAGTTGGGTATCTGAGAAGAGGGAACAACTGTATTGTGTTTGAAAGCTCTAACAAAATAGATTTTGGATAATAGGCTTTAATAAAGCATGAATATAGACTTAAGCATGAAGATAGACGTCATTTGTAATAAACAAGAATTATTCAAGCTTGAGAGGTTAGGGTTAGGAGTTACTGTTAGGAGTTAGTAATTACTTACTTAACACCCTAAGACTGAATCATTCTTAATAAATTAACAAAGGCATGAAAAACATGGAACTGTGAGTTTTCAACATTTTTTTTTTTTTTTGTTTTGTGGAAGATTGTAGTGAATTAAGTCTTTCTTTGTGCTCTACTAAGGATAATTAGGTGTAGTTATTATGAAGTGTTAGAAGGGGAGGCTGTGATCCTAGAATTTAAGATATGGGGAAAGGTAAACAGACAAAAAAGCCTTGAAGAGAAGAGAGGACGGCTGTGTGGAGGAGGCGTAGGAGTGCTTGGATGGAGAGCTATCCACTGCTGCCTCTGGTCTGATTATTTAAACCTTTTTTCCATGTCAAAACTTGTTCTCCTTTCCGCACTTTCCCTTAATGAAATCACCACTTGAGATTGAGCTGTGTCAGCCTTGAATAGCATGACTTGCTTGAGTGTCCATATGTACATGCACTTTAACCCATTCAATAAGTATAAGATTCAAGCTGCACCTGAGTTAGCGCTGATTTGAAAAGTGCAGAAAAAATGAAGAAGACCTTGGGAAAGGTTAGGGAGATAAAGTGGATTTAGACAATCATTTCTTTGTCGAATGGCTCCGGGTTGCAGCGTTGTTGTAAACACAGACAAATTGACCACATATTTCACAAGCTGTTGGATTCTATTGAGCAATGCTTAACATGGTGTTTCTAGTTTATGTAGGGGATTTGGGACAGAATCCAAACAGTGAGCAGCCAATGTTCAATCAGCACAGCAGGAAGCTAGTTGCACAGCGAGGAAGAGGAAGAGGGAGGAGGGAGGAAGGAGGGGACAAGGCTGTAAGGAGCACTATTTGCAAACAACAACAACAACCAAAGACGTCCGCAATTTGATGAGATAAAAGCTGGAACAGAAAAAGGAAAAAGGCAAAATAACATCTAATGGTATAACGACTGGCTCAAAAGATGTCTCAAACTGCAGTAGGGTCTTTAGTAGTAGTAGGATCAGTAACACTATAATTTGCAATATAGTAGTGAGGGAAAGACTTAAACTTAGATTTAGTCAGACAAGAAGAAAAAAACAAGAGAAATTATTTGGACATTATTTGGACACAGGAGCAATATATTCTAATAATAAAGAGCAAAATGTAAAAATAAGAGCCTGGTGTCAAACAAGGCTTAATAAATACATATATCTACAAGGAAAACAATATATATCTCAGCTATATACAAGAGGCTGTAAGAAGAAAACAGTGATTGACATGACATAAGGTTATAATGGTGAGTTGTTGTAAAGTTGTATGGAGTATGGTTTGATGTAGTCCTGTCTCTCTTACTGTTTGAGCCGAGATGTAGGAAGTAGCCTGTTTGAGTTTAGTTGTCCTGTACCCTAAAATGCATTCAAGACCAAAGCTGGCTTTGAAATAAAGTATGTAGGTATCTGAGATATCGAAAAGGTGGTTCTAGTGTTGAAGTGATCATATTTTATCCGGAGCCAGAATCCAAACTGTAAACAGCAAATGTTCAATCAGCTCAGCAGGAAGCAAGATGCACAACAAGTCAGAGAAGTAAAGAATGGAAAGGAGGAAAAGAGGATGGGTGGAACAAGGAGGTAGGAAGTAGAGAACTCTCCCCAGATGAGAACTAGAACTTGTTCAGAATATGCGGGCTGACTGAAGGGTGATGGATGGTGCAGATTGGAAGCAGGAAGAGTGGGTCGGTGACATGTAGAGAAATGTCTCCAATCTGACACAATTAAACTCCTCATTCCACTGACAATTAGTGCTCCCGTGTTTAATTTGGGTTTGTTGGTTCAATGGCGTGCATGCTCATTACTCCCTGATTACTGTCAATCACTTTGTCAGCTTCCAACAATTTTGCAATCGGTCCATTTGATTAACCTGGACAGCAGTTACTCTCGATTCACACTTGATGCCTTGATAGGTTTCACAAATTTATGTCAGAAATGTATAATTTGTATGCAAAGTAATTAGATGTGTGGCAAGAAACTCAACTGACTGAAAAGTAAATTTGCTCAGTGAAAAGAATACAATTTAGTCATTAAAATTCATTTGTATTATGTCTTAAAATTTCTTGCAGCACACACGAATAGAAGTAGTAAATGAAATGTTCATCACCGTGGCTAATCACGAGACAAGTCTTGTCAAGCCTGCATCAGCCCTAGGCTGTTATTATTGGCTCCTCGCCGCTAACAAGCAATTAATTCACATCAGAGCTTTTTCCTGTGCCAAGTAAACAGCAAAAGGCAAAAGCGCTTTCATGCTGTTGGTCAAAAAAAGGAAAAATGCAGCAGAAGTAGCTCCCAAGAGCCTTTTCACAAGCATGGATGAGGAGAGATGATAGATCTCCAAACATATAGTATTGTAATTAAGAATGGTAGGTGAACTAAATAAATAAAAGCTGGACTATTTTGTGTATTTGCATGCCACAGTGCATTTGTCTCTTAAACCAAACAAGGATCCGTCATAATTAGCTAAATGAATTCCCACATGCACCAAAGCATCGTCAGTGACACCGGCGCTTTGTTCATGCTTGATTACGTTTTAAATATAGCCGTAGCCAGTGCACATATTACATCTTCCTTTCACACAAGAAGCAAACGTGAAGCAGCGCAGTGGAAAATGATGGCGCTCTTTCATGTGTGATAAAAACAGGCAGAGGAACAGGACAAGACACGGCGCTTGGCTGCTGTGCCTAATCAATATCCATTATCGCAACTTCTCACCTGGCTCCTGCCTCCTCCCAAAGTGCGTTTGATTCATGAAGGGACCCAAACAACATATCAGGCATTGGAAATTAGATCTTTGACCAATGCATGACAACTAATTCATTTGATTGCAGCAACACGTCCCAAAAGAGTTAGATGGGAGCACAACAAACAATAGTACAATTTACATTCTTCTGGTGGAGGGTCCATCAAGTGCTTTTCTCTATGAAGATGTTATTGCTTCATCTGGAATGTTTCACAGTATGATATTAAACCTTTTATCTTCATGGAGACCAAACCAGACCAAGTTACAGGTCAGATTTGTAAAGAAGCAACCCTGCTTACAGTCACAATGCCTGTTTTTTGAGGTATTTTTGAGCTAGAGAAGCACATGTAATTTAGAGCTGTTGAATGTCCTACTGTGGAACATCCAGGCAGAGCAAGAAAGTGATGAACCATCAACCAAAAAAATTACATAGTGCATCTTTAAGCAAAACAGATGACAAGCATGTGTACATTTTGTAAATTGTTTTGACATCAAGGCACTTAGCTGTTATTTGATAAAGAATATAATGCTTGGAACCAAAAGAGTCCAAACTGACATACTTTAATGTGTTGATGTGAAAAAATTTCAAAAAAAAAAAAAATAAAAAGAAATGTGATTTTGAAGTCTGTTCCAACTGACGAGCTATTAACTGGAGAAAAAGTGAATGTTATTTTGAGAAAATGTGGTATATATGTTCTGCCTTCGGTATAAAAGTGGTAATAGCTAATCATTATTTAAGCAGAATGAATATAGGTTACTTGGCAGCATTTCTTGGTAGTGTTCCATGTACTAGATCCAGTCCAGAAAATCAAATCTCAAATTGCACAATTAGTAGCTTTGTCACTTTATCCATGGGTTTCATGAAAATCCTTTGATGAAAAGTTTGGACTGTTGCCCTAGCAATTAACAATATTGTATCTTTTGAATGGTCAAACATTCTCAATATGGCAGCATGTTATAGGAAGCTGAAATCCAGGAATAGATCCTGTTCACAAGAACTTACGGCCATGGGGGTGGAAATATTGCATTATTTATCATTTAAACTTTTTAAACAAAATTAGCTTTGTAATTGTTGTTGACTGCAAAGATGGGCTGTCACACTGTAAACACGTCAGGCCTTGACATTTGGGAGCGGATATGATAGAGTGACTCATTACAGGCCGAGTGGGGAGATTGCGATGCGATGGTGCCATTTGTTTGGCCATTTCCCCCAATGCTTGTAGATGACAATACTGCTGGCTTCAGATACAGGCTTTCACAATGCGGGTGGTATTTCAAAAAATCGGCTTAGTTACTGTTTGTCTTGTTGATTTTGTATCCATTGTGGTTCCATGCAATTTGCCCTCCATGTCTTGCCGTCTTTGTGTCTCATTCTGGCCAAATGATTTCCTTCTCTCCCAATCTTTCTCCATTCTTCTGCCAATTCTCTTGTCTGCCCGGGAAAAAAGGTGTGTGTGTGGATGCGTTTCAACCATTTTGTGTCTGCGTGTCTGGCACTTTCCAATTAGCTTGTATACCTGCTTCTGGCTGTGTACGAGATAAGATGGAGCAGATACCGGCGGGCTACTGTTATCTCTGTTTTTCCTCCTGTCACGCACAAACAGGGCCATATACCTGTACACACACACATGGTTTGGAAAATACCAGGTTACAAGCTCCCAGCGCTCCATTGAAGAGATAGCTACACTGTAGAGGCTAACAAGAGGTGGACAAGTGTTGTAATGAATTCATAAGGGACTGTTGATTCTGCGCTTATTCCCCAAGTGTGATATGCAACTGGTACTGCGAAGATGCTCATTGCTTCAGTCGAGCAGAATGATGAGTCTATTGCTGGTGCATTGCATTTTTAAAACACAGAATTTTGCCTCACCATTGTAAATTGCACAACTTGGTAGCAATAAAAAAAAAAAGAAAACATTATTAATTGTCCTACATAAATAATCTCACGCTTCCGTTTGATCTTCATTTTCTGTGCCCAAGAAACCATTTGTTTGGTTCTGCTATTCCATCTGCCTGATGAGGAAGAAATTAGCACAAAGTACACCAAATGAGCCTACTTAATTTCCAATTAATTTCTATATATTATAATGAAGAAATAATTGTGTTGCAGTGGCCACACCTCAAGAAATTACTTACTTACCATAGATTTCATATTCTTTCTTAGAGGTCCTATATATTATTCAAAATTAACTAGTGAGCTTTAAGTCATGTTAGAATGATGTTACCTCCTCCTCCTCTTCCTCCTCCTCCTCCTCAAAAAAAAAAAAAAAAACATACCTGGAGTTGTGTTTTGTTTCATTTACACATCTGAGTAATATTTATTATTAGTCAGTCTATATCTCTAAACCTCAAAAAGCAGTAGTTTTCAAGTTAACAGCTACTCTCTTTATCTTTAGTTCAAAAACACAAGTTTAAAAACACAATGGAGCACTTCCTTTTGTACCACATGACATCAGAGTGTAGAACAGAGTGTTTCCATTTGAGAAAAGATCACAGCCTGAATATGCTGAGTTTGTGTATTAAACATGTGTGAATGAAGCAAAACACTGCTCCAGGTATGTTTTTAATGAGGAAACAACATTATAATATAGACCAGAAAATAGCATAATGTAGGACATTAAAGCTTCCTTCAGTTCATGGTGTCTTAGGCAGGATTTATATGCACTAAAGCAGAGAAAAGAAAGAGTTACTGGATACCTCAATCTGCCTTTTCACTTACGAAGATGCACTTTACTAGCCTGATTCATCAGCCGGTTTCACTTCGTGGAAACCGTCTGACCATGTAGCATTAAGATTTGTTCACTCGATGGTAGGCGGGTACTATTTATCTTATCTTATTTAACCAATCGCTGCTATTTGATCATGACGTATGTAATGCGCCAAATCCCGAAGGAAGAAGGGCAATAACGTCTTTCCCCTTGATAAAATTCACCAAACATTCTCTTTGTTCCGGCTTTAAATCCTCGATCTCGCGAATTGTTGCCAAGACAGAATGTATGGCTTCGTTTACATCCATCTCAACCGCTTTGTTTACTGTTGTGCTGTACCTCAAAAGGGACCCAGACAGGTGCTTGAGTTTGACGTCATGGCTTCACAGATCTTTGCTGATTGGCCGGTGTGCGGTCTACAACTTACAGGATTCTGGCAAACTGTCTAGTGTATTTCGATTCCTGACATAGTCGCTGGAGAGAAATGAAATTGAGTGGCGCTAGGCAGTGCAAGCCTGTCTATCTCTTTACTAGTCGACTACAGCCCTAGATAAGTTTGCCCCATCAGCCGTAACGCATGCTTAGTAACAGACCTCTTCAGCCTCTATACACTGTAACTGAGATTGTAGCTCCTATGGTTGCCTATAGAAGCTCGCCCATTGCTCCTGACAGGTTACACAGTGGCTTTAAAACAGTGGGTTAAAAGGTCAAATACAGAGAATAAATTACAATACTAATGTCCACTTTGCATTAAATACTGCATTCATTTACTGCATTCCCCATTTAAAATCTCATTCTAAATAATTATATAAATCATTATTGGCAACTAAACGTGTTTTTGGAGGCCTATTAGGTTGCATATCCTGTCCAGCTACATTTCTTCCTGCCAATTGTAATACATTAGAGTCCATTGTACAAAGGCAGTGTGTTTGGTACAACTGAGCATTCTTATCACCACAACACTGCCCCAACCTTATCTGCTCTCTATGTGGGGTCTATGACAAACCTGGGCAACGACAGTGTCACCAAAAAGCTGAGGCCAATTGAAAGAGCTCCACTGTCACACGTGGAACTGTTTACCTATGCCACTTCCTCCCTTATTTTGAAAAGACCTTATTCTCATGCATGCACGTAGGCGCCCGGGGTTACGTTTAGAGAAGGCGACAGTGTATGTTTGGATGTTTGCTGGTGGCAGCGTGGTGGGAGCGCGCTCTGACCCCGTGACCCGCCCCAGACTGTTGAATAATAAAAGGCTATTCAGGCCCTCACCGCGCTGACAGAATGAAAGGAGCAGTGTATAAGGGGAGGGGGGAGTCGGTGAGGCGGAGGTTTGGGGGTAGGCAGACATGGCTCTCGCTTGGTGGGAGGTATGGGACACTCATTATTTCTCCGAGCCTCCTCTCTCTCTCTCACTTCAAGTTCCTCTTCGCTTTTTCGAAAGGCTTCTCATTCAAGTCCAGCTCTCTCGGACCCGTTGATCCATTTGTTACGAGCTTCTTTTCTTTCACAATTTATTTCATCCACCCACCTCACTCACCCTCCTCAAGATTTCTGATTCCATCTAATCTGCTGCTAACAACCTCACGCGTCTGCTGCTTCTCCTTGGCTATCCCCCCATCTATTTTTTTCCCTCTGCCTCTCAATTATCCGTCCATCCCTCTCAGCTCCTCCCTCGCCGTCTCATTACCGATGCTGTCTACTAAGGAGGTGATTAGCCTAGCTTCGGCTCTAATTAAAACACAGAAAGGAAACTAAATGAGACTTGTGATTTGTGGTGCGGTGGTGGTAGTGGTGTGTGCGTGCGCAACAGTAAATGGTAGAACGCCAAAGAGGAGGCTTCTCAGTTTCGATGTAAAGCCAACAATTATTCGCGAGGTTCTGAAAGATGTCATGCACATACCATACCGTGGAAAGAAAGAAAATTGATTCCTTTGAGGGAGATTATCATTTATATTAAAAACAAGAGGGAGAGAGAGCTAAGTGGCAAAGCGAGCACACACAGTAAATGTCTAGGGTTGTTAGTCAAATTCAGCCTATTGCTAATTCTAAATATTTTTCTACCTGACTGCATTAGATAATGTGTGTGGGGGTTCAAATAGTAGGAATTGTGTAGTGTAAAAATAATTGGAATCAATGTTGTGCTTCCATTCGGAGTAAAAATATAGCAAACTTTGTGCAGGAAACTCACCCAAGCAATCTGAATCTGAAGGGATGCTCTGTATGCCAACCCTGTTACACAACTTAACTTCTCCACACTCCTCTTTCAGATCCTGTTTATTTCACTATCAGTCTTTTCAGCAACCACTGGTCTCAATATAAACCGTTTACTGACATTTTCTGTGCAAATATCCCTCAAGGTTTTCAGGCCTTCATTTTATGGACATGCATTCATCTTATGCAGTAATTAAAATAATAGTGTTGGTGGATGATACAGTAATGCAGTACTGTATAGAAATATAGTAATATATTGCAAGAGAACACGAGGGAGACAAATGAGGTGAGACAAAAACAATCTGTCATTGCATTGCTGTGTATATTGTAATAGAATGTCATAATAATCACTCATTTGTCCAGGAGCGGTCCATGGTAGCAAAAGTTTCAGAGATAGTCAAAATCTAGTTTTAAAATCTAGCCTGGCCCTAATCTTGAGTTAATCTTGATTAGTTTTGATTTTCAGTTGTTATTTTTATCATGTTCATTCTTACACTTTTACAGTAATTGGTCACACAATTGAGGGAACAAGACAAGATAACTCAAAATGAAAAAAACAAAAACAAAACAAAACAAACAAACAGCACAGCCCAACCCTGACCTACTCAGTCAGGGCTCAAAACTAAACTCAAAATTCCATGTAACAGAAGGTTCACATCCACATGGGGTGAGTCCAGGTTTGACACAGTTTTCTACAGCTCACTGCAGCCTTCAATAGTTCAGCTTCTCACCCAAATCTTTAGACTTTCCCATTTTCCAAAACATCTATCTCATTAGACAACCCCCGCAATGCTACTGCTGCTCTGAAAAAAATCAATTCCACCCTTTTCAGTCAAAATGTTTATTTCCTCACCCCAAAGCAAACTGACAAAATGTTGTTTTTGCCTTAACCCAGAACAGCAACCTTCCAAGCGAACCTTAAATGTTCTCAATAAAAGTTTTCTGCAAACTATTGGGAAATTACACAATCAATAAGACTTACTGATTGTACAAAGAGCTACTGTGAAATCATCACACCACTCCAGATTACAGGGGTTGAACACGAAATGTATAGGGAATGTTCTTGCCTTCTTTTATTCATTCTACTTAAAGATATTGAATGCATTGATTTGTTATTTCCAGTTTTCACGCGTAAGAACTAATTCGGCCTATTTAAAATGCAAATTTGTAAAGTAAAATTTCAGTACAATCATCCAGTTTAAGTTATGCAAAGTTTCTCAAATGATGTGTCTGTGTAAACATGGTTTTTCAAATATTAGCAAACTCCTGTTACGATCTGCACCCATCACATTCTCCCTGAGGGACTAGAATTATGCAGAATTCGTTGTTGGACTCCGCAGCCTTGTCATCAAAATTGCTACGTCGCAATGATCAGAACTGCCTGCCTTTCCCCAACTGTTCAAATGCCTCATTACTGGTGTACACATAAATCTATTGCTTGCGCCACGATACTTCAAGAGGACTTGGTGGATCTGTTTATAAGTAGATGTTTCTTTATTCTATCAGATATTAAAGTTAAAATGCAATTATATGAAATGGTAACTGAATGGAAGTTTTCAAAAGCTGGATGCTGTTAACCTTGTGAAATAGCTTGTATTCCTCCTTCAATCCCATTGCTGAAAAACATTGCTTTTCATGTTTTATTCCTCTTTTGAAAGCTTTTACATAAGCGCAGAGACATTAACGTGTACTTAACCTTCGTCACTCCATTTGTGTAAAGCATTTCTCCTTCACTGTTGATATCGCCAAAAAAATATGTGCATTTGAGCAGATGGGTATCTTTGGTGCCCTGGCAGTATCAAAGTCAGACTAGCAGTATGTTGGCGTTTAGACCTTTCCTCACCTCCAAAGCTGAAGCGCCGGAGGCCAAAGAGACACAAGGCGCTGGCGATCTGACGTTTGATTGTATCGGCCGTGACTCAAGCGGGGCACGTTCTCTTCTGACCGTGGACACTGATATGTAAGGACACACGCCTAACACACTTTGTACCAGGCCTGTAGGTGGGCTGGACAGGTCCACATTTTCACAGCAGCAACAGAGAGGAGAAGAAAAGCATGTGCCTTTATATTTTATGTAAGACTGTAGTTCCAAGTGGGTTTATTGAGCGGAGTCTGCTGTGGTTGAGAAAATAAAAAAAATATGGAAGAATGGAGGGGAAAGCAGTGTTTATGAAGTCATGGCTATAAAGGAATTGCACAATGGGCTAAGTACTAGGACTAGTAAATTTGAAGAAATACGTTGTGTTCACATTCTCAAATTTTATTATGTCCCAACTTCAGATGGGGGCTGCAACCTGAATAACTCACTGTTTTTGAAATAAAATTGCAAACTTCTGATCTACAAATGTTGAACCTTGATATGACTTGACTTAAAGTAATTTCCACTGTCAACAATGTCAACAATCACTTCCTCAAGCTATTGTCAACAAAAAAATCTTTGGCTCACAAGTCTGGAACGTTTAACAACCATTTCCACTATTTTCCTTTTAAACTATAACTACAACAATATGCCATGTGAATTTATTAAAATTAGTCATTCAAGTGTATCAACATAGTTTGGAACTAAATATTTTAGGTACATAAGTTACAGATCTTGTATCAATATTCTTGATCTAACTTGTTATAGGTTAAAGGCTGAATATCATACAATTGAAAATATGCAACTTAAATTACAATTTGTAACTTTCCTGGTGGAGGGTCCATCAAATTCTTTTCTCTTTGTCTGTTTTTAAGTATTTTTGAGCTAAAGTGTAATAAACCTAAGATAGAGCCATTTAATATCATACTGTGGAAAATTCTAAGCAAAGCAATGGCATGAATCTATAACAAGCAGGTGACGGACGCTCCACCAGAAAAGTTTTACCAGGTATGTTTGTTTTTGTTAGGTTAAAAAGTAGCTGAGGAGAGAACCGTTATAGTATGCACACTCTAAAGACTTGTGGCTGGACTGAGGATTGCTGTTTAAAAGCATGAATATAGCAGATCTAGTTTGGTTACAGGCTACACACCAAAGCAGAAGCAGCGGATAACGTATTAAAGTAGAGGGAGCAATAAAGGGCTGCAGTGGGAAAACAAAGTATTAAAACACATAGACAACAGGCTACTTTAATAACTTTTGATGGAATATCTCATTATTGTGTTTGTGTGGTTCTGGTAATACAGCAGATAAATGTCAGCATTGTTCTAATTTTAGGCATTTACAACACTGGGGTTTATTTTTGTCTTGTTTTATGAGTTGCTCTGACTACCATGGTTACTTGTTAAACTCTTACACAAGCTAACTATATAAATCAGCAGGAGCAGTGTTTATATGACACATTTTGTTCAATTCGAAATGCAGTCATTTGGGAGGAACTAATATTGTCCAGACAGTGAATAGATTCCGATAAGTTCTTTATGTCAACTTTCTTTTATTTGTGGTCTTGGGTGATGTGTCCAAAGTGTTACTGTTTTATTAGCAACATTAATCGTCCTTTTCTGGCCCAAATGTATGCTGTAATCTCCACTCATTTATGTTTTTCTACTAACTGTGGTTATATCCAGAATATAGATCAGCAGAGTGGATTGCACCTGCTTTGGTGTCCTTAAAAATGATGTCTTTTCAATGTGCAAGGGGCGTAATCTTTGAATGACATATTGCTTTGTGATTTATGACTGGCAATCTGGCTGACACCAATGGACTGCTTTAGTGTTTGAGAAACAATATAGTGTCTTTTGAATGGTGTCATAAAGTAATCTGGTATGCATTGTCTATTTCCGGAATTAGTGTTAGCAAGAGAAAATGCTAATTGTGAATAAACAAAAATAGTTTTAGCAGCTTATAACAAGCTTATTACTTGATTGAAAGATGCACTACACCATAGTAATGTTTTTTTTTTTTTTTCACAGTATGAAACCAAAACTAAACATCTTGCATTTAACAAATTACAGGTGTTTCATTGCAAATAAATAACATATACGCAGCTTACTGTAGTCGCATAGACTTATGATAGAATGAAAATTAGCTTGGTGGGGTCATCTAGAAAAAAACAAACAAAACAAAAAACACAAAAAAACCAAACAAACAAACAAACAAAAAAAAAACTAAATCCAGGCACTTGAGAAAAGTAAAAGTCACACAGGAAAAAGTATAGTTAAAAGGCCTTTATTTAAATGGCCAAAGAAAACATGTTTCAACCATACATGATCTTTAACTAGGGTTAGTTAGAATCATGATGATGGTGTCACCTGTTTGTCTCAATGGAAATGGACAAGTTTACTTTACATACTTGTGTACCCCACCAGAAACGTTACCTGTTGTACCTTTTTTTCCTTGGGGCTGTCAATCCTGACAGCAAATAAGTTCTATATGGACTACAAAGTCACTTTAAAGCCTCCCAGAGAATAGCTGCATTGTTGACTCGGTGCACATGAACATTGACTATTTTATACATATCAGCATTTCTATATATTTTAGTGGCAAAACTTTTCTCAAATTCTCAGCTGAAGTGAATGGGATTCCTGCTTAACCGGAAGTGCCACCACAAAGAAAAGGCAAAAGGTCATTGGTGTGACAACAGTTTTGCTCTCTACTCTCTACTTCACAACATTTTAGTGTTTTCTTCATGTTTCTTTTCAGTGTTTAAATACAGAGATTCCAAGAACTCTTGAGTATCGAATCCAAAACTAGAGCCATAGGAACTGCCATGAATCAAAGAACACATCCTGAAGTTTGCGCTGAAGATGACAACATGACGCCCAAATTCATAACACCGCACATACCACTGTGCACACCGCAATGATGACTATGGTGCAGGGGTTGTCATACAGACAAATCCACAGCGCTGATGAAGATAGATCTGCATTGCTCAACACTCCATCAAGTGTGCCCCCATTGTGCTCCAATCACAGCCTCTTCTCATTACTCTTCATTTCAGCCAATGAGTTTGACGCTGGGAGAAAAGGCGGAAGGTCCCCCCTCCTCCGCACCCTTAGCCCCTTCATTTTCGACACGTCCCTAACAGGAATCAATTTCATCTATGGGTCCTGCCTCTTTTGGCTGGCTGCTGAGGCTGGTCTTTTGAAGGCGAGGCTTGCTGACACCTCTTTAGCCCTCTTTTGTTGGTCGTTCATTGGGTGCGCCATATGGCAAGTGAGAGGGATCTAGCTGGTGAATGTATGTGTATGTAGACTTTGAGGTCAGCAGGGGGTTATAAGAGGTTGACCCGCCGACAAAGACTCCCCACTCCATCAGTGTTGTCAATGAATACATGGCGACACGGTGTATGAATGAGGAGCGCAGGAGCTGTGGAGAAGTCGTCTCTGAAGGCAAGAGGGTGTGGGAGGGGTGGGTCACTGTTGGGGGGGTATTAGCAAGATGAATGTTAGCTGGGATTAAGCGAGAGTGAGAGAAAATGAAATAGACATGGGGTAGATGGAGAAGAGGGGGGGAGGGATCAGTGATTAAAATGGTCGCTGAAGAGAGAAATCATCAGAAAGGATGCTTCTAAAGGCTTATAAGGGCAGTGGATGTGGGTTTGTGTTGTGAAGAGGCCTGCTGTGTGCTGTGTGTTTGCCAAGGATAAGGGGTGATCCTGGTGCCACAGAGGCTACAATAGGCCAGCAGGTCCTTCTCAGCGTGACAACAAGACGCTCGAGGCGGTGTGCAAAACCTCTGCATGTGCACCTTAATATATGAGTGCATGTATCCCAGCATGCCTCCTCTCTATAGGAACCCCAGTCCATGAGAAGGGGAGATTCTCATTAACCACGTCTGACAGGCAGAGTAGGGGAGTGTGTGGGGTGAGCTAAGGGGTCACCAAGTGTTACGGACTTCCTGCTTATTGCATCTGCAGTTTGCATGTGAGACATTCTGTGCTATTACTGTGTGTGGTGTGGGAAGTTGTTAAAATGGAAAGAAAAGGCATTTTACATCCTGTGGGTGCATAAAATCATTAATGACACTAACATTCCACATGGTCTTGATCCAGCAATTTTCATCTTTCTAGTTCTCTGCAGATAAGTGCCGATAAGCAAGCCAGAAAGCTTATAAAGTGGCTCTTATTTAAATGAGAGCAAAGAACTAAAACTATTTTCTCGATAAGTGCCTCTGACTTTAATAATAGCATGTACACACGTAAGTGGCTGCAACTGTAATGACAGGAGACTCTGCTAGAAAGAGCTTCAAAGCATAAAAGGGAGAAAAGTCAAAACCATAGAAACAGGTAGTTTTGCCAACCTAAAAATTATATTACACTGGACTGATCTGTTTTATGCAGCAGTTTACGAAGCATTTTTTAACTGACGTCACTTTGTTAAACTATAAATAATGTGTGGTCCTTTGGTCCTTGATATATATATATATATAACCATGGAGATGTGAAGAGGCAAAGCCAATTTACAATAAGAATACATATTTCGCAAGCACCTGTAACTGATTTAATTCAAGAGAAGATAAATGCCATACTGTGAACACAATTAGCACGACAACAATCTGTGGTGGTAAATGAACCTAGGTAAAGCAAATACAGCTACAGCTTGTCATAAATCAAAATCTATACTGTAGATGGCAAATCAAACTACAAAAAAGCCTTCACAGCATGCAGACAAAAAGAAATGCAACAGAGACATGTAGCGAATCTATGCCAAGATTTGCTCCCACTAACCCAGTGCAACCATAACTGCTGCTTCTCTATAATGGTCACACTGTTACATGGTATTGCATAAGATAGATAAGAGGCATATTCTCCACAACTGGGATACAGAACAGTGCCTTCAAAATGTGCGTGACTGGTGTGTGCGCGTGTGTGTGTGTGGTTGTGTGTGAAATGGCAGGAGCTGGGGGAGTGTGAATGAAAGTGGTACAAGATGAGCCGACCGATGAGAGCAGGGAGAATGGGAGGGAGATAGTGCTCTGTCATCTACGTTATGCATGGTACTTTCTGTGTGTGTATGTGCGTGTGTCTGCGTGCGTGTGCGTGTGTGTCTATAGTGTGCATGTGGAGGTTAGCCAGGAGCTGGTTCAGAGGCTGGAGTCATAACACAGCGCTCTATGGGAAAGCGGCCATACAAAGAGTCCTTTCACTTTCACAGCCGCAGCAGCTTCCCTTTTCTCCCCCTACACTCTGAGCTGTCTCCAATTTCCTCACAGTTAAAGCCAGTTATTTTTCCACAAGGCTAATAAGTAGCTCATTTGCTGGGTCTTTAAAAATGTAGATACCCCTTTGCACTAAAATATGTCTCTCTTTTGGCAATATGAATCGTTTTTTTTTTATTTTTTTTTATTTAAGATTACACTATGTTAATGTTTTGTCTAGGTAACATGTAAGCTAGAGGAAACACAAACAATACTATTTGAGTATAGGCATAAGCAATGACTGTTTTAAGTGGTTTACCTAAATCCTATATTCCAAAAAGGACTATGTTGGGTGAAAACAAAAGAGATAATCAATACAAGGTCCTACATGCTTTTATTTACTTTATTTGATCTACTACTATACCAAAAACATACAACATTATGATTTTAAAAGCCCCGTCTTAGACAATTTTCTGATTTATGTTTCATCATCAAAACATATCCTGAGCTGTTTCTGTTTTCTGTTTTTGTTTAACACATCCTGTATAATTAGGTTATGTTTTTCCCTCAAACACAAAATGCTCTGTTCCACCTTGTGATGTCATGAGGTAATACAGGGAGTGCTCCATTGTGTTTTTAAACTTCAAAACCCTTCACTGGAATCATTTGGATAATTTCAGCCCTGGAATTGGCAATCTCTACTGAACTAAAGGTAAAATGTATCTGATAATCTGAAAAGAACCACTACATGACATCATAAGGTGGAACAGAGCATTTTGAGCATTGGACATATAGGCAGATAAAGGTTTACTTAAAAATGTGTGAATGAAACAAACACAACTCTGGGTTAACAACATTATAACTTACAGGAGTCAATTTTGTGTGATATAGGAGCTTTAAAGTACAATAAAATGTTATACTAGGTGTGATAATTCAATGTTTTGTATATTTGAAATGATATAGGGTGAACTTTACATATTGACATTTTCATTTGGAGTTTTTTAGTGGCATGCACCTGCCTCATAACTCTGAAGTATTATGATATTATTATGAATAAACTATATTAATTTACATTGACATTTACTATTCAGTTATGCACGTGGATATAAAAGAACTGACTTTGCATGGTAACAATATGCGTATCAGCAGTTTAGCCACACAGTACAAAAGTTCCACAATCAGCCCAAAACTCCCGTACCTCTTGCCAGTTTTACATAAATCTACACCAACAAACCCCAAGTGGCCGAAAACCATTATTTTCACAGACTGCTATGTGAAAATAAGGCTGGAAAACTGTTGGGGAGCCACACAACAAGCACAATGGTCAGTTCTTTGGTCAAGATACAAAAGTATATTGTATTTCAAACTAAAGTCATAAATCACAGATGCCTTTTTTTTTTTTTTTTTCCTTTTTTTTCCCACAAAGCTTGTAGCATCAAATTTCTGCAGCCAAAATGTACCTGCATTTGACAAGTTCAGCTAATATCTGGTCAGTTTGATATTGCTCTTATTGTTTTACTTGTTCTCGAGTATATAATTTTTCTACTTTTTCTAACTATTTTGCTTTGCATTGTTTGTCTTATGAAAATCATAGATTATATTTGACACAACACAATTATGGTTATTAAAATCAGAGAATATTATACAAGCAGGACAATGTTGATACCTATTATTAAAAAGTACATCAAGGCATTCAGCACTCTTCTTGTCATAACTCAAAATACTATTGTCTATTGTCTTTATTTCTTACAATATGAAAGTGCAACCCACAACCCAACAGGCTGCCAAATTCAAAATGTGGTGTTGGCAACATGTTATACTTGGACCTAACTACCCCATGATAACAAATCAGGACACAGCACAGCTCCTTATCTATAAACTTTTTTTTTTTTTTTGGTCAAATTTGTATCTTTTGCATATTCTTGTGTGCCCCAGTCTGCGTGTCACTGGCAGCCCTCCTTCACATCTGTTTCCATGGCCTTGTTGCACTGTTTTGAATGCCAGCAAACCTCCTCCCCATTATTATCCCCACACAACAACTGCGCCGACCCGCCCTCCTGACTTCTGTCGCCTTTTGTCCTGTAGACCAGCTTGAACCATTGGCTCCACTGGCGTCTTTTTACAGTGGACAAAACCCGACATGGCTAAATAGACAGCGGGACAGTTGGTCTCTTTATTGTCTGTCTCGGCATGTGTTTGTGTTATTGGCTCGTGTATTTGTGACTTTTTCCACATGAACATATGTGTGTAGTTGGGTATGCAGTGTGGTGTGGGTGTGTGAAGCAATGGTCATTTGTTTGTACAAGCTGCAATGAGAACTCAGGCCTTCTGCTCAGTCAAAGAACAGTTGTTGTAGTTTTTTCACTTTTATAAACAGCGAAAAAAAGATCAAGCTCCATTTGCTTGGGATGAAAAAAGTGATCAGAGTCAGTTCATTTTGATCCCCAGTGGATAAGAAATGCTTAGAATGGGAAAAAGAATGAGGTCAGCGTGTGTTTGATCTCTGTAAATTGAAGGAAATGGGCTGATTGCCTGGATCCTGCCAAATTACACACACCTTAAAGTATACTTTATTAAACGGGGACCATTTTTTCTCAGTCTGGCAAACATTCCCAAAGCCAACACCAGGCAAAGAATATGATGTGTGTGGGAAATGCATTTAAAAGTAGACCTCTAACCACATACCACAAGTAATATATACACATTAGACTATCCGCTATCACGCACACTCCAACCCCTGAGCCACTATTATGTTATTGATTATAGCTGCCCTAAGGCGTATTGACGGGGAAGACTGAAATATTGGACTCTGTGACCATCAACCATCACAACACCAGAATCACACTTATAAATATGTTCACAAGATCCATGGTGGTCTTGATGACAAAAAACTAAATAATAATAATAATAATAATAATAGCAATGGCAATGATGAAAATGGGCATCAAACTGACAAAATTTTTAGTTGGAAATGGTAGAAATATCAACATCTTATCTGATGTAACTTAATGGTCACCCAGAGCAACTTACACCAATGAACAATTGACTAATCACATGGACTTATCCGCTGGGGGAAACCGGGTTCTGTTGATATGAAAAAAAGACATTATGAATAGAGGGAATTGGGAAATTAACTGTCAACCCTCTGGTTAATGGACAATCTTTTCTACCTCCTTCACCTCTGACGCCCTTGCTCTGATTATAGGTTTTCTCCATTAGTAGAGTCGCATCTCTGAGAGAAGCTGCACTGTAATTTTTTCATGACCTAACATTTTGGCTCTGTTTCCAACCAATTTATTTGTTAAATTTACTGAAACCAATTCAAAACTGTGCCAGGAATAAATGTTGCAGAAGCTACTTGTTAATTATAGTGTACCAGCCATCACCAACACTTTGCACACGAAGCGATCCGAGACATTAGCTGTCTTAATGCACCAAATTAGAACCCAACAAAAAGAAAAAAAAAAGTTTCAAAAATCACACAAGAGTTACTTCCAATTTACCAAAACCCTAATTAAACCAAAAAATATTCCTCTCACTAGGTAGCAGAAAAGCGCAGTAATAGCGTTTCTTATTATAAGTGAATGGTGTGAGAAAGGTATAAAGGCCAGCACATTTAAAAGCTCTCCACGTCATCCGGTTTCATGCACACAGGACTGCTACTTCATTTGAAGTCAGAAGGATCATTACATTTTGTCCATTGACCCAAAGTATTATGTTCCATTGTGGTGTGTTCAATATTTCTGTGCCCCTTTGTGTCCTTGAATCAGGTGAGCAAATGCAAATGAATTTAGGAAAATAAATCAAATTCATAAATTCACTGACCTTGCCGTGAATGCTGCAAAATAGTGTCTCTCAATGACTCTACATTAACTGATTTGTTCACCGCATGAATATTAAGCGAGGAGACTATAGTTAATTGGCCACCATTACAGAGCACATAGTCCAATTAAGAGGCGAAGTCGTGATCCATTGTTTAGCGAATAATACCAACCCTCAAGTGAAATAGGGAATGGTAATGTAGTTTTCAATAAATACAAGATCGCTCTGACACAGTTGCAATGTCCAATTTTAATGTGGGTAATAGCAGTCAGGATAAAAATTGTAGGATTTAGTATGCAGTAAGCAGTAAAGTATTGAAATAAAATATGTGACATTGAAAAGTAGTCATTCACGAAATTGACCGGGGGAGTGGAATAGCCAAAGACTCCACTCAAGTGTGAGTATTGTTAGCTCAAAATTATATCACTCAAACAAGTAATTGTCTCTGTAAAATGTCCATAAAATCTAAGTAGTTATCTCAAATTGAAAAAGAAAAAAAGCGCCCTAGTCCTAATTGAATCTGTTTTGTTTTGTTACAGACACATCAGTAATGATTTCATACAGGGACGACAAGCTTAAGGACATGCAAAAGTGAATGAACATGACTCTCAAAATAGTCACTTCATCGCTAATTTTCTCAACCCCAGGAGGGCATTATTACTACACAAAGACACATCAAATCAAGAACTCAAATCAGATTCATTGTCGTCCTTCCTCCTGATCTTTTCAAAAATACCCCAAAATTTCTCACTTTCCCATTAAACCTGATGGTGTGAGGAAAGGTGACAAGTCTTGGCACACATTTGCAGCAGCACTCTGGATCTCTGAGGTTAGATGTTGAGAGGAATTTAAAAGACAAAATCAGTTGTGGAGTGAACTTGTGCCGAGGGAATTAGTACAATAAGTGGATTTGGGGGAAAATGGGTTCTTCGGTTCAAGGTAGTCTTCGCATTTTAGTATTTCTGTGCTTCGACGATGATAGCTTTGCGACTTATTTCTTTCATTTGCTGCATCTCATCTTGAGGATCTGATCATAGGTCAGGATTACAGGTTGGGGAACTAACATTTTATTGCGTGTTTTAGGTTTATGCAGGCTTTCACATGAGGCGTGGCCTGTCCATTTACTGAGAATGGGAAAAACCTGTATGTGTCTTCCATTTGCAGGTTAAGTCAGTGGTAACTCTGATTCAGTAGTGATTGAAATACATTTTTTAAACAGTAAGAGTACAGGTTGTAAACTGTTTTTTAAGTTAAACTGACATTGTGGAGTGAACTTGCGTTGAGGAAATTTGTACAATATGTGGATTTGGGTGAAGATGTTTTTTTGGTTCAAGGTAGTTTCCCCATGAGCTTCAGCGTTGACAGCTTTTTGACATATTTCTTTCATTTGATACATTTCATCTTGAGGATCTGATCATAGGTCAAGATTACAGGTACTGGAATCAACATCTTATTGCATATTTTAGGTTTATTCAGGTGTAGGATGGGGGTTGATGTTTGCGTCATGGTAGCGCTTATATTTTGCATTTTATTGTGCTTCAATTATTTCATTTGAGCAATTTCTTCCTCTGGTTCTGATCATAGGTCAAAATGGCAGGAGAATCATCTGGTGGAACAACTTATTCCATGTTTTAGGTTCATGCGGAAAAAATCATAAATAAAAATAAAATGTTTCTGAGTGCAGTGAAAATACAATTTTTTTTCTTCTTCATGTCAGCAAGACAGAAAAGCTTCAATGCAAGATGCTACAATCAAAACAATGTTCTAAGGTGTTTTACTTCTCTCACGACACTTCGTCAATTCTGAACTGATGAAATCTCTTCAACCCTCTTCACGTGTCACACATCAAAGTGGGTTATTTTTTCATTTTCTTTTTAAACCCAACAAAACAACAAATTCGCTCCAAAATTGGCCTTCATACTTCTTCCGTTGGTTTCGCTCACACCATTACTGCTTTGTCCCTCTAGTGTGCGTATAAAATTTCACGGCATCGTCCACGGCAACAAAAACATCATAGACATGCATTGGTACAGGCTGTCACTTGACATCTGCCGCTTCCAAAGATGAGTGTGAAAAATGACAGGCACTATGGTGATACGCGCTGGATGAATGTGAGAATACAAGAAGACACGTCGGGATTTCCAGTATTTTCTGCTCCGAGTGACAAAATTGGAGGCTGGTATATAGGAGCCCAAAGTCCAGAAATAGATGAAGTGCACATCAGGAGGGCCATAATTATCAAGTTAACCAGCTGCACACTATCAGAGGTACAGTATAGAGAGCAAACGTGTTATTAAAACTGAGCGTCTGCACGGCTCTGGGGCCTTGTTACACTTTATGAATTGAGAGAAGATAATGGTGAATAATGCTATATAATAAAATGTAGGCAAGATGTAATTTACATCAGCATACTGGGCTTTGGCAATAATGGCTTTGATAGAGAGTTGTCTGATGTTAAATCCTTGAGAGAGTTTGTCAAATGGGGGAAGTAACCTATTAATTTATCCAGTGGCAGAGTGGTTGGTGTTCTTGCATCTCAAGGCTGTAATAATGTGTGTATAGCTTTCCTGAGTTATCAGCTTTGACTGATTAAAACTGTACACAAAATACACTATTAGTGTAGTATGTAATTAACAGACAGCACATGCATTTGATTATGTCTATACAAGATGTAAGATACAGTACAAAAGATACAACTACAAAAAAATGTCACATGAAGGCCTAGCCACTAATAGTGTTTGGGTTCTCAGCATGATTATCCAATCAGAAAGCTGAAAGAGCATCACATGAGTCTCTTATTTGGGCAGTCAGTTTCAATCTAAAAGGACTATCTCTGCTCCGAATCCTCACTACCTAAACCCCAGAATCTGCACTACCATTATCAGTGCTAATGCAGTTCTTTGAGTGAATTCTGGAGGCTCTAAGCTTTCACATGAGGCATGACCTGTCCAGCCTGTCCATATATGTGTCTTCTATGTGCAGGTTGAAGGGACCTCCACCTGCATATAAGACCTCATTTCCTAGTTAACCAGAGTGTTGGAGATGTGTGGAGACACTTTAAAAAAATATTCCATCCAGTTCTTGTATTTGCAGAGGCCACTGGTGCTAGGCTAGTGCATGTCAATGGGCATAGTTAAACTGCCACTAAAAACAGTTTTACCCACTCCACAGTGTACGTGAGGCAAATCTATTATTATGCCAGACTATCCATGTAAATGTCTGTGTTGATAGAATAATGTTTGAAATATAACTAGACTTGCATCATGTGAATCATCGCATGCTGAGGGACTATTTTCTCAGCAGCAGCTGAATTTTACTTTGCCGTTAAGGCAGGTGCTAGGTGATATCAGTCTGCCACTGCCAAGCTTCCTATCAGGAAGTACAACTCACTGTTGCCGCTCAGACATAAATCCTTCAAATGCAAGGTTGGTTTTACTTCTAAAATTATTCTATTGACACAGACATTCACATCGACAGTCTGGCATAATAATAGTTTTGGTTTGGGTGTTTTGTGGAGTGGATAAGAATGTTTTTTAGTGGCAGTTTAACTATGGCCATTGACATGCACTAGCCTAGCACCAGTGACCTCTGCAAATACAAGGACTGGATGGAATATTTAAAAAAGTGTCTCCACATGTCTCCAACACTCTGGCTCACTAGGAAATAAGGTCCACAGGTTTGGTAGTTTTTTTTTAAATAAAACATTAAGAGTATAGGCTACACACTGCCCTTTAAGTTAAACTGACATTGGTTCCTTACTTGCTGGTATTCATATTGGTATTGTGTACAGCACCACTTTTGAATTAGCTGGGAAAGTAAACAACCTGCTGCTGTTGTAATTAAACAAGGAGATGCTGCAGCGAATGAGCATAACAACCAAGCAAGAAAAACTCAGAAGCAAAATAGTGAAAGTTTGTGCTATGTTTTTTGGGGATCTTAAAAAATAAACAGGCCACAGGATGCGTCAGGAGCCACAGCTGGGGAGAGGACAGAGAGGATGTGATTAGTGAAAAAGAGGAAAGGGAGCAGTGACAAACACATGGGGGGCACCTAATGGGCAGGTGAGCTCCACTCTGAGAGATTAAAAATGGATGTGCATTTCCTGCTTGTCTGGAACTGGAATAATTACAGTATTGGGGATGGGATTGTCCTGGTTAATCCTTGGCAAGTGGTCATTTGGTGAATTTATCCAAAAACAAAAATGCTCAATGGACCCATCAATTATCTGGAGTTCCATTGTAACGGTGGATGTGGTGTTTCCTTTAAAAGACTCTAGCTGCAGATCTCCTCCCAGAGGACCCAAAGACCTCCCTCAGGATGCACCTCCATTGTCATGACCCTCATCATTTTGCATTAATTTACTTATAATGTATACCTTTTTTTATCAGTTGTTGTCTTAGTTTGCTTAAAGGTTATTGAAGGTGATACAGTTCAATTTTATTTAATTCAAAATGATTTAATTACCAATGCATTTCTAAAAAATGTGCTCATTTGAAATTAAATAGCTTCTACTCTGCTCTGCTGGTGTAAGGAAATAAGCTACTTAAAACATCTTTTTCAACATGTACAATTAAGGGTGCAATGGTATCCAAGGCTCACAATACGATATCATCACTGTATGAACCTCTCGGTACGATATTTACTGCAATGTCGTGGGAAAGCTCACGATATAGTGGGGAGGCTCACGATTAGGGATGTAACTATATTCAGATCTCTCTGTATGATATTTTCAAGATATACATCTCACGGTACGATATTTATTGTGAGCGCGTGTTGTGGAGGCTAACAAGACTGTTAATATGCTACTTTTTCCTCTTAAAATACCTTGACAAGACTTAATCCAAAGAACTAGGAATTAAAAGTGCTTAGAACTGTTTTTTCTTCATGTAGTCTGCACTGAAATAGAGCAAACCATCATGGTCTATGTAGTTGCCTCTGCCTTTTTTTTATTGCTGTACCATAACTTTTAATTTAAGCAAAGAGACTTGTAATTCGATACATTATGATAACTTTGATACAATATCACGATATTTGTCACGATTGTTACATCCCTATGTACAATGAAATCGCAGGCATATTATTTGTCCATTTGTGTTGCCCTAGGCCCTGTGTCTGTTTAAGAATAGTAATGGTTAAGGTTAGAAAAGGGGTTTGAACTTGTCTTTAGTGTAAAACAATGTCTACTACTTTTAGGGACCTGTGGATGGAGGTAAGTCACATGGGGGTCATCCTGGTGGAGGTCTGTGGGTTGGGTCCTCTAAGTGGAAGTCTGGAGCCAGATCCCTCCTGTTTCCTTTGAGTCTGGACTAGGATCAAGACTGATATTGAGTCATTTTAAACCATCAATGATCAGCTTGGGTTTATTTACTCCAGATGTCTACAGCCAGTCCTCTGTCTGTAAAATATGTGGCTTAGCACAGATTCAAACTTTAAGGGAATGAATTTGACTGTATCTTTGTGTTGAATAAAGTTGTTTATTGTCAAGAAATTAATATCACAAATAAAATCAAATACAAAATCAAGACTGATCAATTTGCAGGGGAGATAATTTCTGATTCATTTCTTTCATATAGCCCATCCCTAGTTTAAAGTTTTAAAGTAAGTAAATATAATAAGTAAGTAAAAATATATTGTACTGTGTAAAAGTAAAAAATATCACCAGGCTTGTTATTTGTGTGCCTTTATAAGACCAAACCTTCCACCTATAAAACTATTACTGCACAGTGCCAAGATGCTTCTAAGGAGAGTTTTTCGATCTCCAGCTCTCTGCATGATAGATTTGAGTCATTTTGAGCGCTGTTGTTAAAGAGCAAATCTGCGTGTGTGTCCCAATACTCAGAGCAGGTGAAGGATGTTACCATGACAGCTTAATGGAAATAAGCTTTTCAGGCCAATTATTCTTTCTAATACATTGCATAACTATGGCAGAAAGAAGTATTGCTCAAAATTACATAAAGAAAATTAGACTCATATTTAATTATTTATTTGGAAAGGGACATTGCACATTGATCAACATTATATGGTGTAAAAGTGGGAGAGTTAGCTGATTTTATCTCATTTTCCTTGGTAGATGTTTTGCCAGATCTACGTACTAATGCAATTGTGTAAGAAAATTAACTTATTTTTTGTTTTTGTTGCTCCAGCTAATATGTTTGTGATGCTGTATATATTTACACTGTTTTGCTGGTGTTAATAAGCCTCTTAGGTAACTAATTAATTCTTATTTTTTTGCCTCTTTCTGTGTGGTTGGAGTTGGACACTACTTGGCAACTGTGAGCATTGAGACTGAAATATAAATGAAAAGCTCTGTATGCTAAATGTTGATTGTTCTCATGTCAAAACATACTATAGCTTTGACAGACATTTCTCCACATGACGCTAATAGGAATGATAAGTTCAGTCTATTTCTGAACAGCCTCCAGCGTAGAGTGCAAATGATCTTAGGTGTGTTGTGTTTGACTGTCACCTCCAAATGAACATAATACCTCCATAATGAATGATTATTATCACTCTTTCACACTTTGCACTGCCAGAGTAAGGATTCTCAACAGCCTCTCTGCCAGATGAACCACCACAGCTTCAAACAATGATATTAGTGAAAATGAAGTTGTCGCTGTAGTAAGTTCACACTCGGAAGTACTTCAGAACTTCAAATTACTTTTCTCTGTCCTTTCAGGAACATCGCGTGCAGAACACCAATGATGTAGTGTAATTTCTGTGCCAGGGGAGGCAATTTGACATTGTCATGTTTTCATGATGGAGGCATTTGCCAGGCTGTGCACATTATTCCAAAAAGGCAGACATCCCAGCATGCACCTGGCTCCTACTGGCACTATCTCGTCTCTAACTGTGTCTACCCTCTTTGCTCTCACTTCTCATTTTGTCAGATTTGACTTTTTTATCAAACTTTTCTGGAGATGAGTTATGTTAACAGATTTAGAAGGAGAAATATTAAGTTCAATTAGTTATATCCACAGTCTACAGTTAGTCAGAACCACATCTGCTTTGGTAAGATGGAAGATACATGGTCAAAATCAGGTCTGCGATCTTGCCTTTCAGTGAAGATCGTAGGTTCAATCCCCTGAATCTCACAATCTCCCGCTCATGTTGTGCGGTGCCTGTGTATTCTGGCAGCCTTCCACAGTACAAGGACCTGCATGTGCACTTTGATAAATCTAAAGTCTGTGAATGTTTATGGAAATAAATATCAGATTGTAGCTGTATTTCCTCTAAGCCCTACACCATAGTCAATGTTTGGCTTTATGTCCAAAGTGGGTGGGCTTATCTTAGTTTTCAATAAAGCACCACACTACTCAAACTTATGAATGAAATGAAAGAAAGTCATAGACAGCCAGAGAATCATAGTATATTTAAAGAAAGATACATAAATAGAAGAATAGATTACAAGTCACAGGGCATAAATACTTTACTTGTTCTCTTGTTTTAAGGGAGGTTATGTTGTGGTAAAAACAATCCATCACTTAGTCTAAACATATGCAAACCTACAGTAATATTTTCAGTAAGCAACTCTCACAGACTATTTTCCATCTTTCTATCTGTCCTTCAACTTCTTTTCAGGCATTTTAGTTTTCCATTTTTCAACTCGGCATTAAAATTCCTCACCATTCGCTGGCCCCACCGCTCACTCAAAACTCAATTTTCCGAAAGACGGAACGATACTCCGGGTTTTTAAGCTAAATTCCTTGTCTGTCTCACTAATTGCTTATAAATGCATGATGGAGAAAATCATTTTCAGCCAACGTTGCACCAAAAAGCGCTTTTGAGCATTGTTCAGGTTGTCAAGGCAACGCAATTAAAAAGTGGAGAAAAGATTTACAAGAACAAATGCACACTCAGAGTAGGACTATTTCAGTGTAGCAAGATATGTCTATGTAGTCTGAATTCATCTGGGTTTGTATTCATCGCTGGCTTCTTGTTTGGCTCCTGTTGTTAATTTGGACCTTTTTTCCACTACAAAATCACAGGAACACTTTCTCTTGTTGTCAAATTAGCACTTAACAAGGGATCATCATGTAACTGTAAAGGATAGGAAAACAGAAACTTGCAAATGATTCACCTCTGATGAATGGGAAAAATAAAGGTGAATAAAATGATCTAGCTTTGACTAATTTCACAAAAGAAGATATTCCTTTTACAATATGGACTCTGGGGAAGTCCTGAACACCAAGAAAGACTGATGAATCTTGATGTAAATTGTCCTACTGAAGATCATTATTAACCACCACTGAATGTTTGAATGAATGTAGACTGAAATCATGCTCTTGACTTGCATTAAAAAGCCCCAGTAGACCAGATGGAACACTATATGCCCTGCAGAGCATATAATACACTGCGAGCTGTGAATGTAATGTATGTGCCATCTAAATAATTCAGAAAATGTTGTGATTTCATTGTGGACTAATATTGTAAACAGTGCCAACACCAGTGTTTCCATGGCTGCAATGATTTTAATTTTTTATATAGTTTGTAATTTTTTATTTTTTTTAAATTACCATGGATCACAAGTCTGAAATAAATATATCCATCTTTATCTATCAAATGTTCTTGCAAACCTGAATCCAAGTAAAAACTTTACTATCAAACTACAATAGTTTTTGTGAAGGTTATCAGTGTTAGTTTTCTGAATGTCAGACGATCTGCTGAGTCACACTTTCAAACACTGGCCTATTTCTGGGAGCGTACATTATTTGTGAACTGTGAGAAAGCCCTGGTACGTGCTACGCCTCTCCCTTTGGTATTTCAGTCCATCCGCGCTCACCTCCCTGCCTGGCTCTTCTCACTCCTGCCTCTCTTTTCCTTTTTAATTAGATGCTGTTGTGTCGAAGAGCGTGCTGGTAATTTACGAGTTCAGCTTTGGGTCATTCTAAGCACTTGGGATTGTAGCAGAGAATGGGAGAACAGAAGAAGGCTTCAATTTGAAACAATGGAAGAATTCTGCACTAGACCAGTGATTCTTATTCTTGTATCGGCACATGTGGTGATTCACTCCAACTTCAGAGCTTTTGTGCACACACTTTTGCCCTATTTACTTCTATTAAACTAACCCGTGCCTCTTCTCCGTTTAATCTAAATTCAAGTATAGTTATATACCTATACATACATCATGTCTGACCATGTAATAACATGAAGGCAAACAGATAAGTCTGTCTCATTTTTTAAACATTTATATCCTTCCTGGATCAGTTTCCAGTCTTTTCAGAGTAAATGAACTCCATGTTTTATAGAGACAAAATGTAAATAATTTAAAGATTTTATTTTATTTTTTGACAGGATTTAGGTGTCCTTAAGTCTTGGCTAGATTGAGTTTTGAATTTTGTCTTCTTCAAGGTCCTAGATAAAAACTGACTTTTGTGAGCTTTAAACTATGCTAAAATGTTGTTACCTCTTTAAAAACATACCTGGATTTCATTCACACAAGTCTGAGTAATCCTGCATTTTTAGTACGTCTACATCTCCAAAGCGCATAATGGTCTGTTTCACCTTGTGATGTCATGCTGTATATATTTACACTGTTTTGATGGTGTTAATAAGCCTCTTAGGTAATTAATTAATTCTTCTTTTTTTGCCTCTTTCTGTATGGTTGGAGTTGGACACTACTTGGCAGCTCTGAGCATTGAGACTGAAATATAAATGAAAATGTCTGTATGCTAAATGTTGATTGTTCTCATGTCAAAACATACTATAGCTTGGACAGACATTTCTCCACATGATGCTGATAGGACTGATAATTTCTATTTCTGAGTATGTATTCTATTTATTTTATTCTATTTAGTCTGTTTCAGTCTATTTCTATTTCTATTTCTATTTCTTATTCATCTACATCTCCAAAGTGCATAATGGTCAGTTTCACCTGATGTCATGAAGTGGTAGTTTTCAAATGAACAGCTACCTTTTACCTTAAGCTCAGCAGAGACTGGATATTCCAGGGCTAAAATGATCCAGATCATAAGATGGAACAAAGTGTTTTCTGTTTGAGAAAAGAACTCTGCCTAAATTGGCAGGATTTGTGTGTTAAATATGTGTGAATGAAACAAAACACAACTCCAGATATGTTTTTGTGTGTTAATATGGGCCCTTTAAAGATGGGAATAAGAAATCCGCCCATTTCCTGTGGCTCTACTCAGAGTGAATAGTTTGAGAACCTTTAGACATTTAGCCTCACTATCATTCAACTATAGCAGGCCCTCCTTCTCCTCTCCTTCTCCCTCTTTCATCCAGAAATCTCATCAGGATGATGTATGTGCCAGACCGGAGCCCATTTTTCCAACCACCTGTGTATTGCTTTCTTGTCTGCTGGTGTAAGATGTCATCCCCACCAATGATGATTCCATTATTTAAAACATTACACCCAATTTTGTAGCCAAGGTGGATTATAGAAGGGGAAAATGTATGTAAAAAAGAGAAAACATACACAAGAGCTGTTCTGTCACTGAAAGAAGCCAGATGTTCATGCTCTACTTTTCCCGTTGCTCTGATCCAGTCAATTTGAGAAACTGTGAGCATGCCAAAATGGGCTTGTAGTGCATCTCGTGTTTTCGTCTGTCAGAATTGGGTCAGTTTGCAATTGAAAAATCTATTCAAGGGCTTATGTGAGTGATGTGTTGAAGGAGCACAGCACAATAGAGGACTGAAATTTACCGAAAAGCAACAAACAAAACCCACCCGTAAATGAGTTGGTATTGAATGCATTCATCTGTCAAGAATATCTGTCTGATTACATGGCTTAAGTCTAGTCTCCAGCTCCTCTGTCTTGTATGTGGATGATATTATTGACATAAGCCTTAAGCTTCCACCCGGTTCATTACAGACCTGCACAAGTCTGCCCCTAATTAAGTTTATGAAAAGTACTTGAAATGAGAAAGTCATTATAAAAATTTGTTGTGTTTTTAAAGTCAATAATGAACAAAGGAACAAATTGTTTTTTGTTTTTGGTTTGGAGCTAAGAATGAACCTGCCTTATTAGTAACAGAATGAAGCTAAAATTTCACTCTCTTTTTTTGGCAAATTAGATTTTCACATGTGAGATCTAACACAAATACAAATCCACAATTGCTTTATAGAGCCTTGCTGAGTTTTGCATTTCGGTCCCTCAGTGTGTGTTCAATTAGCCAGAGAATGTCACAATGAAATACTCAAATTTACTACACACCTGGTGGTAGTAAACTCTAGCCACTGGGGTAGACTGAAGCAAGACTGGCAAGCTGTGCCATCGCCCCTTCCAATCTCCACCAATCACTCACAGACACACACACACACACATACACACACACACACACACACACACACACACAAACACACAAATCGCATTCATATTAAGCAAGGTGGGTGAAGTGTATTGCCTAAGGACACAATTCAACAAAATTCACCAGAGCCACTGCTGCCCTGTACTGCACCTGACATTTCCAAAGTTCTAACCAGGCAAAACCCTAATTAGTTTCCAAGATCTCATATTCTAAAGGTAGTATCAACTGATAACTTTCTCATGCATGCTTAAATATATCTACACAGCATTACAGTGCATTGACAGACAACTACAATTAATAAAAAAAAAAAACTTTTCAAGATATTAAAAAAGAGAGCAGAAAAGTTCACTGACCACAAGTTGTATTCCCGCCTCCACAGACTGATCCAGGCCAGTTCAAACCACAAAGTACTTCCCCATGCGAACATTAAGGCTTAAGCAGAGGTACAGCCCGCATGGCTTCCTGTGGTTTACTTCTTCAACTTCACTAAACTCACCAGACACACGGCCGTCTTCTCAGAAAGTAGGACAGTCTAACACTGTGACCTTCATGTAAGATAGAGTCTGAATGAGAGCGATACTTCTCCCAGAATAGGTCAGCTGTTTTACATAAATCTATTGCATTGTGACAGTGAAACTTCCACACTTTATTTGAACAAAGTCACTTAAGGACAACGTGAGTTTTTTTTTTTTTTTCATTTAGTTGCTCCAAGTGTTTAGTCAAGTTTGTTGTGGAAATTAATTTAGTATATAAGCAGTTTCAAAACACAAAATATAATTAAAAAGTACTTTAAATGTGCACTGTGTCACTTCTCTGCTGGAGGATCCCTCACCTGCTCGTCTCCATGGAGATGTGCCTAGAATGTTCCACAGTATGACCATAAACTTATGAATCTCCATGTAGACTTGTAAGTCAGATGACAGGTTAGATTTGTGGAGAGGCAATCCCAATCAAAGTAAGAATGGATGTTTTCTTAAGCTAAAGCCCATTTCATTTTACCATATAATGTAATGTATATGTTTTTTAGGATAAACTAATTGAGCTCGACAGCAGCATCACTGTAACACGCAAAAGTAATAGATTGTAGTGATTCAATTTATTTATTTTTGATTAGAGTCATAATTCTGAGTGATAAAATAAGTGAGGCAACTAATGCACCTCTATTTTTTTGGCTTGGACTTGTTCAGCAGATAAGCCTTCACCCATAAATTTGAAAATCACTGGTGGACTCACACTGCATTTTTTAACCATTGCTAGACAGGTCCAAGGCTACTTCATGTTGCAGACCACATTCGGTAAACTAATCACCACTTACTGTGCCTGGGGCCTAGAATACATTTCTCCAATATTTTGTGAATCCGATCACTGGTCGTATCTCTCGAGTTCAGATGGGTTTTATTGACTGGTGGATTAGCCATTAAGTTACAGTCTCAGAATATGTATATGACTGCCTACAAGGAAAACATATCACAGGGAACTGATGGTGTATTTCTTTACAATCAATGAGTAAAGCACTAAACTCAACAAAACTGTTAATCTGAGTTGAGAGAAATTCGATGTTGTTCTCAATGATGGGTGACCAATGAGCCCCTTCAGCTCACATGCGTCACTGAAATAAACAAATCTCATTGCGTGGCAGTGTTTGTAGACTGGCTCGAGGCACGGCAAAGGGAGTGGTGACCAGACTGAAGAAAAAATACAGATTCCAGACTTGCTAGAACAGTTAACAACAATGCATTAAAATATAGGATAACACAAATAGATTTACACGCGCTAGTAAATTAAAAATACAAGTAAAATAGTGAAAGTATGTACTGGCTGCTGTGCTGAACCAGTGCCTGTGTGTGTCCTATCTGCTCTCCCAGGCTGCAGCGGTGTGATGGATGGAGTGAGGTGTCTTTCCAGCTGGTGATCGTAATGAAGCCTTACCCTGCGGTCTGTGTGGGTGTGTGTGGGTGTGTGTGTCTGTGTGTGCATAGGAGGGCTAGAGAAGCTAGATTACCCCTTTACAAAGTTGTCCTAACGCATGAAGACAAAGAAACACACACATTCGCACGCGCACCTAGGCTGACCACCACCTTGCCTATGATGAATGTTGTAGCTCCCCGCTCCAGGGATCCGACTCACAGACCCACTTTCTTAAAGGCGCAAAGTGGGAATACAATGGATACAAAGATGGGAGGTGAGCACAGATGGCCCCTCTGCTTTCCGCTGGGATTGATCCTGGTTTACGCTGCTTCGGGAATTTCTATTTAAGTGGTCTGACCTGCTGCTGTAACCCGTTGTGAACTGCTCAACTCCACATGACAGGCTTTTTATCACTTGTTCATTTGTGTGATAACCTTAAATGCATCCCACGTCGTTTCGTACCTGGAGAAATGTAATCACTCCACGCAGCAGGAAAAAATCCAAAACCACAAAGTAGAAAAAAATACTATATATGAGCTGTCAGTAAGTTGACACTAATGGTGTATAATGATAATCTGTCTTTGAAAAGAGTTTAATATTTGCACAAAAGAACACAGTCATTTGGCTCAATAGAACAATGAAACAATTAAATAACATGGTTTAGTCTGTTATTACTGGTCAACTAAGGTAATACTTTTGAGTATTGAGCTAGACATTGAGAATACACATAAAATGAACATAATAAAAGGAGTACTGAAAAGGCTATTGTCGTAACCACCAATTAGTGAATACTGAATCCAGCTACAGTGTAGAAATTATGGGAACTATGTACTAATCCCAAGATACAGAGGTTGATGTAAAATGACCCCACATTAAAAGGCCATGCTATATAAAATGAAATAAGAAAAATAATTGGCAGCCAAGTTCATAATCTTCTCACCATCTCAGATAAGTGACAATCTTTATTCAAAATGTCTGTATCATTTCAGTACAATCACTCGCTTCCATTCACTCCATTAACCCTGAAAACCTTTATTTGAATTCATTTTTTTTTTTTTGGATGTTACAATTCATGTTTTCAAAAATTACATAAAAAGTTAACTTATTTGGACTTTTTTTTTTTTTTCAAAAACACTCCACATAAATAAATAAAAAACTCAAATGTACAAAATCCACTTAAAAACTTGAATCACTGGAAGCCCACACACTTCACTTGAACCGTTCTTTAATTTCACCCATCCATCTGTACAGAAACCAGCTTGGAACTGATAATTCGCTATATTAAATCATGCTGTCTGGGGTGCCTACTATAATTACCTCCTGTCCCTTTTTCATCTTTAAAAGTCAAGGCAATTTAATCTTCCCCGAGCGAATGATCAGAACTGTACAGGTCAGCATGTAAAGTAAAGGTGCTTAAGAGCAGAGACGACCCTGGATTAAGATTTGTACGTATTCCCACAAAAAATATGTTCTTTTAGTCATAAACGTGTAGGTCAACCCAGAAGTCTTTTTAAGCTGGTCTACTTTTATCTCTGCTTCCTTGTATTAAAAAGTTACTGGCCCACTTTAGAACTATTCTTTGGCAGAAACTTTGCAAAAAGAAAAAAAAAAGTGTCAATTATAACTCTCGTCCTTTGTCTGGCCACAGCTAAACAATACCAGGTGGTAATAACAATTATGCGTTAGTCTTATATAGCGATTTTCCAGTCACTTTACAATTTTGTGCATTATTCACTCCACACTCAGTGGTAGTAAACTACTACTGTAGTCATAGCTGCCCTGGGATAGACTGACAGTATAGAGGTTGGCCATCTTCGCCATCGGCCATCAGCCCCTTCGACCACCACCAACGTTCACACACACAGCGCATTCATACTACTTCTAAGCAGGTCCAGCCCTACAGCTTCTATGATCTGACGTGATCAGAAATAAATTCTCAACCTGAACTAACCAGTCTAAGGTCGTTTTCACACTGCCACTAATTAGGTCGACTTAAAAGAGCGTTCACTCTGAGAGTGGTGTGCCAGGGCCAGTGTGAACTCAGCAGTCACAGTCTGGGGCAGGAAGGGTGTGGTGTGAAAGTGGTGGACCTCAGGCTGACCTATGCAGTCCATGGTGCAAATAAAAGTGCTCGGAGCTGAATAAAACAGCACTTGGATCACGTATATATGTATGAATGGGCATTGCAGAGCTGCTTTTTGATATGTTCATTTGAAGAGGCAATTTGGATCAACATAGCTTAATATCAGCGCTACGTCTCTTCCTGCCTGTCTGCACAGATAAGCCAGGTTTGTCTGTGTGTCATTCAAAAAACTTTTTCTCCTTCACTACCGATAAGCATAGTCCTCACAGTGTATTTAAGCATAAGTGAAACAAAAGGAAAAGTGTATCTGTATCTACGGGCCTCTGTTTGTTTGGAGTTATTTATCATGGAAATACATTTGGTGATTGGCTGATGAACTCTTATGTGGCTCATGGTGCAGTGTTTGGGGTGAATGATATGCAGTGTATGTGAATAAAGATCAAACCAAAAGTAAAGTAGCCAGAAGTAAATCTAATGTGCACTGGGTGCAGTAACATGTACCTCACACATGAAACAGGACTAAACCCAACCTACACCAGTATTTTTCAAGGCAAAACAGAAAATGACCAGCTCCTGGTGACCTCTTCTTTATTAATAGTTGACTGACCCATTTACTTGAGCACATTTTTGGCAGAGACTATATGAAAAAGAGAAAAGAAAGTTGCAACTTTAACACACTTCTTGGATCTCTTGTCTGAACCTAAAGAACGCCTACACCAGTACTTTTCCAGATGGTAAAACAAAACAACAAAAAACAACATTAACTAGTTTTACCTCTTCCTTATAAGTTGACTGACCAACTTGAGCACAAATGTTTGACAGAAACTTTGTTAAAAAAAAAATAAATAAAAATTACCATTGATTTGAGCAGTGCGTCTCTTTAGCTGAAAGGCGCTCAGCTGTGTTATCTGACAGGGTGCACGCTGCAGTAGATTTGACGGCAGGCTGGCCAAATGGCAACACCGAGGACACCCATTGTACACTGTAATAGGTAAAGATCAATGTGCACAACCTGCAGTGTATATCGACCACTTGGACTTAACCCTGTCCAAGCAAAACAGTTCTCACAGACAGTCCAGCAGTGAGTTCAACATTTAAGCAGGTATTTGTACAGCCACATTCCAACCTTGACTACTTTGTCACTCATAATATTATTTTATTTTATTTTTTAAAGAAATGCCTTGTGATTATCCAGTCCTTCAGTTAATAATCTTCATTTCAGACACTTGAGAAGTAATTCTCCATTAATGGTTGGGTAGTTTTTGTGAGATTTGAAATGCAGACCACCGTGGAAGAGATAAAATGTCTTATTTATATGTATTTGTGTTACATCAATGTGGAAACTTTCATTGGTAACTGTGAATTTGAAAATTACCTCTACATGACATCACAAGGTGGAGCAAGGCATTTTGAGCTTTGGTGATGTAGACACACAAATAGGTGCTCAAACATGTGTGGAAAGAAAAACAAACAAACAAACAAAAAACAAAAAAACACACAACTCCCGGTATATTTTAGATGAGGTAACAACATTCTAACATGACAATGTCCGCAAGAGTTAAATTTGTGTCATAAAGGACAAAAGGCACTGTACCTAATTTTTGCCATAATACCACAGTTGATCACAACTAGCATGCTACCAGCGCACCTGGTTCACAGTTCAGGCTTTATTAGGGCTGTATTAGTAAATGCACATGGCAGACAGCAATCCTACCTTGACCCAAAAAGCTGCTTTTACAATATATATCTCTAATGGGGCAAAAATGTATTTATTATATAAAAAAAAATAATAAAAAAATACTGATCCTTAAAAGCAGTCTTGATATGTATAGTGTGTAGTATAGTATATGTATAGTATAGTTAGAGTGTGCTGATTTTTAGTGTGGTTCTCATTACGACTTTGATCATTTGTGATGACATACTTTTACCTCATGGCATAATCAAACTGAGAATAACTTTTTGATCGGTGATGGTCAGGTTTACATGTTAACTTGAAACTACAAGCAGATCTTGAAAAATAGCCAACTCCAGTGTATAAACAATGTATAGATTCTGCTTGGAACACCATACACGCACAACTATTATAACTGAGTGTTCCAGGTGAAACTAGAGCAATAAATCTCAATTAAGCGTCACATCTTGTAGTCAACACATCTAAAGAGGCAGCATAAGCTGAGCTCGGCACACCTGCTTAAATGTATCCGGATGAGATGCACCACACAGCTGTCTGTCCAATCAGGCGTATTGTGAGCAGCAGATCAGTCATTAACATGCTCAGTCAGTCCACATCCTCAACTGGCACGATGTCTAATGGAACCACCCCGCACACTTTTTTCTACATTCAATCCAGTGTCCACACTTTTTAACACTTACATTTGGATAATTTTCAAACTTTGTTTTACTAGTACCTCAACAGTCTTTTGAAAAATCATATTTAACAGGTTATAATAGGTTAAAATCTTCTTCTACATCTCCTTCTCTATAAACTTTTTGCCTGAAATGTTCCACTGTTATTCAATTACATCTGTTTCTTAAAAAATTACACAATCTTACTGAGAGGTGGAGCCTGTCCACAGATGTGACCTCACTAGTCAGTGGAGCGTTGTCCACCATCCCTAAGGTCAGTAGTTTGATCCCAGCTCCGACCAAGAGCACATTGTCTTGGGTCCTTGTGCAAAACTAAACGTGCATACATTGTGGGGAGTGGTCATGGGTGGTCGGACTTGTAGATGAATCAGAGTAGCAGTCTCTTATCAGCCTACACCAGGACAGTTGTGGCTCTAGACAAAGGGTTACACTATAGAAGGTGCATTGTAAATGAATAATGCAATGCTATTAAGAAGACACTATATAAATACAAGGCCTGATTATGAATAAAATCAGAAATGAAGGTCGTTTAATTGTCTGTACAAGCTATACAATCGTGAGGTTAAGCCCTACCATTTACAGTTTAAGGCCTTGTGATAATGATGCATGCATTTTTATGAAAATCACAGTTTCCAGCTTACAACCACCCCACATCGCTTGAAACGACATACATGCCAGCACCACAAATGCTCCCCGACTGCAAGCTGTAATTTTCATATGAATGCTGCTTCTGCTCTCGCCACCTCTCTGTGTTACACTGTCAAGCGCAAACGTGCCAATTGTCTCCTCATAGTAACAGAGGAGGGCTTCCACTGCCTGCAGCCTGGTTCGGGGGGACTTTGAGAGTGTGAGAGTGGAGATTTCTTTCTGCTTGGTGAGTGCATTGGGAGGCAAGGCAAGAGGGAGGCATGATGGGAAGAAAAATGGGCAAAGAAAGGGGGAAGGGATTCAAAAAAGACACCCCCAGCGGTCTGCCTGAGGTTTCCATCTGTCGGTAAAAAGAGCTGCAAAAAAGACAAAACAACTGATTGATGCTAGCACACGGGCGCCATAAACATCATCATTTTTAGACTAACTAAAAAGGCTTTTTTCAGTTTAATGGGACAGTGACAAAAGTGTGTATACATCAGAACACACAGCCACTTTGAGGGCTAGGTGAACTTTGGGCAGTTCAGATGTCACTGTGGTCAGTGATCTCAAAAACCAGAGAAAAGTACAATTATTTCTCAGTTGGGTTTGAGAAGAAACTGATGGGTTTTAGGTCTGTAATTATCCAAGTTCCAATTTTAGAAATAAGTAAGTACTGCTATAGAGTGCAGCTGATTATAGAAGATAAAAATGATTCACAAATGTTCAAGTTTAGTCTTACAGAGCGTTGCTAAGGAGGTGGGTAAGGAACTATTTAAACAGAATCCTGTCATCCCAAGATATTATCACATGATCCCAAGAAGTTACCATGCGATCCTGTAAAAATAATATCTTGGGATCCTGTGAAACTCCTTGCATTGAATGAGTGACAAGGCAGACAGAAAAGCAGAGAGCATTATAACATTCCATGCATGCTCCTCCACTACCATATGCTATTGTTTATGTGATTTCCCCACGCAGAAGTACCAGGTTCACGAGTGCATAAAGATTTTCATCTTTATGTGTGCACAAATAACTTTCTGTATGTTTTAGAACTTTCTTTGCCACACCTCAACCTACTCTCCACTCTGCAGATGCCATGGCCTACAGTGTCCTACAAGTCGCCAGTATGGGTATAAACGTTTATTTAATCCGAGTTGTTAAGTGGTGTTTAATTTATGTTTTGAAAAAAAAAAAAATCCATTCACGGAAATTACTTGCATGCTAATAGTGCCAGGTGAGCACAACAATTAGCACATACAGAAAATGGCTTGGTTTTTGCTCTAGCTTAAACACCATATTTCACCTGTAGAACCAACATTACAACCTGCTATCCCAGGAGAGAACCGTCTGCCATGAAACAAGGCTAAAAAAAACAAGAAGACAGCTGGACAGATCGAGCATAAACCAAGACACACAACCCACAGTAATAAATAAACAAGGAAGGAGCATTTAAATTAAGACAAAACCAATAGCAGGACTAAACCAAACCTGACAAAATGCACTGGGCTCTTTATATAAGGAGAAAAAGAATAACTCACTTTCACACCCACTTTATTGAGGAGCAGTGGCAATAATAAGAGCAACAGGGGTAAAAAGCCAACAGGGCTCTAGTCCCAAAAGCCATAGCCTAGCCAGCGATAATAACAGAGGCAGAAGTAATATATTCATGCATGCATAGAGTGATCTGGTTCACCCCTAGCCAAACGCGCCCTGGCAGTGCTCCTCAGCTGAATCACTGCTCGGCTCAAACAGGCTCCAGAGCAGCAGTCAGGCAGAACGGAGAGAGGGCCAGTACAGGGCAGGTGCAGGAGAGGTAATCACATCTGTCTATACCTCGCAGGGGGAAAGTCCACCTTTAATGAGAGCTGTGGAGTTTTGATAATAGCGATAGGTTCTAATTCTAGCATTTGAAAGACCGATCCAAATGGAAAACAAGGGGGAAGCTTGTCAAGTAATTAATGTGCAGACAAGTGTATCAGTTTTCCCTGTCTCCATGAAGATGTTATTGCTTTGTCTGGAGAGCTCCAAAGTACGGCATTTAACTTTATCTTTATTCAACCGTACATGTTCTGTAAGAAATACCTCCACAGATCTGGCCTGTAACTTGGCCGGCTGCCGTTACCTGCTTGCTTCCACAGAGGTAGACCAATGTGATTAGCCTGATTCATCAGCCAGTTTCACTTCATAGAAACCGTCTGATCTCGCAGCTTTAGAATTCGATGGTAGGTGGTCGCTGCTATTTGGTCGTGATGTATGTAATGCGCCACTAATGGGGCTAACTGGTATATTAAGCTTTTAACAAGTCCTGTAGGAAGAAGGGCAAAAATGTCTTTCCCCTTGATCAAATTCATCAAACGTTCTTTTTATTCCGGCTTTAAATCCTCGATCTCCGAAATGATTGACAACACAGAATATATGGTTCTTTACTGATTGGCTGGTGCCCAAACTCACACTTCGGGGTTTTTTGCGAACTGTCTATTGTATTCTGATTCCTGACCTACTTGTTGGAGAGAAATTAAATTGAGCGGAGGCACTAGGTGGTGCCAGCCTGGCTACAATTTGATGCCATACTGCAGAACATTACAGGCAAAGTAATAACATCTTCCATGGAGACGATATAGGTAACAGACCCTCCACTAGAAAAGCTACATAGTGCTGCGTTAACAATCCATAAAAAAGGTAACTGAATAAAAATAAATAAATAAAAATAAATAAATACTGACATTGTGGTATAAAAATGAAAAATACCACTAAGACCACAGGAATCAACCACAGAAATGTTGCTTGTGCTCTTTTTGGATGGTCCTTCTTTCTGGACAAAACACTCTTCGTAAGGAGGAAATGTTCTACCCAAGGAAAATATGTCTGTTATTTTGGAAAATTGACATTTTTGAGCCAAAAAACTGATTGACCCTCAGTAATCATAAAAATGTTTTCGCTTGCAAAGGATGTCCTTGCTTCTGCTTTCAAGAACCTTCCTGCATGAGAGACCAAGAGAGAGACTTCTTCTGACAAAGCGTGTTACCTTTTATTGTTGTGTTTGTTGGACTAGCCATTTTCTGGTATCATGTTATTTATAAAGGAGTTTGGAGAATGTGTGAATTACTCTTTGGCCTCTTTATTGAAACTTGTAGAAATGTGGTTGCGGAGAGGAAGCCGGGAACAGCTGAGAAACACATTTAAGAAGTTAGTCATACTGTTCATATTGGCAGCAGGTCATAGATGTTTGTAAACTCAGAGTTGGTGAATACACATCCATTCAACTTTATTTTTAGCAAAACATAATATAAACGGATTGATCCATTCTCGGTGGATGGCAAAAACACTGTAATTTGTAGTTATATATTCATTCACCAGAGATAATTCACTGACAAGGGGTCATACAAAATACACAGCAAAAATGTGAGACCCGATTGATCAAAGAACATACTAAACACTAAAATTCTTATAAAAGCTGGAATAAAATAACAGGGTTTAATTGATTTGATACAAAATTCGCCATTGTGGCAAATGTCTAATGAGCTCTTTCATGGTCCTAAAATCAATCACAACACTGAATCAGAACGCCCTCTGAAATTCAAAGATCCTTAGGCATTATGTAAATACAAAACAACACAGTAAGTTGCATACTGTTGCCTACTTTGTCCTATCTTTATTTATTAGCGCATGTTTTATTCAAATGGGAATGTGTGGGCCAAACCTTGCATCACTTTAGTCCTTATTTCACTGTTGAACTATTCTGACCATGTTTGTGAAGAATCAATATGGTAAGCTCGGTGTGTGTCACTCAAGTGAAAGATATAATCACAGCATACAGGAAATCGCTTCACGCCGATCCCAAACAAGTCCTGCTTTTTAATCTCTTCAGGACCGGGAAGTAAAATAAATGGTGGATGCAGAGACCAGCACATAGGGAAACATTTATTATCAGAGCCTTAACAAAAAAGTGCTGTATTTCATCTTTAAAAATACAGACGGGAGTAAAAGGAGCTGCAGAGCTAAAGGAGACCCTTGATAAAAGGCAAAACAGAGCACATTTGCCACTGGCTGATATCAAATAGACTGGGGAATGGGTCTGAAAAGTGAAGTAAATCAAACGCGCTGAGAGGACAGAGGTGCAGTACTGGGCGCATTGATGTAGTGTAGTAATGATACACAGTTGTGACATGAATCGCCTCAGTTCTGCGCAGGGCTGGAGTGCTTCTCCAGAATGTTGATGTGTTTTTTGCCCCCACAATCATGAGCGTTACAACCTGCTTGATTTGTGCATGACTTTACAGTGGGCTCATACTGTATGCGAGTGCGTGGCTGGTGAAATCCCCATTCTCAAACCACTCCAAAGGCGACCATGCTTTCGATAGGTTGCGTCATTGTTGCGCTGCAGCATCAAGCCCTCTCTGCTTTTCCTGGGAAAACAATAGCTTATCTGCTCCCCCCTCCACTCGTCCGCATCTGACAACATCAGCATTCAAGGCCTCTTTAGTACCCAGACAGGGATGAGCTACTTAGCAGCGCAAGCCCATAGGATTAACTGCTGATCTACTCATTCACTTTAAGCACTGCAAACAGAAGACTTGATGATAGCAAGGGTTTAAAAGTTGGAGGTTAGGCACTTATCACCAGATGAGCCACTTGATGCCTCATCGTTCACTTTGTAAACTTTTGCTACGGTGAAGGTGATAAAAAGCCCGTACAATAGAAGCACGATGACACGATGGCCTTCTCTGAGGAAAAAAAGCGGCGCAGTGGTGTCCCCAAAAGCAATAGCATGCAAATGAATTCAGCAGCTCTTTGTCTGTGGAGGCCCTTAAGGCACCGGTCTGTTCGCCTTATGGGGGAAAGCTGGGAGGACATTCAAGTGCACTCAGGCGTTTTATTGACGGAAATAACAGGAGGAGGATCTCATTCTGATGCATTTCAGGTTAAATGAGAGGGAATATATTCAGAGGTGTATGAACCAGGATGCTTCAATGGAGGGTTTTGAATTTTATTGCATTGTTTACCATTATTGGCTGAGATTCATTGAGATTAGGGCGGGACCTGTGGCACTGATTTACTGCTTTAGTATTGACTAGATTCACTATTGTCTCGCTCATTTCAACAGATTTTCATTTGGTTGATTGCTTTTCAAAACCCCTCTTCCTAACTGAAACTCTGTGTGATTTGTGTGACTCCAATAGAGAGGATGGTCCACACATTTAGTTGTTCCATCCTTTATTATAGCTTTTGAGAATCTGACAATTATCTGGCAAATGGGAAAAAGGATTGCATTTCTCCAGACTCCATTTTGGGAGAAGAACAGCCCAATTTATTTGTACGTCAAAACTAATAATTTGAGACAGCTTGTTCGTGCTTGTGTCAGTCATTGAAGTGAACATGAGTGCTATGCAACAGCTCAGTTTTGTGTTTGCAAGTGGAGACACAGAGAACATTTTATTTTTTGGTAATAGGTTAAACAAATGTATTTCATTTCTCTTACACAGTGACAGTAAAAAGGCACCAAATGAATTGTATTTTTCTCTATACATATAAAGATGCACCATGTAACTTTGCTTTATTCTCTTTGAAAATGTTATGCTTTGCCTGTGGAAGATTCCAGGTCATGTGGTAATACAGGAAACACTCCACTGTGTTTTCACATTCCATACAGGAATGCCAATCCCTCCTGAACAAAAATTAAAAAGATAGCTGTTAAATTGAAAACTACCAAATAATAAAGGATTACTAAAACATGCATGAATGAAACAAAACACAACTCCAGGTATGTTTTTGAGGAAGTCACAAAATTATAACATGGCTTAAAGCTCACAAGAGTCAATTTTACATAATACAGGACATTTAAAGGGCACGTATTATGCAAATTCTTAAACATATTATAATGATCTTTCCTTATCATTAGCTTACTCAGAGTTACAGAAGTATTTCTTTAACAAAAACATGTGTTGGTGTATTACAGTAGTTAGGCTTAATGCCATACTGTGGAACATTCCAAGCAAAGCGCCCCCTCGGGGACAAACAGCAAACCATCCACCATCAAACTTACAAAGTGAACCTTTATATTTCTAATTATTAAAAAAAAATAAAAAATCTACTTGAACCCTATCATACTGAGATGGCTTCAATGGGCAGCTGGGCTCTGGAGAGACAGTTGTTCTTAGAGTAAACAATGACAGTGCTGCTGCATGCATTTACTTCATCCAGGAAGTCCCATGACCCTGTTCACTGCTCCACACATTCCTTCCCCACTCGTTCACAACCACACACCCACACACAGGGCAAAGAACTTACAAAAATTCAACCCATTTACCATCAACTTTTTCACAACAAGTCCGTGGGAGAAACAAACTCATAGCTCAGAGTTACGACTTTTATGCCTCTACTGACTAAAAGATGCATAGCTGCTATATTTAGCAAGTGGCCATTTTCTCAAAGCATTCGACTAAGAAGAAAAAGAAAGAGGAAACAATTGCTTCCTTAACCCACAAGAAGGAAGAAAATCTTGACTCGTTTTTCTTGCGTTATTGAATAATTTCTTGCCCTCGAGAAGCAAAAAAGAAAAAAAGAACTAAGTGCAGTGTTATAGAGGCATTTTGCATTACCAAATGTTAATATAGCACACACAGATTTCTCCTGGCAAAAGATGGAATTGGACTCAGTGGTGTGAATAAATTAAAGCAACAAATATGTGAGTAAATGAAAACTAATGCCAAACAAGACATAACTGAACTAAAGCTGGATAATAGCTGAAACCAGGACTGAAAAAGATGACCAGTTCATCAACAACACTTCATGCTAAGCCAGGACAAACTCATGACTTCTCTAGTAAGTATACTAGAATCAATACAATGATATTATTGGAAAGATCAAAAAGCTTTGGCACATACACTACTGTGTCCTTCATGAGAAACCTCACAGAGTGACCATAGAGCCATGCCATGTCAGGCACCAGCGGTGAGTGTCAGGAAAGGAAATTATACATTTAAGTGTAAATGCTATAAGGAGCTCAGGCTTAGAGAGCAGAGAATAAATCAAATTATCATAATGTGACTAACCCTGGACTAACAGATTCTTAATCAAACCAGATGGGTACTTGAACTGCAAAGCACTTCTTAAGAAACTAAGTGAAACCAAGTGTTATTGACTTCTTTAAGAAAACCCATTTTTGTTTCAGAAAGTAATGTTTTCCCTTAGCTAAGGGTGCTTTTGGTCACAGGAGGCGTGAATATATTTAGCTGTATAAATAATGTAGATTTTAAGTGTGTCATGTAGGCCATTCATTCATACTGAGCATAAAAGGCTCCCACTGAAGGTAGTGCTAATTAGCGCTAACGCTAACCCAAACAGCTATCTGCACTGGTTCAGCAACCTCTTTGGTACCCTTTCTTCTCTTTTTTGCTGAGTGCTTCATTGCATTAATCGAACCACTCCTGCAGCGCAGTGTTTGTGGATAAGGAACACTTCCCTCAGTGGAACAAATTAGCTCCATTAGCCGTATGATAAAAGGGAGAATCTTCATTTCCCAATGTGAAGTCAAGCGGCTAAATGCAGCTCCGTGTGCTGCTCAGGAGAAAGGCTGGAGAGGAGATTCAAGTTGACCACTGGGCCTCGGCCAATTTATTCCTCTACTGTCTCTTAATGCTCTTCCTTTTCATCCACATGGGATTTTTCCATCAGTGTCTATTTAAAGCTCTCCAGGAAGTAGTGCACCCCAGAATTCACCCCGCTGTGTTGTTTTTATATATTGTTCTTGTATCTGTTTATTTGTTTGAGGAGCTGCATCGACTTTAAAAGGAAATATTACACACCAGAGTTCACCACATTAGACACATGGCCCCATGAGACACAATTCGTGAGAACCAGAAGGACTTCCAATTTTAGCCCTTTTCTCACTCATCCTCCCATCCACAGCACGCTCACTCCTTGCTAATCATGTCCTGACCCACATAGTGTATTTTCCCCAATTTCACCTCTTCCAACACTTTTCTCCTCTCCTCAACCTTGCACGAGCACCTTGCTCTCTTCCCCTCTCAGAACATGTCAGCTACAGCGTTCACCGACTTAACGACCTTTCAGGAGCCCTTTGGAGGCCCCCACCCTGTTTCATTCCTTGTCCCTGCTTCTTCCTGAATCAGCTTAATTGCTATTCTCTCTTCCATTTGAGCATCATACCTTTAACTTCAGTCTTCATCACATTTCTCCATGGCATTCGGCGTCTACCGTTCACCTCCACAAATCTGAATCAGCTATAACCATGGATTCTCAAACCTTTCACACCTGAAAGTACACTACCTCCCCAGAAAATAATGCAAGTTGTGTCTAATGGACTACAATGAGGTTGGGTCAGTGAGGGATGAAATAGAGGCTGAAATAGAGGCTATTATGGTATTGATATGGGATAATAAATTAAAGAGAAAAGAGGGCCTAAGCCAGTACCATATCAAGACAAACATTTATATATAGATTCAAAAAATAAATCAATAACAAGAACTAAACAAGGAGTAACCCAGGGCTAACCTGCAATTGCCCATAAAAATAACAACACCAATCATGATAAACACAAAGAATCAAAAAGCATTGACACACCTATGTTCGCTTCCCATGCTTTTTGGAGACATTAAATTGACTTACATTTATTTCCTGGAGTATTGGATACCTTCTTACCCAACCTTATACCAATATTTAACACATACATGCATTTTAAATCATGCTTTTGATCTAATAATGAGTGATTAACATAATGGAGACCTGATTTTGTCCCCATAAAAGAAACAGATTCCCATAAAGTGAGTGTACGTGCAGATTTTAGTCCCTACAATGCGATAATTACCTACCCACACACACTTTGTAGCACACACTAAAACACTCCACATGCATGACCCTTCTGAGCCACAGTATGACCTCTGACCCAGTCTTCCTGCTCAACTGGGCCCTATTAAAATACACAGTGATTGGAGAGCGCACAGGAGCCAGAATTACCCCATAATGAAGAATGTCTGCTTCTGATCTTTTGTTCTTGAGTCAAATGAAATAACTAGGACAATCAAGACGGCTGATTGAAGTGAAGGATATCGGAAAAGTGTCTGCGGTTTCACAAATTGCTGACCTAATAGAAGGGAGTGGATCTGCTCTTGTTTTGTAGGTCGGTACGCCAACACAAGTCGATAAGAGCCAATAGTGTGTGAATGTGTGTGTACGTGTGTGTGTATGTCTCACATTAGCTATGCATTACATTATACTTGACCTTAAGCAAGTTTACTTACTCAAACTTGCATAGTGATGAATCATTTCTTTTACATGCTAACTAATAAGATGAGCTGCAAATAATGCAGGATACAGGGATGCAGTTTGTCTTTTTGTTGCATTTCTCTAAATCTGAATTAAATAGAGAAAAAATAAAGTCTTGTTAACAAATGCACAAATAGAGGATAACATTCTAACAAGTGTTCTTGGTTTGAGTCTCAGTGTGAAAATTTCAGTTTTCACCTACCCCTTATTCCAAAATTCAGGCTCTGGTTCATAATGTCAGTTCAAATATATTACGTCCCTATTTTTTAACTAAAAGACTGTAAGGAAAATGTAATTACTACTGTGAAAGCAATGTGGTTGCAGTTTTGAAACATATGAAGTTGTTTTAGATCAAAATTTTGTTTAACAAGGAACAATATCACAAATAATAACCTACCGTTAATGGATACTTTGAGGCTGATGTCATCAACAATCCCTGGGGGGTGAAGCTCAGGTTACATTTACACTGAAACAGATCACTGTATCACCATATCAGAAATGATTTGCATCCAGACACATCATTTCTATGCCTGCAATCAAAGCCTTCCCTATCCACACAGTAACGTGAAACTGCCTGAAACGCTAGTCACATGACTAGGTATCGTCACGACGTCACATGGGCGATAATAAAAAGGAAGTGGAGCGCCGTGTCTAAAGTTGCAGCACCTGAGTTCGAACCGAGGAAGATGGCAAGCGTGAAATCAGTGGACCGACGACCTACCAGGCCTACTAGCAAGTAGTTCTAGCTAGCTACAGTGTTTCCCGTTTGTCTATGGTTTGTCTAAACTGTTTTCTGCAAAAGCATCACATGACCGATGCCAATAAGGATGCAACTAGAGCTCCTACGTCATCGTATCAACATTTTCAGGCGTCCACACGGTACCGGATCAGATCGTACTCAGATGAATTCGTGGGAGCTGGTGGCACCAGATTGTTCCATCTCTGGAGCTGTTTTCCATCGGAGTAGTCTGGACAAACACTGCATTTGCAACAAAAATGACTTGAATACGTCCTAGTGTGGATGGTGCCTAAGTCGAGGCATTGCTCCGTCTGAAGCTCTGTTACTCAGGTGAGACTTTAATCTGAGCTTTGTTTTAACACAATCTGACCAGAAAGAAGTGACTTAGCTGAAACTACAGAAGGTGAGCTGATTCATGCTCTTAAATAAGTCTCTCTAATAACATTCCAATCACAACCTAGCTAGCATTAGCCAACCGTTTTTCAGTTAGTCACACTCACCTTTTTGTTGAAAATCAGACAGGACCATGAACGTGCCTACTGATCCCAGACTCATATTGATCACAACTCATATTGATCACAAACTCAGTTTTCAGACAATCTTAAAACTTTTTGGCTGTGTCTGCTTATGTGTGCATTGTGTCACCATGGAAACTTGTGAACATTCTGCCATAGGCATACAGGCAGAACACCTCCAGCGTGATGTCACTGCAAAATATCAATACTAAATACAGTACCTTCAAAAGCACAATATATCTACTTTAAATCAGAACTGAACTAGTTGGATTTGGTCTACAGTTCAAACTTGGACAGTAATGATTCACTTTTCACTGTTGCAATTGATATAATGAGCTGCAAGTGATTCTGGGAAGTCTTTTTTTTTCTTATTATTTTGCATTGCCACGAAGCTCTGCATCGGCACAGCTGCTACCCAGTTGTTTACTACTGTTGGCAAGCGCAGCCTCATTCATGTAGAAGACACTGCCGACAGAATGGCCCTGTGAGAAAGTAGTTGTGCATCTCTGTTTTGTATGCTCTTACAAGTGTGTTTATAAGACCGCATAAAGCCAATCCAGAGATTTGTTCTGGCATGCGTCGCACATGTTTGAGAGAAAGCAGAAAATGTGTGAAATGATGAGGAGCTGACGCAGACTGTTTCTCATTCCGGCTGGGCAGGAAATATCGTGTAGTGTATTGTACAGTAGAGCAAGGTGATACCATGTGTTGCACTCAAATCTGCCAGACAAATGATCTGTTCTGGTCTGGAAGGCAAAGAATCAAAATATGGTAATACTTGAGAACAACCTGACCTTAATAGGGCCAGGGGGTGTCGTGAGTCAATCTCCATATTGGTCTGGTCACAAGTGTGGATAAATAATACATGCTCTGTCAAGAAGGGATCGGGATATTCATGAGAGTCCTGGAATTGAAATAAATTATGCTTTTATGTTATTATAATATATGTGTTCCAACCCTTGTCCAAATTATCCACCCTGTCTCTCCAGTATCAGTGTTTGTGTGTTTTACATGATACTGATACTCAGCTTTTTATTGCTCAAGGGACTTCATAAGTAATTGATATTTGTGTGCCATTTCATATTGTAGTGTGGCATTGACCGGCTTTTGAGGTCTAGGCTGCAGGTGCTCTTACCTGGCGTTCCGTGGCGCTGCGCTGGTGGGCCTATTTAAGCGCTCCTTCTCAGTCGTTCCCCCTTTTGGCTCACACGCTCTTCCGGGCCTCTCCTTGTGGCCGCTCTGTCCTCCGCTCAGGTAATTCATTTGTAACTTCCATGGCCGTTATATCTAAATTTCCATCCACGTCTCTTTTTAGTGCCGCTGCTTGGCCACTGCTTGGCCGGTGCTCTGCACCGCATCAGTCCCTCGCTCCTCCTAGTCGCGGAGCACCTAGGGCGCGCTTTCATCTCCTCGGACCAAGGTAATGCACGCCCGATACTCCTCCACTCATTCATCCGTGCCCATACTTTAACCGGTGTCTCTCGGTAGCTCCACGGGTAAGACGAGTGAATCCCTCCCCATTGCGCTTGGCTGTGCGCCGCCGTGTCCCGTAAACCGCGGCGGCAGGTAACCAAAACCCTATTCCCACGTGCTACCTGTGCCAAACAATTCTCAAAATTGTCTGTTTGTAGTGTGCGGTCCACGTGTTTGGACCACGTCTGGACGGTGTTATTCTGTGTATCGCATTCAGCCGGGGATTGCGCACTTCACACTCAACCACGGTATGTTTGGCCCAGATCCTTACGCTGCAGGCTCTGAGTTTAATCCCAAAATTTAACTTTTCAGGTGTCGGCGGGGGCCTGCAGCGGCGTGAGGACACCACCTCTGCTGTTTGCTTTTTAGTTTTATTTGTTTTTCTTTTAGTTTTATTTGTTTCGCTTTTAGTTTTATTTCGTTTTGCTCTGTTTTGTTTGTTGGTTCTGTTTGCTTTGTTTCAGTTTTGCTTTGGGTTTTGGGGTTTGTTTTGCATTTCAAATATGTGTACCTGTTCACCCACTGTATGTTTTTACTGGTTGCCTATTTTTATGAATGTAGCTACTTTAGCATTTAAATCTGTCTTTTAAACAACAGAAAAATCAATAAAGTTGTGTAATTGATGGAACCTGGCTCCCTCTCCCTCTATGATATACTTACCTGTGTGCCTTACATTTACTTAATTTCCCCAAACTAGATTTGGGGTGCGTTGTTGCAGCAACATATTATCACACTTAAACAAATTCCGGAGCGTTAACCCCTCGTTGCCACATATACTTGGCGTTGTTGGCAGGATTTATCAAGGCAGAGGCCAGGTCCATTTAAATTGTGATTATTGTGGCTATGGAAGACCAGTAGTGCATAAAAAAATAAAAAAATTTTGCTACTTGCTATCAGTATTGGGTGTCATCAGCTCCATGCTTATTGTCTTGCATGTTTATTTGTTCTTTTTGTTTGCATGATTTAGTTTGCTGTGATTTATCTTTATTGCTGTGATTTATTTGACTTGCTGTGTATATTCTTAATTATATTGGCAGTGAGGGTGCTGGAGCAACTGGTTTGTCCATCCTTTATTGTGGTGGCAGTTCAAAACATTAACTTTATTAACTACTGCTTCAAGAATAGCTGTGCTCGTGAATTGCACTGTTTTGTGAAATGTCAATTGTAACCTTTTTGATTAATATATTCCTTTTTTTTCAGAAGCAAAACAGCAGTGGGTGTGTGGGACCTTCCTTTTTTTTTGGTTAGATTTTGGCTACGCTTGCGCGTCCCAATGGAGGAAGAGCTAGCGAACCTCAGGAACCAAATAGCTCAGCTGACTGCGGATAATGACAGGTTGCGTTCAGCGCAGGCAACCTCCAGTTCTGGTGCAGGTCCTTCTACTGCACCCACAGCTCAACCTACTCCTCCGCCCGATAGGTTAGTATTTATACCTCGTGATAGGAGATGTCCGATGTTTAGGGGGCACACTGGCATCGGCTTGGGTGAATGGGTGGAGGAGGTTCGGGCTTGCATGAGGGCGCGACACCTGTCACGGGCAGATCAGGCGTTCTTTTTGTACGACCATCTGGAAAGGTGAGGCCGTAATGAGATCAAATTCCGCTCCGAGGAGGAACGAAGCGACCCAGATGAAATAATCTCTATCCTTCAGGAGTTGTATGGGTGCTCCGAATCATATGTGGCCTTGCAGGAACAATTCTTTTCTCGGAAGCAACAAGAAGGGGAGACATTACAGGAGTTCTCTCTTGCCCTGCTGAGCCTTATGGACAAAGTTAAAGCATGTGCTCCCGCGCCTTTGTCGAATGCAGAGTCCTTGTTGCGCGATCAGTTTATTGAACATGTACTGGATGGTTCATTGCGGCGCACTTTAAAACAATATGTACGCCAGGATCCCACCGCAACCTTGCTTGTGGTCAGGGGGGAGGCGATGAGATGGGAGCGCGAGGGTCTGCCAGCTGGCATGCGCGGGCGTAGTAATTCAGTGCCTGCAGCCTTTGGCCTTCATACGCCGTGCATGGGGAACCATCACTGACCACTTGCCACGCCCCAACTGAGGTAAGTGAGGTGAAAGAGCTTCTGAAAAAGCAGCAGGAACAAATTGGTCTGCTACCAAGAGTATGCCCTGTTACAGGCTGCGCAGGCCGGTCCACAGCGTAGTCGCTCACCGCGTCGGGGCCCCATTGTGGTGCAATCGTTGCCAGCAGCCTGGCCATATCGCCCGACATTGTGATGGGCTTCGTGTCCCTAGTCAATGGGAAAACCGACCCACACAGCGCCAGTTCGGTCCCCAGGCGGAAAACTAGCGCCCACCGTGCTGCAGAGCCAAAGCTCGGGTGGGGCATCCACAGGCTCAACTAGTGTGTTTAAGGGTTTGGCAGATGCACCCAAGTTGATTGCGTCCTGCCCACATATCGATGTGAATATGGCTGGAACAACTGTGCCATGCCTAGTTGATACAGGATCAATGGTGTCTACTGTGACCGAAGGGTTCTTTCGGCAGTATTTTGAGCCCTGGGGGGAGGAACGCTTAAAGGCTTGTCATTGGCTCCAGCTCAGAGCAGCCAATGGACTTGAAATCCCCTACATCGGCTATTTAGAGTAACTGTTGAGCTCTGCGGTAAAGTGATGCCCCACTGTGGTGTTTTAATAGTTAGGGACCCCCCAGGGAATGTTTCCCCACCAATCCCTGGAGTGTTGGGAATGAACATTCTTAGGAAATGCTACCAGGAGTTATTTGGACAGTTTGGACCGTCTCTGTTCAAACACCGATCCCGTGGTAGCATCCCCTGTTCAGTTGGTAGACGCCCTCCCAAAAATGTCATGCTGCGGACCTGCAGCCTTCCCCAAAACAGCCAGGTAAGGTTAAGGTGCAGGGAAGGAGGGCCGTTCGAGTCCCAGGGGTGCTATGAAGATTGTTGCTTCTACCTGTTCTGAGCGGTACTCCAGTACCACAGCATTGTTTGAACCCTGGAGGCTGGTCTGCCAGCAGGTTTTGTTGGCATCACCAGCCTTGGTTCAGGTGGTCAGGGGTACCGCTTATGTTCCAATTGTCAATGTTGGTGACAATGACGTGCTGCTTTATCCTCGTACCCTAGTAGGGACACTGGACAATGTCACAGTGGTGAGCCTTCCAGCAGGGGTGACAGAGGTTCCCCCAGTGGCTGCGAGTGTCTCCTCACAAACTGCTGCTGCTCCAGCTGCGGACCTGTTTGCAGAAATTGACCTGTCCTTCCTGTCCCCTGAAGAACAGGTGAAGGTGCGGTCACTGCTTAGAAAGTACACCTCTGTGTTTGCTGCAAATGATCAGGATTTGGGTTGTACCAACCTGATCACTCACGACATCCCCCCTACTGGATGATGTCCCGGTCCGGCAGCGATACCGCCGCGCGTTCCTCCATCGGAATATGAGTTGGTGAAAGAGCATATCAATCAGCTCTTGAAAGCACAAATTATTAGAGAGAGCTCCAGCCCATATGCTTCACCTATTGTCTTAGTCCGGAAAAAGGATGGCAGCATTCGTCTGTGCGTTGACTACCGTCAACTCAATCTGAAGACCCGAAAGGATGCTTTTCCGCTACCACGAATCGAAGAGTCACTCGATGCTTTGACAGGGGCCCGCTGGTTTTCCACTATGGACCTGGCCAGCGGGTATAACCAAGTCCCTGTTGCAGAGAGTGACCGGCACAAAACAGCTTTCTGTACGCCCTTCGGTTTGTTTGAGTGGAATCGTATGCCTTTTGGCTCTGCAACGCCCCCAGCACCTTCCAACGGTTGATGCAACGTGTCTTTGGGGACCAGCAATGCCAGTCGCTCCTTCTTTACCTGGATGATATTGTTATATTTTCGTCCACGGTACAGCAACATCTGGAGAGGCTGGGCGTGGTGCTGGGGAGGTTGCAGAAAGAAGGGCTCAAGGCTAAACTGAGCAAGTGCCGTTTCTTCCAGCGGGAGGTGCACTACCTGGGCCATGTGATCTCCGATCAGGGAGTTGCCACGGACCCCAGCAAAATTGAAGTAGTAGTTAACTGGCCTACACCATCCACGGCTACGGAACTCCGTTCCTTCCTTGGATTCGCCAGCTACTACCGACGTTTTGTCGAGGGTTTCGCCAAACTGGCTGCTCCCCTACATCGCAGAGTTGCTGAACTGACTGGTAAGAAGTCCAGGAAAAGGCCCGTCCGGAGTGATGCTGGACCCTGGACCCCAGAATGTCAGCAGAGCTTTGAGGCTCTAAAAGCCAAGCTCACCATGGCTCCGGTACTTGCCTACGCTGACTTCTCCCTCCCATTCATTTTGGAGGTTGATGCAAGTCATGCTGGATTGGGGGCAGTGCTCTCCCAGGAGCAGGAAGGGAAGGTGCGGCCTATTGCCTACGCCAGTCGAGGGCTGAGTCCGACTGAGCGTAATATGTCCAACTACAGCTCTAAACGAAGCTTGAGTTGCTGGGCCTTAAGTGGGCTATGACTGAGAAGTTCAGGGAGTATCTCCTAGGCCATAGATGCATGGTCTATACTGACAACAACCCCCTGAGCCATCTTGCGTCTGCCAAACTGGGAGCTGTTGAGCAGCGTTGGGCCGCCCAGTTAGCTTCGTTTGATTTTGAGTTGAAGTACCGTTCAGGTAAGTGTAATAAAACGCTGACGCTTTGTCTCGTCAGCCTGGCACCACTTCACAGGTATCGGCATCCAGGGCCTTGGGCACGTGCTTGCCTGAGCAGTTGCAGCAAGCTTTGCAAGGAGTAGCTACACGGGCAACACAGTCTGTGGTGACTGTCCTCCTTATGTTGCCCCTGCTGACCTCCGGGAAGCTTCAGCAGTCTGACCCCACCCTTCAGGAGATCCTGACCTTCTGGCAACAGAATCGACAGCCCACTCGTATAGAGCGACGAGCCCTTTCTTCCGCTGCCCTTTTAGTGCTGGCCCAGTGGACCGCTTGGTTGAGTTAGAGGGGCTGCTGTATCGGCAGGTGTTTCGTCCTGATGGTGGTGGGGCTGTGTATCAACTTCTTCTGCCCAGAGCCCTTGTTCAGGATGCCCTCACCCAAGTCCATCAGGAGCATGGACACCAAGGTATAGAAAGGACTTTAGCCCTGTTGCGTTCCAGGTGCTATTGGCCTGGTATGTCCCGTGAGGTAGCCCAATGGTGCCAGGCTTGCGAGAGATGTCAGCATGCAAAGGACAATCAACCTGTTGCGCACGCGTTCATGAGCCACTTACTGGCTTCGCAGCCGAATGAGATTGTTGCAGTGGACTTTACACTACTGGAGCCAACTCCTGATGGTCTGGAGAATGTGCTGATAATGACCGATGTTTTTAGCAAATACACCTTGGCCGTCCCAACCCGCAACCAGCTCGCCTCTACAGTGGCGCAGGTCCTGGTTACGGAGTGGTTTGCAAAGTTTGGTGTGCCGGCTCGCATCCACTCCGACCAGGGCCGGAACTTTGAAAGTAAACTCATTCAGCAGTTGTGCAGCTTGTACGGGATCATCAAGTCTCGCACTACCCCATACCACCCAGCAGGTAATGGGCAGTGCGAACGCTTCAACCGCACGCTGCACAACATGTTGCGTGCGCTGCCTACATCCCGTAAGAGAGACTGGAGTTCTTGCCTGCCTCAGGTGCTGTACGCCTACAACACCACTCCACATCAGTCTACAGGCGAGTCGCCCTTCTTTTTGATGTTTGGGCAGGAGCCGCGACTGCCGATCGACTTCCTACTCAGTCGGGTGCCAGAACCTGTGGGGGGAACTGTGCACGAGTGGGTGCAGGAGCACCAGGCACGCCTTCAGGTGGCCTTTGATGGTGCCAGGGAGAGACTGCACATAGCTGCTGCACGCAGAAAGGCAAATCATGACCAGAACGTAAGACAGGTGGTACTTAAGGAAGGCCAACTGGTGCTACTTTGTGACCACAGTGCCAAGGGTCGTCGAAAGACCCAAGATCTGTGGGGCCAGTCACCCATGTAGTGCTTCAAGCCCCCAGAGAAGGTGGTGTTGTATACACTGTGGCTCCAGTGGATCAGCAACCAAAGTGAAAAGAATACACCGGTCTTGCTGAAGCCTTGCGTAATAGTGACTCTCCGGCTCCCTACCGGTCGTGAATCCTCCTGTTGCACCTTCAGCTCAGTGCCGGACGACGAACTGTCCTTTGAGGATGACTTATTTGTGCAGGTGTCTGCCTCACGCCAGCAGCCTTGCTCCCTGCATAGTGGTGCGCCCCCACCCTCAGGCCTCTTTATCGCAAGTTTTCTAGGGCTCCAGAACCATCAGCGGCCTCTTCTTGCTCCTTTGGCTGGCCAGGCGCCGTCGCACCTGAGCCAGCAACTCGTTATCCCGTCAGGTCACTGCGCGCAGATCTACTCGGTCAACAGCTGGCCAACACCAGAATCCCATCATCTCCCAAGGTCATACTGGAAGCCGTCTAGGGGAGTTGATGTGGCCGAATCGTCATCTAGGCCACCTATGTAGTGTTTAGACCGTGGTGCTAAGATGCATCTCTTCATCGTCGGGTCGACGATGCAAACCGGGGGGGTAGAATGTGGCATGACCGGCTTTGAGGGTCTAGGCTGCAGGTGCTCTTACCTGGCGTTCCGTGGCGCTGCGCTGGTGGGCTATTTAAGCGCTCCCTTCTCAGTCGTTCCCCCTTTTGGCTCACACGCTCTTCCGGGCCTCTCCTTGTGGCCGCTCTGTCCTCCCGCTCAGGTAACTTCATTTTGTAACTTCCATGGCCGTTATATCCAAATTTCCATCCACGTCTCTTTTTAGTGCCGCTGCTTGGCCACTGCTTGGTCGGTGCTCTGCACCGCATCAGTCCCTCGCTCCTCCGAGTCGCGGAGCACCTAGGGCGCGCTTTCATCTCCTCTGACCAAGGTAATGCACGCCCGATACTCCTCCACTCATTCATCCCTGCCCATACTTTAACCGGTGTCTCTCGGTAGCTCCACGGGTAAGACGAGTGAATCCCTCCCCATTGCGCTTGGCTGTGCGCCGCCGTGTCCCGTAAACTGCGGCGGCAGGTAACCAAGACCCTATTCCCACGTGCTACCTGTGCCAAACAATTCTCAAAATTGTCTGTTTGTAGCGTGTGCTGGTCCACGTGTTTGGACCACGTCTGGACGGTGTTATTCTGTGTAGTCGCATTCAGCCGGGGATTGCGCACTGTCACACTCAACCACGGTATGTTTGGCCCAGATCCTTACGCTGCAGGCGCTGAGTTTAATCCCAAAATTTAACTTTTCAGGTGTCGGCGGGGGCCTGCAGCGGCGTGAGGACACCACCTCTGCTGTTTTGCTTTTAGTTTTATTTTGTTTCGCTTTTAGTTTTATTTTGTTTTGCTTGTAGTTTTATTTTGTTTTGCTCTTAGTTTTATTTTGTTTCGCTTTTAGTTTTATTTTGTTTTGCTCTGTTTTGTGTGTTGTGTTCTGTTTGCTTTGTTTCAGTTTTGCTTTGGGTTTTGGGGTTTTTGTTTTGCATTTTCAATATTGTGTACCTATTCACCCACTGTAATGTTTTACTGGTTGCCTATTTTTATGAATGTAGCTACTTTTAGCATTTAAATCTGTCTTATAAAACAACAGAAAATCAATAAAGATTGTGTAATTGATGGAACCTGGCTCCCTCTCCCTCTATGATGTACTTACCTGTGTGCCTTACCTTTACTTAATTTCCCCAAACTAGATTTGGGGTGGCGTTGTTGCAGCAACATATTATCACACTTAAACAATTCTCGGAGCGTTAACCCCTCGGTTGCCACAGTAGTATTAACTTATACTGCATTATTAAGTTACAGTTATTACTAACCATACAAATGTGATAAGGAAAAATATATATCAAGGATATGACATTGCCATTGCTTAGAGTAGTTAAAGGACCTATGTTAGGCTATTTCCTAATCGATGCTATAATGTTGTTTTCTTGTCAAAAAACAAAACAAAACAACATGTCTGGAGTTGTGTTATGTTTCATTCACACATGTTTAACACACAAATCCTGCATAATTAGACTTAGTTCTTCTCTCAAATAGAAAACACTGTCCCACCTTGTGATACCATGTGACAATACAGGAAGTGCTCCACTGTGTATTTAAACTCCATAACGTTCACGAGAATCATTTTAGACAATTCCTGCTCTAGAATTGCCAATCTCTATTAAACTAAATGTAAAAGGCAGTTGTTAACTTGAAAACTATCACACTGTGACATCTCTAGGTAGAACAGAGTGTTTTGACCTTTGGAACTGTAGACAGGCTAATAATATAGGGTTACTCAAACATGCATGGATAAAACAAAATACATCATGGGTGAAAGCTCACAAGAGTTATTTTTGTGTAATATAGGGCTTTTAAAAAGAACCCTTTAACCCTCTACAAATGTCTGTACAGAGAAGAATGAAACACACCATTATACAGGGAAATCCTCTGAGTGCTTAAATACCTGTTTTCTGTAGCTGTTCAAACTCAGCGTGCCCATTCACCACCGTTTTCCATGAACTTTGACTCACTCATGCTTGTGCCCCACATAAAACACTGCAGCCTTGTTCGGACTCCTGTTTCACTGTGTAAGCAGAGCCAGGCTAAACATGCTGCAAGACTGGACCTCAGACACAAAGCCATGCTCAGAAAGGCCAGACAGCTGCACTCAATTACATTAACTACTGCGGCCACAAAAAACACACACTCTCTGTCCAGCCACTGGCTCCAGCCATAATCAACGACTTATTCAATAAGCTCAAAGAAATGCTGCTCTCTGCTCTTTGGAGCCAGCCCCCTCCTCTCCCACCCTGCCCACTACACACTACTGTTCACCACCACATGTTTTACAAGACAGCCTGGGTGTATTATCTCTATTATGCTTATATTGTTATTTACATAATGTTCTACTTTGCAAACACTATCATAGTCCAATAATAATAGTCTTGCATTCATATAAAAACTGGACTCTGTAACTGTGAAGGGTGCTACCTGCTTGTTCCCATTAAGTTATTATTGCTTTGCTTAGAATGTTTCATGCAGGTTATACAAGTGCAACAATTCTGGACAGGTCTGTGGAGAGGTGACCCCATTCACTGTAAGAATGCATGTTTTTTAAGGTGTCATTTTTAGCTTAAAAACTTGCAACTTATTTAAATTACATACATGACCCTCTAGAAAAAGAGATGACTGCTAAAGCATGAGTGGCGGTCTCTTCCACCAGAAAAGCTACATTTAAATAAACCCAAAACAATTGACAAAATTTAATGTATCACATAAATGTCATTGTACTCATTGTATTAGTCCAAAACTTTGATAAATGTAATGGTTACTTAATAGGTCCTTCAACATAAAATATTTAAGAAGACATATTTCAGTTGGAGACAGACCATTTCCTGTGGTGAAGAGGAAAAACTAACCCCTGATTTTGAATGGTGATGATTACATAAAGCAAACTGAAGAACTGCAATAGAACTAACTGAAGCGGTCGCCACTCCATCTGTCATTATTTTTAATTGAGTTATGCTTTGCACTGTCGGTTTAAAATGTGGGCACAGCATAAACAAATGTTAAACCACGACAGAACGCAAATTATTTGAAACTGTTGTGGGGTAAAACACAAGCTGTTACAAAAGTTCTCATTGTAAAATTTATTGAGTTAAGAACATTCTCCTGTAATACGACTTCATTCCACCAAAGTTCCACAAAGCCTGCATTTCTTCAAGGACTTCCTGTTTGGGGTCAAAGTTTAATGCTTGGGGGATAGCCTTTTACCTGAGGAGTGGAAACAAAATTGAGGTTTCACGTGAAATCTGTGACAGCGCTGTATAAACATTCCCATGTAGTTCTTGGCCGTTGGAGCATCACACATTTCTGGCATTCAGCTGGAGTTAACATGTAATCCACAGGGAGGTGAGGAGCGAGGAGCGTAGCTTTAAGGATCAGTGCATGTGCTGATCGGAGCTGTTTTGCTTTGGGTTAGTCCTCCCCCACAAGGAACTCACTGGCCTCACAAGATATGTTTTGGTTAATCATGACATGTTAGGTTCAGAACGGCTGAAGGGATGTGTCAAAGACTGAAGACTGTGTGAAGCTGTGGGTGGGTATTTATCACATTGTGGGAACTAAAATATGCATACACACTCCCTTTATTAGCCTGATTCATCAGCCGCTTTCACTTAATGAAAACCGCCTGACCTCGCAGTTTTAGGATTTGTTTGCTCAATGGTAGGTGGGTACTTTTTTATTTAACCAATCGCTGTTATTTGGTCATAACATATGTAATGCGCCGCTAACGGGGCTAACTGGTATATTAAGCTTTTCCCAAATCCCAAAGGAAGAAGGGCAATAACATCTTTCGCCTTGATAAAATTCACCAAACACTCTCTTTGTTCCGGCTTTAAATCCCCAATTTTGGGAATCATTGCCAACACGGAATCTTTGTCTACATCCATCTCGACCGCTTTGTTTACTGTTCTGCTGTCCCACAAAAAGTGACAGCGTCGTGGCTTCACAGCTCTTTGCTGGCGGGCCAGTGCACAGCCAACAACTTCCGGGATCTTGCAAACTGTCTAGCGTCTAGTTCTGATTCCTGACCTAGTCGCTGGAGAGAAATGATATCGAGTGGAGGCACTAGGTGACGCCAGCCTGGCTTTTTTTTGCTGTACTAGAATAAAGTGTAACAGCACATCCACTACAGTAGTTGGCAGTGTCACTCTCATTGTCAGACTGTGCGCTGGGAGTATTAGTGCTATAGTGTCAGGTTTTTTGCACGGAGCATACGCACACACAGCACAGAGCAGGAAATATGTAGTGCAGAAAACAAACTGTATATGTAGTAAGTGTATGTAGTGCTTGGCTTCACTGTGATTACGGTGGGAAACGAGGAAAGACTGCTGTGTTTACTGTGTCTAAAAATGTTGGCAGTGGACAGCATGAAGCCAAATAAATTACGGCGTCGCTTAAAGACACCCCAATCATGCTGATAAGCTGCTTGAGTTTGCTGAATACTGTCAACAATCATCCCGCTTTGTGAATGCTACTTCAGTAAACCAGCGTGCACTGTTAGTTTCATATAAGGTAGCGTACCAAATAGCACAGGAGCTGATACCACTGCAGCATTAGATAGATGATGCAAGTGCCCCAAACTAATACGGACATCACCCTTAAAAACGACACACAGGAGTGGAACGCCTCATGACCCAGGTGAGCGCAGCACAGAATACGGACACATGCTGTGTAATTGAGAAGCACTGCTTTATAGGGACTGGTTTCCTTATGAAGACAAAACAATTACTCATGAGAAATATACTTTACTAATAAATCTACAGCATGATTTAAAGTTAAAATATGGGTTAAAATAGAGGTTATGTTTAGGGTTTGAGTTAAGGTTAAAATAACTATGGTTAAGGTTAGGATCAAGAAATGAATATGATCCATTTGAAGGGGCACTGCGTAACTTCTAAGGTGGAGGGTTCCCAACTTGCTTGTTTCCATGGAGATGTTATTTCTTTACATGGATATTTCCACCATATGACATTAAACGTATCTCTCTTGAGTTTATTCAATTACAGGTGTTTTACAGCTCAAAAAAAAAAAAAAAAAAAAAAAAACATGAATTCTTAAGATGTCCGCTCTTCTCCAAAGATCGGAGCATTAACTTGTCTCCATTGTGATAACCACATTTATTTCCAAGGCAAAGCAGTAACATCTGATGAAGGGTCTTCCACCTACTTGTCTCCATGCAGATAAGTTACACAATGCACCTCTAAAGTCACCAAGAAGCATATAAACCTAGTACGTGGACATGTGTGCATGTCTGTGTTTGTCTACCAAGTTATTTTTGGCAATGATTCCTCAAGTTTAACAAAGATGTGGGTATAGTAGTCACTAGAACATACGTGTTAATGAATTATATTTTAAGTTCAGTGTCTAAATTTGTGAATACAGTTTTCACCCTCAATTTTAAAGTGAGAAAATAGCATTCAAAGTGGCTTCAAGCAACTGGAAAACTGCTACGTAAGACGACGACTGTGTTCAAGCTGGTTTCCATTGTGTACTCTGATTCACCTCATTAAGTATAAACATGTTAAGTAAGCTGGTCCTTTAGCTAGGTGTTTTGTGACCAATTCTCCCACCTAGATTTGGATATGGGTCCTTGGGCACAACATTTACCCTTAAGACATTTTAAACTACTTTGGCAATGCAAGCACGATTCATTGCCGAGTTTGCATTCAGCAGATTTCCTTTACATTGCTTAGTTGTAGCAGTAGTATTTACGTTTACAACACAGTGACAGGAGATTCAGCTGTAAACTTTGCAAAATGCAGTTTTTGTTAGTTGTTAAAGGTGCATTGGGCAACTTTTCTAATGCAAGATCTACCTTCTTGATTTCTTGCCTCCATACTGATGTTATTGTTGTTGCCCAGAACGTTCCACAGTATAACATTTGGATGTACTTATCAAGCAATTATTTAACCACTGGTGTTTTATTGCAAAAAAATACCATGAAATAAATGCAATCTCACTGTGAGGCTGCTTGCCTTTCCATAGATCTGACCTGTACCCAGCCAGCCTGGTGACGTCACCTGGTTGTATCTGAGTACATATAACTTGAAAGGAATATTTCAAAAGCAATAAAAAACAACTGAAGACATGTTCTCTAGAAAAGTTACACAGTGCACCTTTAACTACAGAATGGAAGTGATTTGTACAGTGAGAATGTGTGTTAAATCCCCAGCGCCTCTTCTTGTGTCCAGATTGCGCATTATAAATATTGTACTGTCCCATTTTCTCCTCCCTTTGTTTCATCTCACATGGGAAGAGGTCTGGCTGGAGACAGATGCTGGCAGCTGTTACAATGAATTTAGCTTTTGTCATCAGTTCATCAAATAGACTGCTTTTTAAAGAATGCATGAGCACATGTATCATTGTTCCACAAACAGAAAAGTAGAATAGACAACTTTCCCACAAGATGCAGTTCATGAAAATATGTTTTTGCTCACTATTTCTCGTTAAGCTTTAACCTTGACTAATGTCTCCATTTCTTCAGTATCCTGCGGCATAAATAAACACAATATATATTGTATAACTGCTTTATAATTTGTCTTTAATTTAAGTTACAATTATATTAATGTGATTTTATTTTATGACGTGGATATTCTGAAAACTGTAAAAAGGCCACCCCTGTTTAAATGTCCTATATTACACAAAATGTTCTTGTGAAGTTTTAGCCATGTTATAATACTGTTACCTCATAAAAAACATACCTGGAGTTATTTTGTTATTTCATTCACACATTTGCGAAATTCTGGTTTATTACTCTGTCAACATCGTCAAATCTCAAAATGCTCTGTTCCACCTTGAGATGTCATGAAGTAGTAGTTTTCAAGTTAACAACTACCTACTACCTTTTGTTCGGTAGAGATTGGCAATTCCAGGGCTGAACTTATCCAAATGATTCTAATGAAAGTGCATGAAGCTTAAAAAGATAGTTGAGCACTTCCTGTATTACCACATGACATCACAAGGTGGAACAGTGTGATTTCTGTTTGTGCAGGGTTTGTGTGTTAAATGTGTGAATGAATCAAAACAAAATAGCAGGTATGTTTGTGATGAGGAAACAACACTGAACAACATAGATCAGAAAACAGTGTAATATGGTACAGTATTGAAACTTGTTTGAGTATTGATCAGTATCTGGGTACCCTAAAGCCTGTATTACTTGATAAATAAATACATCTTTTCTGAAAAATAAGCAATCACATTTGAAAAGCTAAATATTAAAAGCTGTAAAATCTGTCCAAATGATTATTATTACTATCTTTGGCGAAGCAGCACCGGGCTATCGCGCTTCTTTGTCATGCGCTCCGGCCAATCGCTAATCACCAACTCTTCCCCGTATCCTATTAGTTGCACCTGCGGTCCTCTGCTTCCAGCTCTCCTCTCTGACGCCAAAACCCCACCAAACCCTCCACCCATTTCAAACACCACCCAACCACTCACAACGGGCGCAGAGAGAGAGAGAGAGAGAGAGAGAGAGAGAGAGAGAGAGAGGAGCAACGATTATTATTTTTGCTGACACTGTAAGCCCACCAACATCTAATCAATAATGTTTTATACCCTTAAGGAGCCTGGACTGATTGAATTATATTTTGCAGTAAGTCAACAGTTTGCCACATTAAGCTAGAAATAACAGCTGTTTCGAGGAAAAATAGGCATACATCATGATTTTCTGTGGCAATATGGCCCTGTCTAATTGCAGCACTTCACGTTAATGCATACGCCACAGTGCATGCTCACTTACCATCATGCACAAAAATGATTTCCCCAAAGCGAGTTGTCAATACATATAAAACTATGTTCACTATTTTCCATGCATGTCAAGTGGGATCAAGGTAAAGGTGCATTATGTAACTTTGCGGTGGAGGGTCCATCGCCTGCTTGACTCATTGGAGCTGTTATTGTATCGGAATTTTCTGCAGAAAATACACAATTAAACATAGGTACAAGTATCTCCATGGAGACAACTCAGTGACACCACAAGTTACAAGTGAGATTTGTGGAAAGGCAACGCTAATGCTGATCACAGTTAGAAGAGCACATTTCAAGTTTTTTATTTTTTTATTTATCTAGCACCAAAATGCTTTAAAATATTACACTATTTTCTGATCTATGTTATAATGTTGTTTCCTCATCAGAAACATACCTGAAGTTGCGTTTAGTTTCATTTACACATCGTTTCATGACATCACAAGGTCATGGACCTTTAAGGTGAAAAAATGCAAGATAGATAGGTTCAAAATGCTATACTGTGGAACATTTCAGGCAAAGCAATAACAAGACAAGTAGATGGTGGACTCCTCCCACCACCACCACCAAAAAATTGCATAGTGCTCCTTTTATCACCTTTCAGTTTAAATTGCAAATGCTAATCTTTATGCAAAAACATAAAGTTTAGCATTCACAATTTGCTTGCTTGAGACAAAGGAACAGTAGACAAAAGAGAGAAAGACATTATGAATGATGCAGCGTCCATAAAGAAGTGCTGGCTATAGCAGCTACTTGACACTTTAACTGAGACATCAATTATTTATCCACGTTAAGAGCCTTGAGTGTGGTTGTGTAATAGGATTCAAGGGTAGGAACTTTAAATCATTAGGAGAAAGGTAGGACCATTATATACGTACACACCTTTGACCTGGCTGAACAAACGCCATATGAAGAAAATGGCAGCCAGTATTCCGCTCTCATTCAAATCTCCATTAGATATTCATGCGTTTTTCTCTGAGTTTCTTTCACTGCACATCCATTTTCCAGGGAGGACTTTCAGCAGGATTTCTTTAATGTAAAGGGAAATGGAAATGCGCTCTGACTGCCCCCGATAAGACTTTTAATTTGCTACTGTAAATTGAAGCTATTTGTCTTCAAACCCCAACTTCTGTTTCAACTGGGCCATATCTCGGACCCAAATTTATCATGTAGGAATTAACTTGGATGCGTAAGCATACTGTGCAGCGATGATTACATTTGCCTTGATCTAGTATGTTTTTAGACACATCACAAAACATAAAGCATCACCCTTAATAAAGCATGAGCAAAGACTAATTCAGACTTACTTACTAATGGATAGGGTTAGGAGCTAGGGTATTGGTTACATTATTAAGCCTGAGTCAATCTTAATAAAATATTTCTTCATCATGAATAAAGCCTTTGTGCATGCTTTACTGTGGCTAAGGTCTAGTTATCATTTATTTTCCATAATTATAATAGTTAATGCCAAAGCACACCGAGGCACTTTGATGTGCAGCAAAATTGGCGCCTCCATTATTTCCTGAGCGCGCACACACCAGACCCACACCTGTGTGCAGTGGTGCATTGTGCACTTCTGCAGTGAGTAGAGACTTGTCTCTACACCTTTCCTCTCCTTTGTCTCTCAATTTATAAGTAATCTGCTGATAAAACACAGATTTATACCACCACAGTTCTGGTGTGCATTGGCCTTAAGTAGACCATGCTTCTCTCTGATTGGTTAATCCACCTGTCAATCACGCCCTCTGAATTAGGGAGACAGAACCCACTCCAGATCCACTCATCTTGGTAAAGTTTTGTCAAAGTGTGTGGATAGCTGGCCCGCTAAGTAAGTTATGTTTGTTTTTTTTAACTTTACAGTTCATATTATAGTTTGTATTTTTACTGAAGTATACCTTTGACCACAGTTACAGTTGGAAGTCAAGTGGGAAAAAGGCACCCAAACCTGTAGGCAGGTGGTAAAGGAGTGTCATTATCTGGTTATATAAAAGGTTCTAAGGATCTAAGGTTGTGTGTGATGGGATTTCTACAGTGGTCTTAGTCTGTGGGTCACATAGGCTCTGAATGTGGGTAATGAGTTTTCTCTGCAGGGCAATGGGCACACTCCATTACAGAAGAAGCCCAGACAGTAGTGCTCTACCACACAGAGGAAGAAGAGGATGTAGCTGGGGTTTTGAATGATAGTGAGTGCCTCCCTGGAGACTGTAGCCAGGCATGTCCACGAGCAAGCCCAGAGACAGTTCTCATACTCTGGGGGACTCTCGCTGTAGTGCCCTCTGGAAAAGCTGGAGCAAAGGTCTGGGGAAAGGAGCTATAGTAAGTAAGAAGCGATGGAAAATATATGATAAGGATCATTTTTACACAGATTCTACCAGTTTTAAAATGTGTCTGTAACTCAAAGGAGAAATTTGACTTGGAGCAAATAGCACAATACAGCATTGCCTATTAACTTGGACAAGAGGAACTGCACAGTATCACAAAAACATGGTCATTATGTTAATCAAACCATTCACATAAGGTTATGAATGGAATACGAGCTTTTATACAAAAATTCTAAGACTGCTACTACTGTTGCTTCTGTTATTACTACTACTCCCACTACCTAAACTGCTTCCTTTTTCCTTATTGTTGGTGCCGTTACCGATTAGCTGCTAAGCTCAAAGTTACTCTTTGTGATTTAGACTTCGAAAAATATAATTATATTTTACCTGTGTGAAGCTGTTGTTTTTGTTGTCTGCCAATCTAAACAATTTTGTTCAGAGTCTTGCATTCACACCCAGACACAAGTTAATCTTCAGTCTTCTTCTCCTTGATCGGCACAAGTTGTCTTTGTACTGGTTTGCTTTGTCTTCATAGTTTTATCCAAGTATGTTTACACCAGCTTGCTAAGTCAGTCCATTTCCTATTTGCAATTAGATTTGATAGCCTGATAGAGGCAGAAGAAGATTTACTCTGGCTTCAACTTAACTTAAGACTATTTCTTTTCTATTTCTACCTTTCTGTGTGTTAAAATGTTGTACTTCAGTCTACAGTGTGCATTCTCTGGTGCTGAATTTCTGAGAGCATAAAGGCTTAGTTCCACAAACATCCACCTTTCCCATGAACCCTCCCCCTGCACATAAGGAACCACTGATCAATTATCGGTTCAGCCCATATCCTGATTGGACATATAAAATGATTTAATAAGACTATTTCCTGGTCATAGATGGCCCAGTTTTTAGTTAACTTTTATTTACACAAAGTTGTTCTATAGTTACTTGAAACATAAATAATAACTACATAACACATTTGGACCAGTTTTGTCTTATTATATCATTGTTTTAAGGAAATAAATGCTGTTTTCATTCTCTACACTGATATTGTTTGATATTGGGTATCGGCAGATACTTAAAGCGATAATATTGGAAACAGAAGTGAAAAAGCTAGAACAGTGTGGTGTAAATTAGTCATTTTATAGGATGAGAAAAAAAATGGGGGCTTCATTATGTAGCAATTAATTTGGGATTACATGAGTTATTAAGTCACAGTCATGCAAATCACTGTAAACACTGGACTGTATCATCTCAAGTTACTCAACCACATGGACAGTACACGCACAAAAAAAATAAAAATTAAATAAAATAAAAAATCAGGGGCAAATCAACTGACAAGAAGAACAACTGGAGAATTCAATGATCACTGATGCAATTCCACCCCCAAACTGTAGAGAGCAGTAGACCTGTTGTGTCAATACAAAATAATGGGAGAAGAAAGAGACCTGTGGATGGCTTTTTAAAAACTGTTTACTGTATGCTTGTGTTTGCACCATACTGAATTAATCATTTGTGTGTGTGGCCCCTGAATGTAACATGTGGCCCCTTAATGGCCCCTGTTTCAGAAAAATCCTGGAACCGCCACTGGAAAAAAATAAAAATGACACACTAACCTTTTTTAATCTATTCAGCCAGCTTTTTGCCATTTAAATATTAATTATTAAACATTATGGGGTTAAAGAATGCACATTACTTAAAAACAGGGTGTGAATTCCCCACCTTCTTTATTTTATCTGTCTGAAGCTCCCTCAGCCCAGGTCCATCTATTACCTGTGTCGCCCTTTTTCTGTTTCACTAATTTCATCTCATCACACTCCCTCTTCCTCTCTCTCTTCCCCTGACTACAACATCATTCCTCCCACACATTCCCACAAACTGCCGACCCAAAAAGCTGGTCACCCAAACCACAGAGTCCAGAAATATATTTGTCTAGAGGCCAGCGCTTTACCAACCCACTGACCGTACTGGGAAGATTATGTACCAGGGTTTATATAGAGCTGAGAAAAGTGCTCAAAACAAAATGCATGTTATATAATATGGTAATAAAGTAAATTCCCCCAAAATATATTGTAGTGTACCAAAAAGATGCAACAAGTGGACATAATGTGATTCTACTTTATTTAAAGGGCCCATATTACACTATTTTATGATCTGTGTTATAATGTTTCCTCATCACAAACATACCTGAAGTTGTGTTTTGTTTCAGTCACATACAGTTAACACACACACCCTTTTGAGAGTTCTTCTCTGAAACTGAACAATTAATGCGGTGATCTATGAAGTGCTCCACTGTGTTTTTAAACTCCATACACCTTCACTAGAATCATTTGGATGATTTAATCCCTGGAATTTACCATCTTTGCTGAACAAAAGGTAAAAGGTAGATGTTCGCTTGAAAATGCCCGCTTCATGACATCACAAGGTAGAACGGAGCATTGTGAGCTTTGGGGATGTAGACAGACTAATAATGCAGGATTATTCCAACATGTGTAAATGAAACACAAGACAACTCAAACACACTTTTTGAGGAGGTAACACTATTTTAACTTGGCTTAAAGCTCACAAGAGTCACTTTTATTTAATATGAATAATTCAAGTATTAATACAGTAAATTAAAAGAATATTGGTCATTATGTTTTGTTATTATAGGGCTGACAAACTAATTTGCACTATAACTACTAAACGTGTTCAAAATACAACCGTAGAGCATATTTGGCTGCATTTCCTTTTGTTATTTTCAATGTAATTTCTGTGCTGAATACATTCTGCAACACTTTGCCAAACACAAATCTCCCTATGGGACATTAAGGCATATTGGGTTGTAAACTATTGCAGCAAAACTAAAATGACCACAGTTATAGACAGTTACTACTGCTGAGGCTTTTTTTTTTTTTTTTTTTTTTTTTAAATGTGGGTTTAAAAGTTTACCAAAAAATCAATCCACTAAAAAACGTACTTGGGAAATTTATTATTCTAAGCTGAATATACTTGCTCGCTCCCACAGTTTATTTCCATTTTATTATTCCCATTTACTTGTGCCCCTGTGGTCTTCGCCTGTGGGAAAATGTTTTGATTTTATCTGCCACTCACTACACAGTTGTCTTATTGAACAGAAATGGGCAGTATCCGGCCATTTTAATGCTTTCCACATGTGCTGCTGCTGCCACACACACACCCACACAACACCAGCGCACAGAGGAGGGGTCCTCAAGGTCCACTCAACTCCAAACACAACAGTTTCCTCTTTACATCGACCTCTGTGTTTTTCCTCGCCTGTAACTGCTGTGAGTGCTGCCACTTCCCACCAGAATTTGAGAATGTGTTTAAACAAGGTAAATTTACGGCGCCGCTAAGACTGCTGTGTCATTTTTTAACCGGAGTTTGTAGCGCTCTTGTATGAATGTCCCATTGATCGAAACTTATAATTCTTCGATGAAGGGTGAGTAGTGAGCTGGAGACGGCGAATAAATGTCAGACTGAAGGAGTGTTAATCGTTCATGTGCAGGAGTCGGTGCGTGCATGCGGCCAAATAAATGTCAACGTTTAAGATGTTAATTGATTTCTATAGAGTTTTATTATTCATTCGTAATCAAATATACGGCGCAATGAGAGGTGTGTTTTTCAAAGTCTTTTCTCACCGCTCATATCCATCAGGTTTAGTTAAATTATTGTTGTTATTGTTTTTAATTGTACAAGCTGTTCACGTGTATTTCAAGTCAAGGTCAGAATACAGACATTTAGCATCATGAAGTGGGACGTTTTATTACACAGAACAAAATGCTGCAGTCTGTATCTAGGAAAGGCAATACTCGTTCCTAATATTAGAAGTTGGTAATTATCTTGCACTGCTGAAAGGTCATGTTCTGTTCTTTTCACTCTCGTTGTTACAAGTGTATCAACCATAAGAAGCTTTCAATGTTTTATATGCAAGCAACCCCAATTAAATCTACTACTGCATGTGTATATGCTTTAAGGAAACAGCTGTATGATGTAATTAAATTGTAATCTCTTAATCCTGCTAATAGTGTTCAGATAAGCACACTATATTCAATTGGATATACAGTAATGGTATAACATAACGGCCACTCCCTTTAATTGTGTTTTTAATATAAATAGAATTATAGTAATCCCATTTTATGACAATGTGTCTGCCTATAATTTTCACAAAATATTAATTAAATATTCAATAAATTATTATTTTATTTATTTGTTTATTTACTTTTTATTTTAAGAACTTTTATTTATTTATTTTTTTTAACAATATTGTACATTTTTTACTTTAGGGTTATTGTTGGTATCATTTAGTACTATTGCACTCCAAAACGTGTTACATTTTGAACAAGCATTAACTTAAACTTGAGAAACACAACATGTCCATCTCCAGTTCATTTCTTTGACCACTTTTGATACAAGCTGACCACTACCGACAGGGGAGACACAATTTTGGGGATGTAGTAACCCAGCTGTCTACTATCACGGTGCTGTCCTTAAACACTTGAACATTGAGGTCAAAAAGACTGAGAAATGTCATGGCTTCTTGGGTTGCCAGTTCTCTGCTGATGAGTTCAGCGTTTGGTTTAAAATAGCACAGTGACGGAGCAGTGAGGATTAAGTCAGTGGTGTCAAAAGATGACGGCTGCCTGTCTACACTTTTCAAAATGCCACATGGATTAGTCAGATGCTAATGCTATTATAAGGTGAAGAGTGGGTGACCCTGAACTATGAAGTTCAAGTAGATTTGGGCACTAAAGAAGCAAAGTGCCCATGCTGTAGGTTATTTGAATATTCTGAACTGGTGAAAAATACGCACATTGTTATCTGAAGGGTACAGTTCATAAGAGTTAACGTTAGTATATATATATTTGCATTTAGTTTGGAAATGAGCGAACTACTGCTATTACTAGTTTTGTAGCTTTACTGTTGCTAATCTACACATATTACTATAAATTAGCATCAAGTGTGCTTTAGTTTTAAAATGTAGAGTTTTCCTCTTCAAATATTCATCCTTTGCAGTAACATCATGGGGGGTTCTACATGTATCTCTGTTGATAGATTGTTATGGGTGACAATGGACACATTAGCAAAGGCAGATAGAAACGTTTTAAAATTGTCTGAATTTCAAGAAAAAAAAAAACACTAAATGGATTTAAACAACATATTTTTAGAAGTCTGTGATGAATATGAGCGTTCATGGTCGTGATTAGGTGTCTGGTTTTCAACAAAAAAGTGAGACTGACTAACTGAAAAACTGCTGGCTAATGCGTGCTACCTTTTGAGAGTGAATTTATGTGTCAGGGACTTGTTTAGCAACACAAATCAGTCTGATTAAAGTCTAACTTAAGTAACAGAGCTTCAGACAGAGCAATGTCTACAGTTAGCATCACACCCCCAAGGAATGTTGATGATATCAGCTGCAAAGTATCAATAAATCTTTCATTACTTTTAATATTTTTGTCAGGTTGTCAGGAGTGAATTTAGAGCCGAGTTCCACATTAGGAATAGGAATTGATTTACAGACAAAATAGCGAAATAAAAACAATAGGATCATGTAGAGTGGGTTAATACAGACATTTTAAGAACAAAATGACAAGACTCACAGCAGCAGTTGGAGTAGAGTGAGAGTTTTTTATTGTAAAATCGATTGATCCGGAAGCGCCCCCATGCACACTTCCTGTTTGAAAAGCAGCGGCTAGCTATGTCCATTTACCAAGTCTATGGTTGAATCTGGTAATTTGCGACTAAACCCGATTCACTGTATTTATTCAAAAAACTACATTTGAACAATGTTAGTTTAATCTGCCCCCATCTGTATCACATGTTATTGGCTCATAAAATGTTACTATGGCATCTGAAACCCAGCAATTGTTCATACATTTGTTGACATGTGGAATCACTCAGAGAACGAACAGGTACACCATGTTTTCTCACATCTCTGCAGTCTCCAGAAAATACACTTTATGACTTCTCAGATATAATGCCTGGTTTTGACACCACTGTAACTGTGACACCACGCCAGCTTTATATTTTCTACAGAGTCCAATTGGAGCTGTCCAGTCCTCTAAGAGCTGTCGGACCAGAGCAGAAATGGGTCAAACAGTGAAGACATCTCAGCCTCACTATGCCACAGTGTCCCGTAAATGAAAGCAGTGCTCCCTGACAGGCTCATGTAGCTCCTCTCTGCTCTCTGTTCAAGGCCCACCGCAGGCAGACACCCCGACATTCCTCTTGCTCTTAAACCAAACTGACAAGAACAGTTTGTGTGTCATCTCTCTTCTCCAGCAGAAGTTTGTTTGAGTAAAGGATGTAGCTGTACACGACACATGCCCCACAGTTTTTTGCTACATGTGTCCTGCGTCATGTTATATTTGTTGCTGTCAGGGCGCGTTCACACTTGTTTTGGTTTGGTCCTGGTTTGAGCCCAGTCTAGTCCTTATGTAGACCTCATTTGGTCTTGTTCAAGCCCAAGTGTGGTGTCAAGATTTGCATCCCCACACTACTGCATATGCTCAGGGCGTGAATCGAAGAAAACTCTTAGTTAAGTGTTGTTTCTTATTCACAAATTACAATTTACATTGTAATTTTACCACACAGTTATTAATATTTCTGTCTCAATATTGAAATTATTCATATTTGCATTTCCTGACATTGACATTTTCTAGTCTCAATAGACTTTTTTTTTGTTAGCTAAACGTCAACTACTATTTTAGTCAAACAATGTTGTTTGACTTTATTACAACATATCATCAACAATGCTGCTTTAGTCTGTTCTACATGTTAAGATGAATAATGTAAACTAAAATAAGTCTATGTTTAATAATAGGAGTCAAAAGCCAAAATGGCAGCAACCCGGGCCCTGGATAAGCAGAAGAAAATGGATGGATGTTCTTTAGTTGTCTATTTTTCAAACTTTAATACGTAATAGTGCTTCTCAAAAAGGATAATTAATAAGCATAATTTGGTTGAATGAAAGTGTAGTGTTAACCAGCCTTCTTCAACACAAACCACTAATATTCAAGAACTTTATTGTGGTTACTATTTTAATATTAATATTTCCTTGATTTATGCTGCCAGAGCAAATGCCAGGCATTTCAGAAAACCAAAGACTTACCAAATACAACATTTGTTATTCCAGAATTACATTTGAATACATTCTACAGGTTAGAAACAATTGAACAAGGAAATGGTTACTGATGATATTAGCATATGTTTTAGCATAAATCCTCACTCAAAAAGGAACCATATAATTGGCAAGGTCTTAGTATGTGTACTAGTTGCAGCAAAAAGTACTATGTGTGCTTGCTCAAAATAGTTCAAATGTTATTTATTCATGTAACTCAGGATCATGTCAGAAGTCACTATGGATTTTCCAAACCACACAAACATATGAGCATTCAGGGATTAGCAAAGGGACAAAGGGCAATGGTCAGAGAATTCCAGAGGGAAATACCAATTCTTGAAAAAGTGAAAAGAAAATGTTCTAAATCTTTATGGTGTGGCAGATGATGAACCTTGAATGCACTGTGCAGCATTGACGCCACATCTCTGCCCCTTTTGTCCGGACCATAGCGAGCCTAGTCCTGCCTCTCTCACAAAGCCCCTCTCCCCTCCCATTCAACACCAAAACACACCACGGACGCGCTCTGACTACCACCATTTTGTAGCTTGTCCATTTTTCAATAGGTCCTCTCTCTCCCATGAGCCTCTGCTGGACTTTGTAATGGAAATGTGTGACGGGCAAAACAGAACCAAAACACCACTGCCTGCCTTCATCTGTCGTGACGATTTTACGGTCTGGGTGAGGACAGAGTGTTTGGGCGAGCGAGGTGGCACGGTGGTGAGATAGTTTATGACCGGGGCTGTCCCAAAGACCCATGGGTTAGGGCTACGTTTGACTGAACAGCTCATGAATTGAACCCAAATCTGGTTAGCACAAGGGAACCAAGGCCATTCACTCCCTTCAAAATTATTCATGTATGTCTATGGGGTGTTGTGTGCATCATTTTTGTGTGTAAAATAAAAAGCATTTAGGCACAGATACGACAACGGGGAGTGTGTGTCACTGATATAAATGGAGCTAATGGGTTTAACTGTTTCTAACTGAAAACACAAGCAAATAAAAAGAGAAGTCAAAACAAAAACAAGGCAAGAAATACAATAAGTAAACATTTATGCTACTTCAAGTACTACTTTTACTACTACCGCATCTCAACATGGTCTTTTCCATATTACACAGTTTCCTGATCTCTCTTATAATGTTATTTCCTCATCAAAAACCAGTGTTGGGGAGTAACAGATTACATGTACCAGAGTTACGTAATCAGAGTACAAATTAAGAGTAACTGTACTCGGTCACAGTTACTGTTTAAGTGAATGGTAGTTAGATTACAGTTACTTGGTTGAAATAACTGGATTACACGGCGGTATTTTCCTGTTTTCACATTTTGGGCTTTATCCCCTTTTTTTTTTTTCTCGGTGTTTCCACTCATTGCTGGACACTAAACTAGGTCTAAACCTGGTCTAAACCAGGACTAAACCAGGACTAAAACCAGGTCTAAACTATGTCTCAAACAGGATTTAACTGGACTAAACCATGCTGTGCAGACCATGTCTCCTCGTCTTCTATCAATAATATTTTTAATACGGTTAAGTAAAGACTGGGCTTTTTATTGTCTTTTAGCAGACAAAACATCTTATGTGAAGATTTCCTAGTGTTTGCTACTCTACAGCAAACAAAGTAATCCAAAGTATTCAGATTACTTTAAGTAATTTAATGGATTATGTTACAAACTACATTTTGGGATATGTAATCTGTAATCTGTAGAGGAATACATTTTAAAATTAACCTTCCCAACACTGTCAAAAACAGACCTGGAGTTGTGTTTTTTTTGGTTTTTTTTCATTCGCACATGTTTAACACACTAATCCTGCATATTTAAGATGAGTTCTTCTCTCAAACTGAAAACACTCCTTTTGATACCATTTTGTGATGTCATGAGGTAATACAGGAAGTGCTCCACTGTGTTTTTAAACATGTTCACTAGAATGACTTGGATGATTTCAGCTCTGGAATTGCCTCTCTACTGAACTAAAGGTAAAAGGCAGCTGTTAACTTGAAAATCACAGCCTCATGACAACACAAGGAGGAGCAGAGCATTCTGAGCTTTGGAGATGTAGACAGAGTAATAATGCAGGATGGAGAAGAAAACGTGTGAATGAAACAAAACACGCCTCTGGGTATGTTTTTGATGAGGTAACAACATTCTAATGTGCCTTAAAGCTCAAAGAGTGAATTTTGGGTAATATGGGACCTGCAACAATAATAAAAATGGGTAATTTTGATTTATACAGCGCTTTTCACGACACCCAAAGTACTTTACCGTGCATTATTCATTCACTCCACAATCGGTGGTATAAGATTTTATTATAGCCACACCTGCCCTGGGGTAGACTGACAGAAGCAATCTGTGCCATCCACCCCTCTGACGACATCACATTCATACTTGACAATTTGGGTGAAGTGTCTTGCCTAATGACACAACAACAGTTTCTGCTGCTTTCAAACACCATGCACGAAAAGGATGACTTCAGTAAATATAGACAATCACTACCATCTTATATAAAATAACCACATGCCCTTGGTGTGCGAGCGCGTGTGTCTGTGTGCGCATGCCTCAGTGTGTTTTACTGTGTGTGTCTCTCAAACTGCAGTGTGTAAAACCAAATTCATTTAGACAGTGCACGGATAAGGCAGCAGGGATTTTCCATCATTGATTTGAATGGGGCTAGTTACATCTGTGGCTCCCTACACAAGCTTAAAGGATTATTAAAGCAGCCAGAACTGGTCCAGTGTCATTGCTCATGTGCCCCAGAGAGGAGCAGGAAAGAGGGGAGAGGAGGAAGAGGAGGGGAGCAGAGGAGCAAAGGAGCACAACAGGATAGAAAGGAAATCTAAGAAATGAAGCAAAGTCACTGGGAGCAGATGCAATGGATGTATTTGACTTCGAATTAGGATCTGGTTAATCACTGGATGGTCATGGCAAGCCAGGGACTTACGTTTAACATTTGCATATATAATGTATGAATACAATATCATCTGTACAACTTAAAAATGCACAGTATAACATTGCTGGTGGGGAGATATAATAGCAGTGTTTGGAATATGGCATTAAACTTAACAGTCTTGCATTATTCAATTGTCTTTATGCAGCTCAACATTGACCGCCTACTACCCTGTTTCCAGAATTATTATTATTATTATTATTATTTTTTTTATTATTATTATTATTTTTTTCATAGACTTATAAATAAATAAATAATAATAATACCTTTGAAATCTTGCTCAGGGCTTACGTCATAACTAATGGCTACATGACCTATACTTTTATCTGTTTTAAATGCGACTTTTTGGATTTAAAACAACCACATTATGAACATTAGTTACCACAAAGCACATTAGCCTCCACGATGTCTTTGAGCTCTCAATATCTGAATTTTTCCAAAAGTCTGTGGGGAAAATGAATGGAAAATTTACTCTCAGACCCAGAGCGTGCAGTCACTGTTGAGCTCCATTGCTGAGAACTTCTCACTGATACACATGCATTCTTACTGTGACCTGCTTGTTTCAATGAGAAAGATTTCAATTAAAGCAATTCTGTCTCCATAGCAACGAGCAGCAGCGAACAGCACCAGGAAAATCACATAATGCAGATTTACGTCAATCTTAAGTGAGATTTAGTAAGTATGGAACAGCAATGCCGAAATGTTAACCCTTTTGAGCAAACTAATTATACTTTAAGGACTGAATGAATTTGGTTTTCACTTGAGAGCTTTATCACTTTTATTTATACTGCTCCAACTACCCAAACAAAAATCTAATTACAAAATATCACTCAATTTTTAAGTATAGGCCCTCTGATACAAATGGAAACTTCACATACCTGGTTGAGTGAGCTGAAATACTTTCACTGCAGCTGAATGCATTTGGATGTACTTCACTCCAGAAATGTTTTTGATGAGGTAACAGCATTCTAGCATGGTTTAAAGCTCACAATAGTCTGTGCTGCATAATATAGGATAATAATAACACACCACATTCATACTAGAGAATGTGGGTGAAGTATCTTGCCTAATGATACAACAGGAGTTTCCACTAAAAGACACTGTTGTGAAATGCATAGATTTAGTTAATATGGATCAATACTGTCAAGATGCCAACTCTTCTGAGCAAACTAACTGTAATTCAAGGACTAAATGAATTTGGTAAACATTTGTAACTTTTTTTTCACTTGAGTGCTTCATCGCTTTTATTTATACTGCTCCAACTACCCAAACAAAATATCTCATTACAAAATATCACACACTTTTAAAATATAGACCCACTGATAAAAATGGAAACCCCATATACCTCCATCTGCCTGGTTGAGTGAGCTGAAATACTCTTTCACTGCAGCTGAATACATTTTGATGTGCTTCACTGTTCACTGTTCCTCGTCACTTCCCTCAGTTCTGGTTTTGTCTGACAGCAAACTTAGTCAGGGAAAGCTTTCTCAATGTAGCGTAGACACTCAATCATTCCAGCCGCTTCTGGTGGAGCTTTTTCAGGTGTTGAAAATAGACATTGCTGCTGGCAACGCACACTGCACTTTAGCTTCTATGTTTTGCCTCAAGTCGACTTTTCCAAATGTGGGATATGGCCGAACTTCACACAAATGCATTCTTTCAAAGTTAACTCCGAAATGTATGGCAACTGAAACTGTTTCAGTTCACCAGCATCATAGACATAGCTTTGACCACAGATCTTTTTTTTTATTCTTATTTTTTACTTCAGTGGTTCCCATCATGGCCTTCTCTCAAATACAAATTACTTTTACATGATGCAGAAGTTGTTTGTATTAGCATTTTGTGTTTTGGTTGATCCTCAAGTAAGTACAAAAAGTAGAATCAGTAGAATAGTAGTAGTACAGTATCTAAAACAGATGCTCACTATATGCCAGCTAATGGCATCCCAAATTCAGTTGTGATTGCATTGCCATGTTTTTTGTTTGTTTGTATATTTTTAACTACAAGCATCTGCTACATCTCTTACTTCAAAGGTGCAGCCCATAACTTTTCTTGTGGAGGGTCATACACCTACTAGTCCCCATGGAGATGATATTGCTTTGTCTGTAATGTTTACAGCGTGGCTTTGAATCTAAATACCTTGGAAAAACGTGTTTCTGTGAGTGGGCTTGCATCAGATCTGACCTGCAACATGGCCTGGTTGTGTCACCTGCTTGTCTCCATGGAGATGGTTTAATGCCATAGTGTGGAACAGTCTGTGAAGACAAGCAACAGTGGTTTCAACTAGAAGAGCTGCATACTCAGCATGCAGAGTGGTCAGTGTCCGAATGCTGTACAATCTGCCTGAACTGCATAAAAAAATCTATTAAAAACAAATCTGTAGGCACAGAGCAAGTGGAATCTTATCTCGGCAGCTTCATGCATATAGAATCCATTACAGATCCAGTATGATGGAACAGAGACACTGGGAGGCTCTTGGGCTAGAGGTGAAAATAGTAACCCTTCCCTGTTAAACTGCACCATACCGTGACTGTACAAGCGTTCAAGAAAATGCACCCAGCATCCTTCTCGTGCTTTAGACCAAACTCAAATTGAAAAGGGCAAATCTGAGTTCGCACACCTTGGTAAGACTAGCCAGTGGCGACAGTCTATCTCCAGCTCGGCACTGCTGAAAAGGGCACGGTGAAAATACTCCAGCTCTCAGCATAAAAGGAGCTGACACACACACACCCATCTGCTGGTTATAGGCAGGGAGCAGGCAAATTCACACAGAAAGCCCTTTAAACTTTAATCATTCAACAGGATTCTTGTCCGCTTTAGTTTCAGCACAACTGCCGTCACGTTGCAATAGTAAAAATTCATCCTTTCATTCAAAATGAGACACCAGTTTATTTCTTTGGATCAGTTCAATTTAAAGTTGAAACAATAAGAAGTTCCATACTTATTTATATCTGCATCCACTATTAAAATCACGTATTAAAATCATGTTTACAGTTATATGTTTTACATTGGTTTGCTCTTGTTTATTATCATGACAATCTGATTTCAATCAAATTATTCACCAGATTTGATTTGTTTCTTTTTCTAAAGCATAAAAAATATTCACTGAACTTTAATCTTTTAATGATCTTAATTTTAAATTAAGCAGAATACATTTTGTAACATTTTGAATTGTTGATTGTTTATTGCTTATTATTCATAATTTGTTCAGAAATGTCCTGATTTTTATTTATTTATTTCTGGACTAATCAGTTTCCAGGATTCTTGACTGGTGAAATTTAATTTTAGTTTTGACAGAAACGAAATAATTTCCCAAAGATAATTTAATTGCTTTTTTGATTTATTACTTTGATTGTTTGTCCTGAAACACTGCTTGCCTAATTACTAATTTTTGAAAGTACAGCAAAACAAAAGCATAATTTTTCCACATAGGTCTCTAAAAATTCAAGGTTCTCTTTTTGACTCGCTAATATTACCAGCACAACTTCCCCAGTCCTTCTCTTTATTGCTGCTCTGCATAAAATAATAACAGTATGCTACGACATTACACTGTGCTTATATGCTCTGCTGATGTTATTTCAGATTTATGGCAACTCTAAATCTTCTCTGCTCATTCCTAGCTACCATTTAAAAAGCAACTTGAGATGTTTATACATTTATTAAATGGCCTGAGATTGCGTTGTTCACGACGAGATAGTAAGAAGGCAATATGTGGTGCAGCAATAGTGAGTCTGGTATTGCAGCAAAGCAGGGAACAAAGTGCTGTTATTAAGGGTTCACTGTCCAATATGAAATCACAAGCCCCCAGTAGAGCAGCAGTTACCAGCTGAGTACATGGTTGGACTCTCAGTGAACCGTTAAACTATTGAGACACATAATGCCTTGGATGAATAGGTTTTAATACATTATTGATGGCACTGGGAATGGTTTGTTGGTTTGTATGGCAGTCCTTGGAGGGTACTTCAAAGTAAAGGACTGTGGCCTGTTTCATGTCCTGTTTGCCAAACAAGAAACTTTGAAAATCTATAAATGAGCACAATTAGAAAACCAATATGGGGAAAAAAAAAAAAAAAAAAAGTTTAAAACAATAGGTAAATTAGTGGTCAATTTGGACAAAGACAGCTTTATGCCAAGACTGGCCTTTACCTAAGTAAAGAGGTCACAGTTTCCGTGGAGTTACATTAACATTGGAGTGAATCAAAATTGTGTGTAGAACATAAATTTCTGCATAAGGGTTTGAGGTTTTTAGAAAAAAAAACAAAAAAACAAAAACATATATAGTATTCAAAGAGACAATGTAATCCTCATTCATCCGTGAGTGATTCAGTGATTCTGTTTTTGTGATCAACACATTTCTGCTCCCATCCAAAAGTCTTTTCCAATAGATGGTACTGGTTTGATGCACTGGGACCTGACTTTGACTCCCCAGAGGGAGGAGTTTAGAGTGGCACTGCCTTGCCCTTGTTTACAGCTATCATATTATGAGTAGTTAGGTCCCTACTGTGTTTTGACTGTCTCATCTTCAGCATTATTAAGTACCTGATTAACATCTGATTGACTTGTTGTGGTTTTTGTCCACGGCCTGAGAACACTTCTGTAAACAGCTGTAGATTAAAACGCAGGCCGTCATTTGTGGTCAAAGACGGACTGTCTCATTTTAAAGACTTGCATTAGTTTAGCTGGGATTTAGACAGGCATGATTGGTTTCAGTTTCAGTTTATGTTTCCTTCACTTTCACTTTATTTTCAGCCACACACAATGTTACCAATACCAATACATTGTTTATATGACAGAGACTGAAAAGGAAGAAGCAAAGCTCATCAACACCTGTATAATTTACATGCTTTTTTTTTTTTTTTTTTTTACAAAACAATATCATGAAAAGAGGAGGAGGGGAGTAAAAGAGTAAGACAGTTATACAAGCTTCATTTACAGACATAGTTCTGAATAGAAGAGGTGTAAAATACTTTTTGAAAATTGCACTAAACTCCACATTTTATCTGAGTTAGCATTGTTCCACATTGAACATCAGCAAAACGAATGCATCTGTTTCAAATGTATTTCTTTGTTCTTGGTAAATAAATTTGTATTTATCACATAAATCATATTTGCTCTCAGGACTTGATAAGCGCGTTTGAAAGCATTCGGTAATTGTCTTTGTTTTTGCTTTAAACATCATTTGATAATAACACACATTTTAATTTAAAAAGATGTTATTGAAAAATTAATTTATTGGTATGATCATAATAACCTGCATTGTTAATTATTTGTATACAGTATTTAGTCCCACAGTGGCTCTGTGGTGAGAGCGTTTGTCCAACAATCTGAAGGTCAGCGTCCAACTAGAAGATATTAGCGTGATTTTGACCCAGCAGTCTGAACACAGTTTAGTATTAATATTATTATTATTATTTTAGACTTGTCTTGATAACAGAAGTGAGAGATTAAGATCAAGACTGAGTACCACTTGATGAAACCAGCTACCTCTATAGGTGACCATCTCAAAAAACAGATTTGCAGTAGAGGCTTGCCTTAATCACACCTAAAACAAACCTACACATCTTGGAAATTTTTTATAATTCTTGGGGAAAATTACATCAATTTTACAAAGCTGTGTAATACCTCATTCATCTCATTTCATCTACATCTTCATCTTTCAGTCACGAAATATACAATGAGTATAATTTCCCGGAGACTCATCCTAACCTTAGCCATAGTTACTACCTGCTTAACCTTAACCCTAAACCTAATTTATTTCAAACAAAATCTAAACTTTAAAGGGCTATTATGCTATTTTCTCTATGTTATAATGCACATTTTCTCTCAAACTGAAAACCCTCCTTGTGATGTCATGCTTTAATACAGGAAATGCTCCACTGTGTTTTTAAACTCTTTACAACTTCACTAGAATCACTTAAATGATTTTAAGTCTGGAATTGCCAGTCTCGACTGAACTAAAGGTAAAAGACAACAGCTAACTTGCAAACTACCACTCAATGACATCACAAGGTGGCACGAGTATTTTGAGCTTTGCAGATTAGAGATGCACGGATGGGCTATTTTTTCATCCGCAACCGCGACACAAAACTCATCATCCGCCCGCTGTCCATTTTGCACCGAAGGTTTTCAAAACTGCACCCACCCGCCATCCGCCGATTGATTTTAGATTTTAGAACAATCATACAGCAAACAAACTAAGGAGCCTCGATAAAAATGCAAACTCTATAGCTCATTCATTCCAAAATTCACTCAGCGTGTATGTTCGCATTCTTAATTGTCCGTAACAACCCCACACTTACCTGGTTTTCTTGTGCAGCTAATTAACTGACAACGTTTTCCGACTAGGCTGTTTTTGAAGCTTCTTGCCTTCGTGTTGGATGTTGTTACATTCTGAACATTCTGCCATTGCCCGATGTTATTTCAAAGTCATAGCCTCACTCCATCCGTCTTTCTTTAAGTTTTAAATACCCCGAGTGGCAGTCTACACTATAATGTCTGCGTGTTTTCATCTCATCCAGATGAACCTTTATTGAAATCAGGCAATGCCCTCTTTATATTCCAATTGAAATAGGCAAGAAAAAATATGCATAACTAAATAAATATGGCCCTATAGCCACTTATGTGTTGGCAAACAGCTGAAATAAATTAGAAATAATAAAATAAACTGCATATAATATGTGCCTCGTAAACCTTAGGCATCAATAACCCGACACAACCTTAACCTTCAGAACATAAAAACGAGGTCAAACGGGCTAATTAAGGATATGACGTACACTTCATACTACAAGCATAGACAATGAGACTCGTCTTTTCAGATGTAGGTAACAATACTAACATACTAACAATAATTTTTTTTTTTAGTAGTTAAACCGCCACCCGCCCGAATTTAATTAAAATATAATTTTTCGTCAAGTCATCCGCCCGACCTGCGTATTAACCGTGGATACCGCGGTTGTAACCGCAATCCGCGCATCTCTAGTGTGTACAGATTGTAGTCCCCACAAACTAGTAAATCCCTGTCCACTGCGTATTCAGGGTGCCATGCCAGCTTTATTTCCGTGCTCAGTGGGCCATGGGTCTAAAGCAAAGTGTGTTAATAAGGGTTAGCACATAGGCACACACTTTAGCAGGAGGTGTCATGGAGCTGTTTGATCCTGAGTATTCTCCAGGGCGTGGTATAGGCTTTAGTTTAGCGCAGGTTTTCTCATATTCTGCATATAATATTATTCATGAGTGTGATGTAGCCAGTCCATTACTTGGGCCTAGGGCTAGTTAAAAGGTAAAATGAGGAACTGAAACAAAGTTTAAGAAATGTTTATTGAAAATTTATGTGCAGATTGAAGTTACCTGTAAAAGAAAAGGGAAAAAGTAAAAGTGCATTTAAATTGAAGTAATTGTACTTACCCTCTGGTGTGGTTTGCCTCAGGTGCTCTGGCCAAAAGAGTCCCCGGGGAGCCAGAGCACCTTAAGAAGGTTACGGGGCAGCCAACCATGTGTTTGGAGGAGGGGAGCACACATTTTTAACTGGTTCTATTTAGTATTTTAGGGCATTGAACACTGCTAATTTAAATAAAGATATATACATTTTTGTAATTAATGTAATTGGATGTTGTTTGGGCACTGTTTTGATAGTTGTTTTTAGATATTAAATGTACAAATTATTGGTGCTTACCTGATCGTTAAAGTGGGCTCACCCAATTAGGACAGGGCCTTTAAAAGAAGCCAGCCTCACCTTGTTCAGAAAGAGGTGCTGTGTAACTGCTATGCCTGTTTTTAACCTTTTTGGAATTTTTGTAAATAGTTTTTTGTTTTGTCTTTAATAAATGCACTGGGATCTGCACTGTAAACTGGCTCAACTTGACTCTGTTCCTCCTAAAACCGCTAAGGTTGCCACCAGGCTATTACAATGAGAAATACAGTTTGCTGGAGACCCTAACCCTAACCGCCATGGTTTGGGGGTCTGCGGCATCATGCTCCAGACCTCTCCAGTCATCAAACTTTCACAGATGTACCAGTCTCAACACCTGACTAAAATAAGTCAACTTCACCTTGTCTGGTTTGATAAAGTATGTTTAGTTATTTATGAGACAGTAATGGTGGTCATAAGAAGTGTAGGTATGTGCACATCTCTGGTGCTGTGAATGGTGAACATAGAAAACGAAACAAAGCCTGCACACTCACTCCCAAATGGTCTTGTTTTCTCTTATAAAAAAAAAAAAAAAAAAAAAAAAAAGAAAAAGAGGAAGGCTTGTACCAAACAGAATCTTTGAGCTGAAGATGGAGAGTAACTGGGGCAAAATTTTCAGCAAGATCAATACGCACACTTCAGTATTAAAGATGCACTGTGCAATTTTTTTGGAGGGAGCGCACCACCTGCTTGGCTCCATTGAGATGTCATTACTCTGCCTAGAATGTTCCACAGCATGGTATTAAACGTATCTATGCTGTAGTTATTAAATTAAAAGTGCATTATTGCTGCATTTTTACTGTGATTTTACTGGGATTGGCTCACCTCTCCACAGATCTGACCTGTGACTTGGCTTGGTGGTGTGATCTGCTTGGTTCTATGAAGATATGTTTAATGTTATACTGTAGAACATAGGTAAAACAATAACATTTCCATTCCATATTCTCAATCTTATCTCAACCACCACTGGTTTAAAGGTCCTATATTTCATAAAATAGATTCTTGTGAGTTTTTAGCCTTATTACAATGCTGTTAATTCATCAACAAAGTACCTAGAGTTGTGTTTTATTTCATTCACAGATGTTTGAGTAATCCTGGGTTATTCATCTGTCTGTATCTCCAAAGCTTGGTATGTCATGTAGCGGTAGTGTTGTAGCCTGATTCATCAGCCGGTTTCACTTCGTGGAAACCGTCTGACCTCACAGCATTAGGATTCGTTCGCTTAACGGTAGGCAGGTACTTTTTTATTTAACTAATTGCTGCTATGTGGTCGTGATGTATGTAATGCGCCGCTAACTGGTATATTAAGCTTTTCCCAAATCTCATAGGAAGAAGGGCAATAACGTCTTTCCCCTTGATAAAATTTACCAAAGAATCGTTGCCAACACAGAAAGTATGTCTTCATCTTCATCCATCTCGACCGCTTTATTTACTGTTGTGCTGTACCACAAAAGGGACCCAGACAGGTGCTTGAGTTTGACGTCATGGCTTCACAGCTCTTCGCTGATTGCCCGGTGCACAGTCTACAACTTCTGGGGTTCTTGCAAACCGTCTAGTGTATTCCAGTTCCTCCACTGGAGAGAAATTAAATTGAGTGGAGGCAGTAGGTGGTGCAAACCTGGCTAGTAGTTTTGTAATTAACAGCTACCTTTTAACTTTTATTTAATAGAGATAGGCGATTCCAGAAACAGAGAAGACCTCCTAAATATGCAGGGTTAGTGTGTTAAATATGTATGATTGAAACAACACACAACTCCAGGTATGTTTGTGATGAGGAAACATCATTATAGCAGAGATCAGAAAATAGCCTAATATGGGTGTTTAAATGCCATAATTGACCATGGCATTAATTACAACTTTAGACCATGAAAGTCTCGACCTTGTATTGGGTTTTCTTTGCAAACTGATTCCCTCAACAGAAAACAGCAAACAACCATTGACAAAACAACACCGAAATATTAGGAACATGCCTTGGATATTGAACTGTGCTCAACAAATCACTTGTTTCAATCCGTGCACTGCTCAGCACTCGTAGCCAACAGCCATTTCTAATCGAACAAGCATAACCACATAAATCTCTGCTTCATTTTGTGTACCACCTCTGTGTGTGTGTACTTTTCCGTCTTTGAGAGAAATGTTTCAAAAGACCTGAGCTGAGGCGGGGACCCATTAATCTTCATTTTCCCTTTGAGCTGTGAAATTAAATAGCCCTAACTCTGTTTACCGCGCTTAGAACAATGCTTAAAGTTAGTTTGTGTATGGAAAGATATGACCAGACAGTCCGATTAAATCTGCACCCTTCCCATTTCTCAGGCAGTGCCTTCAGCGACCCAACTGCAGCCTTATTTATCTCCATAATGAGAATGACTATAGGTGTGAACCTGCATGAAAAATGTGGGTTTAAATGGTGCAATCATTAAAATTCCCCCCTTTATTTCCTTGTATACACTGGGGGTTTACATGCATAACACAAGATCTTACTCTTAAGTGAATTGTCATCTATATCACACTGCTGGGTTTCAGATCAAAGCATTCTATAAGCCAATAATATTTAATACAGATCAGGGGAAACTGAAATGTAAATAGTTAAAATGCAGCTTTTGTTAGTGGTAGTAAGAGACGTTGATGATCTGGTTCAGTGTTTTTGAATTCACTTTTTAGATATTTCATGACAAAGTACAAACATTCTAGAATCTGAAAACCATCAGTGCATACAGTATCATTTTTCACCTGCTTGTTTCTATGGATATGTCATTGCTCTGCCTGGAATGTTCCACAGTATGACATTAAACAGCATTTCTAATTACAGGTGGTTTTATAGCTCAAAAATACCTACAAAAAGAGACATTCTTACTGTATTCTAGTGTATGGATGTAGTGACTGGAGACTGAATGGGACTAGTTTTACTTATTGATTGACTGGATGAATGTTAATATACACTGTATTTTATTTTATTGGCATGTACGCCATTTATGACGTCAACCTGTACAGCGAATGAAGGTGGAAATTAACAATAAGTAAGCACAATCCCAAACAAATGGCTTCTTTGTGTAGTTCAGTGTTTTTTTTTTTTTTTTTCTTGTCCCTGATAAATCAACAAACTAAACTAAACTAAAACTGTTCACAGATCGGACCTGTAACTTGGCTTGGTTTGGTCTGCATGAAAATAGAAAGGTTTAAAGCTTGACGAAGCAACAAAAAGTTGTTTAAATTCAGGAATTTGCTTTAGTGAAATTGATTAACTACATGATTTGTTTGTCATGTGATCTATCGGCCTTTCCGATAACTCAAAGTACAATAACGTAAACGAACCTGCGACACCAAAGACAAAGACCAAAAGAGCAGCTATAAAATGCCTCCAATATCTAAACATGCATACTGCTGTAAACATTGCACTTTATAATATAAGAAACACCTCCTCTATCTAGCGGTTTAGCAGGGTGAAACAAGCAACAGCTAGTCATTTTGCGATGGTGTGATTAGGACCGTTTTCACACCTGGAGTCTCGAAAAGTTTAGGTCCACTCTTACTGCTCATTAGTGTGCCATTGTACAGTTTTTGTTTGGTTCTCTAACTTTCGCTTTCACACCATAGTGTATCATTACAATGGGGCTGTTATTACTTCAAATGGACAGATCCAGTACAGTATCCTGGTAACAGGTATACACTCAACACCACTTCACAAAACAAATCAGACTTTGCTCCAATCTGAGAACAGATTTTTTTTTTTTTTCTAACCAAATGTTGTGAAACTAAATCAGTGACATTTACAGTGCGACAGTGACAGCAGAAGGTTATCCAAAGTTAACAAGTCCAATCTGAACTCACTGGGAATGTATCGTTCTAAAAATACACATTTTCACACTAAAATTAAAACAAGTGACCAAGTTTAAAGATGTGATATAAGGCTCTGTCATTGCTTTGCCTACAATGTTCCACAGTCAGTCACTTGGTGTATTTATCTCCATGGAGACAAGCGAGTCAGACCTATAGAAAGACGACTCCGCTCACAGTATCAATACGCATTTACCATGGTATTTTTCTTATCAACAGAAACAACTGTAAATGAATTAATGCTTGAAAGATATGTTTAATACCATAATGAAAAACAGCAAAGCAATAATATCTCCACTGATAACCAGGTAGCTACTTAATGTACCTATAACTGTAAACTGCTAGAACCTTTCACAGTGCACAATTGTAATTACAGTTTTTTTTGTAATGATTACATGTTGTAAGAAATGTAAAAACCTAACCCAACTGCTCAGGTGTACTTCACTAAAAGAAAGAAATGTGAGAACCTCTCCCTGTTAGCCTCCTGCTTCTACTTTTAAAACTTCAATTATAACTTGATTAAGGCAATAATCCAAACGCCTTCAATAGCACTGATTGTGAATTTTTCTTTTACTCACTCAAACAGGAAGTCTCTGCAGCAGGGTGTCAGGACAAAGAGTAGTGCAGATGGCGCGGTGCTGCTCCTGCCCTATGATTATATTTCTGATTAGCATGGGCTTAAAATAAGTCCCAGTGCATGTGGAAAATAAGTAATGAGTTTTCAGGCTTGTATCAGGAGTAGACTAATATGCGCTAGTCCATAACCATTATCATTACCAAGAGCCATACTTGCAGTTTGGGACAGAGCTTATTATTCATCCTAATAGTGTTTTTAAACATACAATGACATCGCAGTAAAGTGGCGCAGGATTCAAGTTGATTGGAAATGGATATTGTGTCCAACCAATCATGACTATAGAGCACCTGGGGATATTACAAATGGACTTTATGATTGGTGGAGTGGTTTGGCAGCACCAAGAAAACTTCCACTAAGCCAAATATTTTCTGGATAATGACTTTTAGAACAACAATGTGCTTTTGCAATAACGGCGTGTTTTCTTAAGGGGCTTACGACCGCCACAATTCATCATCATGTGGACATCAGAAGAGTAATTTTCTTTCAGACCAAATTTGGGACAAAAAAATCCAAGAGAATCGATATTTCTATTTCTATTTTGCAAGCTCCACAATAGCTGGCGTGAGAACGCAGTGTACAAGCACGTAGCAGTACTGTGAGTCATGTGTTTGCACATCACATTTGATTGACAAAAATCAATTGTGAGTGAAAAACGGACAAAGAATGAAGAGTGCAATAGGTGAGAAAAATGTGCATTGTAAATCAAGATTTTAGTACGCTGTATATATATGTATATGTATATTGCATTGGAGACAGAAAACAATCAACTGCCATTATGGAGATCTGTTTTGGTCAATGTAAAATTGATGGACTTTTGCTGGAGCTATGCAATTTTGTATATAAGCTGTATTCATACATTCTACCCTATGACTAAACATATAGAATTTTTAAAACACCTAATTAGGCTACTTTCTGATCTATGTTATAATGTTGTTTCTTCTTCGAAAACATACCTGGAGTTATGTTTTGTATCATTCACACATGTTTAACACAAACCCTGCATATTTTGAGAGAGTTCTTCTCTCAGGCAGAAAACACTCCGTTCCACCTTGTGATGTCATGTGGTGATCCAGGAAGTGCTCCACTTTGTTTTTAAACTTCATACACTTTTCTCTAGAATCAATTTCAGCCCTGAAATTGTCAATCTCTACAGAACTAAAAGTAAAACGTAGCTGTTAACTTGAAAACTACCACTCCATGACATCACAAGGTGGAACAGAGCATTTTGAGCTTTGGAGATGCAGCCAACCTAAAGGGTTACTTAAACATGTGTGAATGAAACAAAACACAACTCCAGGTATGTTTGTAAGGAGGAAACAACATTACAACATGGCTTAAAGCTCACATGAGTCAGTTTTGCGTAATATAAGAACTTTAATCAAAGCTTTATATCAAGATCACTCTTTATTTGTTGATGTGACAGTTGTACATAGAACTAAACAATTACAGCTCAGTAGCATTTATTTTTACATTGCTCAAATTCACATCAGCAGTCGTCTCACAGATTTTGTTGATTTAACCAAAAGAAACCGTTACAAATCAAACAATGAAATAATCTTATAAACAAGCAAATGGATACCATCTCAGGATCAGGTCCAGTCATCGCTATGGCAGTCAATGGCCAGATAATGCACTTTAGTATGATTGTCATATGTTCAACACAAATCTCAAAAGCAAATTAAACAGTATGTATGTGTCAAGTTCATTAGGCAGGAAGAGGGGATCAGGTAAAAAAGGGGCAATGATATCCGTCTTAAAGCCCAACCTATAGCTAGTCCCTCCTATAATGTGAAATACAGCGAGATTTGCTAATATTGTATAACAGTAATAATGGCCTTACTGAACCACCAGTAACCAACGTACTTTAATTCTGTTCATAAAAAAAAAAACAGTAATGATGGTGGTAAATTAAAAACATTCATTTTTGTGTGAATTTCATTTAATTGATCAAGTAAATGTCCCCGTTATAATTACACTGTGGCTTAATTATGCAGTGTCTACTTTTGACATTGGTGAGACATTAATTACCTGTTTAAATCTCCCAGATTTGAAGGACACCGTAATAATTACCAATCATTACTGCAGGCTTTCAAACAACACACTGTTTAAGGATATAGGCCTAGTGAGATGGTTTTATCAGCCTTTCCGGGTCTGGGAGAGAGTTGTCAGGGTTTAAGACTGTGGGGAGAGAAGGACTTCTATTTCACTTCATTTAATTGTCATTCTTATTATTTTATTAATAATGGAATAACATTGGCTGTAATTGTGCTGGATCTTTGCTCATTGCCAATTCATATCCTACCTGATGTCTGTAATCCTTCAGTTGTCCAGTTCTCCAAAAGAAAATTGGACTGGAAGGGTGGCAAAACATTGTCACTCTAAACTTGTGTCCAGTTGACAGAATACAATTTTCTTTTATACAAAGTAAGAAAAAAAAACCCTGATGAAGGCTGAAGGGCCGAAACGCTTTGGCGTATTTTAACTTTATCTGCCATGTGGTATTAAAGGCTTTTAATTGTTTTGTACTTTTTGAGTGCCTCGGTTTCTACTTTGTATTTGAGACTGGTCCCTACACTAAAGAGCACCAAAAGAACAATTCTGCACATTTTTTGCATATCCAAGTAGCACTCCTGCCCCCAAAGCTTTACAATTTTCTTTTGCTATGACATCCTACCTGGAATATAAAAGCGGTGGTTTGTATATATATAATATATATAGTTATTTTTTTTAATTTATTTTTTGTCTCTGAGTACCCCTTAGTAACAATTCCAGTCTTTAATTAAATCTATTTAGTAGTACATTGACGATTATAACACATACTATTTCTTGTTTTGATAAAACTTCATGCCAGTATTATCGTAAAGAAACATTCTCAAGGATGTAAAATATACTACAAAGAATATTTTACATTCAAAAACCATTCAATACCATCTTTCTTTTGAATCTGAAATCATTTAATTCCTCCTGGTAAGTGCATTCGTACGCTGCACCGCTGGTTGGGAAACAGTGTCCTAAAGAACTATCCTTTAAAGGTTCATATTGCTGTGCTGTAACAAAGCCTATGCATGCACAGTTGCTAAGTATAAATTATGTATAAGGATACTGTATTTGCTGAAGAAGGCTCCAAAAATGTGTGATTTTCATGTTTTACAACTTTACCCTTCAGATGAATTTATAGCCACTTTGAAGAGGGCAGTAATTCATACAAAATGTATTTGGTATTTAACCAGATATCCACCTCTTGTGTGCTAAATTTTACACAAACAAAAGCTTTCAAAATCAGAAACACAAAAAGCTAAAATGTTTCAGTAAAATAAAGAGTTGAGATAAAATTATGTCATGTGCCTCGACAGGACTATCTTGCATTTCTCATAAGTGAGAGCACTTATGACTTAGAGAATTTAGAGAACTTAGAGAATACTGCCTTTAACCTATTCTTGCTTTTGGAGTACTTCAAGGTTTGTTTGTATTTTTGATTAAATAGATAATTTAAAAGCCACGGTCGGACAGGCGCTCAGTATTGATTCCTGAAAGCTTTCAAGGATAGCACTTGAAGCAGATCCTCATTTCTCTATATTTTCACTATAAATGAAATACAAACATTTCAAACCAGGACAACCTTTTGCATGTCTGACTGTAATGAGTTGCTATGGCTTCAGAGTAGAAACCTTTGCTGGTAAAAAAAAAACAAAAAAACAAAAATGGATGAAGAAACTGGGAATATAAAACATAATTTATGCATGACACAAGGCGAGGATTAAAATGAATGAATTAATGATGAAATGCACAAGATCTGATTTTAACGGCTCAGCGTGATCAAGACATACTTGTATTTGGAAGTGGCTGATAGTAACTGTTGAACTCTTAGTGTTGCTTAAGAATTAATTCCTGTTATTAGCCTATGATTTGAGCTAAATCCAGACTACGCGTTTGAAAAATGCTAATCACTCCAATGAATGTTCTTCTCATTAACACGTTTGAAATGCGCGAGTTAATCATCACATCTACTCTTGCCCTCGTGCAAAATAGAAACAAATTGGGCAAGCGTGACAATGGCTGGTAAAAAATCATCAGGCAGTTTTCCAAGACGGAGCCTGCGTAGGATAAGCGGCTGTGTGGAGTGCGTTGGCCACTATGCTCCAGTGGTTGATTATCTCTTTCCCCGTTGACTTGAGTATACGCTGACTAAATATAGGACGCTTAAGAGGTATCTTTGCCAGAACGCAAGAACCTTCATGTTGTGGGCTACTGGAGTTCACTACTAATTGGCCAACTAAATAACCCCCCTCAAAGTTGGCACACATCGCGTTTAACTTGTCATAAACCAAACTGGAGCTTGTACTGCATTTGCCAAGGTAGCTCATTATAGAGTAATCAGTCATGAATAAACATGGCTTCTTGTTTCGAGTGTAGATAAAAAGTCATTGTATGAACCCATGTTGGTCTAGGTTTACCAACTGTTATTGCCAAACATAAGTCATAATCCTGTGAGTGAAAATGCGCAGAACCACAAACTCGACACTAAATGTGCATGCCTAAGACCCAGTGATGCAACCGCGCTTTGAACTTTCTCTGGTAACATTTCTGATGTTAACAAATGCATTAATTAAGGCATATTAGCTCAACTCAAGACTATCGCTTCATCCTCTAGTGCAGGACCAAAAAGTGTGATGTCATGTGAAACCGTGTAATTATCCTGGGGACATTTTCGACACAGTAGAATTAGCATACTACTACTACTACTGAACCATCTGCTTGCCTAAGCCACTCTGATGCAAGAGTTTTCACAACATTGTTTGGCACATTTTTTTCTTAAATGTAACCAGTGTAAGACAAGTGCTTAACATGTTACTAATGGTTTATAATAAGAAGAATAAAAGTGAGAGGAAAGAATAGCTCTTGATTGTATTTTCCAACATACTTCACTGCTTTTATTTAATGTATTTTTTGACACATATTTACATACTTTCCAGTACTAATTATACTCTTATCTCTCGGCATATACTTCCCCATGAATGTGGCGGGATGATGCAACAATGCTTACCACTTGCTGTGCTACCATACAGCATAGATTAAGGGGTACACATCTAATAATACAACACATTTTTAAACTTTTAACACCAAGAAACTTTTCAGCTTTCTATTTCATGCACTTAAAGGTCAGCAAGGAAGTAAAATCTTTACTTTAGATCAAAGCTAAATGATCAACAAAGACATATGTGCTCCCCTTGAACAAGTAAAACGAAATAACCTTAAGATCAAGCAAGAGAGTCCTTAGTTCATCATGCGGTTATTTACTTACCCACCGCAATGAGAATTACTACAGTGTCACGAATAACGCAGTTGAAGTGTAACTATGGCGGTACTTTGACCAGTAAAAAGTAAGATATTAAATGACTCTTTCCGTAATAGTTAGCAGTGTATTTGGCGATGTATCTGGCTTGTTATTTCATTGTGATTGGAGCAGAGGTGACAGATCAGACTTCGCTCTCTTGTTTCATTCAGACGCTGACAAGTTTTTTTCCTTTGTTTTGGTTAGTAGGCAAGGCTAGATGAAAGGTTAGAGACGGCAACTAAAAAAAAGTAAAAAGATTGATTGGAAAGGTGGCCAATCAGAATGTGTAAAGAGTTTCATAACATTTCATTGGTTTAGTCTGACACATGGTATAGTTGGGTCATTCCAAGAGGAAATGAGGCATAAGAGTGGATTTTATGGATATATTTTGCTATTTGGAGACTCTTTTGTGATGGGAGGACAAAAAATCACTACAGTGGAAGTGACATGTGCGTTTGGAATTTAGAGACGGCTAAAAAGACATCAGTGTGCTGATAGTGGACACAGCCCTCTGCTCATGCTGCTTATCAGTGCAGCTAATTTAATGTCTGTTTGGCGGTTCACCTCTGGTTTTACAAGTGTGTAAGAGCTGTCCTGCAGTGTGCACATGTGCATTATGTTCTGATATCAGTGTGTTTGGTAAATACAGTTCGGACACAGTCTGCTGTGTAAAGGGGACAGTTGTTTGTCCTGTGTTTTTGTGACTGTACAGTTGTGAGTTTGTTTCGGTGCTTTTGAGCTCTATGGATTCGAGTAACTTCTAACTCTAGTTCTTGTTCTAGTTCTATTTGCAGGTCAAATAAAATTGAATATAGCTCATTTTTACTTGGGAAAAAAAAACTGTTGGGGTGTCAAATCAAATGTTTGTTACTGTATGCCAAATAAAACCCTTTCATCCATGAAAACTAAACATCTAATAAAATATTGACCACAAAAAAAAACAACAACAAACAGCTGGGGTGAATTTTAGAGTTTGTTTATTTATTGATTGATTGATTGATTTATTTTTATTTATTTATTTTTTAACTTTAGTTTATCTGATAATTTGTTACTTTCATCGTACAGTAATGCAATTACTAACACAATTACTTTGAGGGAGAAGTAATGGGTAACTATATAATTACTTTTTGGAAGGTTTTTTGCCAAACACTGCCAACAAACAAACTTTCTCAGGCAGTTCACCTTGTAACAATCCACAACAGTATCTCATTACTGAACAAGGATCCGGACAGACATTAATTATGAAAGACGGTGAGAATAAACTGGATTTGAGCAGCGTATCTCCCTTATGTGTATTGTGTGATGGATGGTGGCGCCGTAGAGCGGGTTAACTGTTGTGATTGGACCCTGGCTCTTGCTGATTTGAAGTGGCAGCTCTGGGCCACCGTAGCTCTCCATCGGCGAGTGGGAGGTAATGGTCCTCAGATATATCTTTACTCTGAGTGAGTGAGAGCACGCAGGCCACGCTGACATCTGCAACAAGCCACTCCAGTCATTCAACAGCTCCATTCATCCCTCCATGGCTCATCTGTAGACAGAGGATTATGTATCAATACAATCTCCAAATATGAAGCGGCCATTATCAAGATGTCCTACAGCTCTGTCACCCCAGTAAACCGATTACCATAAGAAGTGCACTAATTATATAGTGTATGCAGCATTAATAAGTATTAAGAATATTTCTGCATACATAACAAGTGTATATTTTATCTACATGGCCAGAAGCTGCATTGCTTAATCCTTTGGTCACTCAAAGAAGTTTGCAAGTGTCAAACTGCTTTAAAGTAAACTTTTTTTGACACAATGTGCATTTTTCTTAGTCTCCAATACAAAATGGTTGATAAGTAAGTAAATATTTTCACTATATATAAGACATATATTTTGTGTTTTTGTAGTTCAAAAGACTTTGATATTAATATTATGTCATCATCATTTCATTTTCTGAATGTGATGCCAGAGAGTGTCCATAGCTTCAGTGGCTGTAAGATACATTTAACAAAACAACGAAAAACAAACAGTTTGCTAAATTAAAGTGACACTGTGTACCTTTTCTAGAGGGGGATACACCAACTGCTTGCTCCCATTTCTATTCGTGACAAATCCGAATAACTCACTGTATCACAACAAAAACTAACTGCATTTTATTAATAATAATTTTACCTGCGCACATCTGTATTAAATATTATTGGCCTATAAATGTTGTGATGTCACCTGCAACCCAGCAATAAAGCTGACACTGGTGGAGACACTAGGCCAGTTTACAGGTCAGATCTGTGGAGAGTCAAGTTTCCTGACCTAAGAAAGCCTGCTCTTGAGAAATGAATGGACACCCTTAGGAAAGTTATGCAGTGCATTTTAAACTAGTGATACTATCAGGGATGTTTTATGAAAGAAGAGGAGACATGGAGATGACATCCAGAAATGTAATTTAAGAGCAGCTGAACTTGGACCTCTCACCCTTTTCTGTGAGGCAGCCAAACAAAACACTGCCAAAACAGACACAGCAGTGGGAATTTATTCTGCAAATCTTTAAGACAACTCGGCAAAAGCAATCTCTAAACCCGCTCCTTTTTACTAAACACAAGCTCCTCGGGCATAAACATGTCTTGCTATATTTGGTGCAATAAGCTCTAATTTAACCAGTTTCAGAAAGTTTCAAGATGTACTTATGCTCAAGGAAACTCACTTTACCTCCTAAAGCGAACCAAAATTATACTAAAAACGTGAGAAGTGTAACCTTTTTGCTACCTTACATTATGGAGGAAGACTGTGTAAAGAAGTGGATTAAGGAAGTGTGATGTCATCCATACTGCACAGTTCCAGTCAAATGAAGCTCATGAGGCTAGCAGTTACAGGAGCAAATTTGAAGCCAGATCCATACTAAGAATAGGAATTTATTTACGTACAAACTAGCCAAACACTAGGATCATGTAGAGCAGGTTAATACAAACATTTTAAGACCAAAATGATGAGGCTCAAAGCAGCAGTTACAGAGAGAGGTGAACATTTTCCATTGTAAAGTCAATTGGAAACAGACTTGAAGGAACCAGAAGAGCTCCCCTGAACACTTCCTATCTAGAATTTATACATTCATTACATTTGAGAGCATGTATCTGTACTTTCTACTCCTCTACACTTTAGATATGGACTGAAAAGTAAAAAGTACTTTTCTTTATGGCTTGAAATAATTTAATTTGAGTTAATGTCCCAACTTTGAGCAAGCCAAACACCCGAAATCAGCTAGACAGCTAGAAAAAATTAAGAAAATGATTTACTCCCTTAAAAACAGCAAAACTCTTTATCAAAAGCACTATATTTGATTAGCCTGAGTCATCAGCCGGTTTCACTTTGTAGAACCCGTCTGACCTCACAGTATTAGGATTTGTTCGACGGTAGGCAAATACTTTTTTCATTTAAGCAATCACTGCTATTTGGTTGTGGTGTATGTAATGCACCAAATCCTGTAGGAAGAAGGGCAATAACGTATTTCCCCTCGATAAAATTCACCAAACATTCTCTTTGTTCCGGCTTTAAAACCTTGATCTTGGGAATCGTTGCCAACACAGAATGTATTGCTTCATCTACATCCATCTCGACTGCTTTGTTTACTGTAGTGCTGTACCACAAAAAGGGACCCAGACAGGCACTTGAGTTTGACTCCATGGCTTCACAGCTCTTCACTAATTGGGCTGTGTGCACGGTCTACAACTTTCGGGGTTCTTGCAAACTGTCTAGTATAGTCTGATTCCTGACCGAGTCGCTGGAGAGAAATGAAATTGAGTGGAGGCACTAGGGGGCGCCAGCCTGACTAATATTGGATGCTTTAATTGTAAAAAACTCTCTACAAAATGCTTAAAGTACATTTTTAAACAGGAACTTTAATAGTTTTACTTAAGTAGATTTATTCATATGACACTTTTACTTTTACTAATATTTTGCCCCTGTATCTGTACTTTTACTTAAGTAACAAAATTGAGTACTTCATACACTGTTCTTTACACAAAGCTAAACTTCAGAGTCACTTCAGCTGTACAAATTTCCATTGTAATTAAACAAATATTGTATCCAGACATCTTGTGTTGACATGCTTATCGAGTAGGATACTAGATGTGAGTGACTGGTGGCTACATTACCATTCTACAAACAACAGTGTAGAAATCATTCAAAATCACACACACACATTTTCATTGTTGGTGCATCAGTGCACCATTGTAACGCTTGAGCATAATTAGACCATGCCGTGAATTAATGCCTCACTTCAACTAATTGTGTTTACCTTCTTCAAACTCCCTTTTATACACAGCATCCGGGCTGTTGCCGCTTCTTTGTCATGTAACTCCCAACTTTTGATGAGATAAAAACTTCTTCACAGCCATCATTAAAACAGCCAGGGTGGGGATTTTTTTTGCAAAAGGTGTGTGCCGAATTGGAATGAGGGGTCGCCATTGACAAACACGGTCACGTTGACAAACTTTGTGTTCGTGGAAGAAGGCACACGCATCCGGCTACCTCCATGTGAATTTCGAGAGCTTTATAAATACTTCACCTTAATTGCTGTCTATGAACGGCGCCAACAGAACTAAGAGAGAGGTGAGAAAAAGGTGCAAGGATGTAATTAACAAATACATAATAATCTTCCATATGTGATTCACCTACTGATGCAAGGTAATTATTGGATAAAGGTCACCATTCTGAAACATAAAAGGAGTTTAACAGTTGTGTTAAAACCTCAAGATTTTTTCATTGCTTTGTTTGAAATCATTTTTATTGAAGAACACAAATCCCGATGTCGATATTTCTCATCTGCTGAAAAGTTCACACATCGATGAAAATGAACTGAAAGGACGCTTAGTCCAATTATCGAAGATGCACTGCTTAGTTTTCAAAAGTTGAACTCGTCCATTGCAGTAAAATCATCGGTGAGTGATCTTTGATAAGGAAAAAAAACAACTCATTACTTCCACTGCCGCCCTCATTATAATGTGTTTATATGAAGTGCGGAGTACAAAGCTCTAAACGCCCCTATTTATCAACTATAAGCTCTGAAGTCAGACAAATCACAATCTCTCTGAATGAGTGCATGTCTTCTGTTGCAGAAAGAGAAAAATGTGTGAGACTGAATGCTGGTAATTGTCAGCTTTCCTGTCAAAGGCTCAGAGTGGCTGGATTTGTCCTAACTATAAATTGTTAGGGCCTGGGGGACACATGCTCTGAAATCTGATTGGGCAAACATGGTGACATTTAGGGTAAATAACCTTTTGGGCTAGTCCATCCCTTATAATATTGCACAGAATTAAAACAAATAAAAAGAAATAAACGAATATTTGTAAATTACTTATAAACAATTATAAAATTGAAATGTTGAATTCTCAAGTGTGTCTGTTAGTGCTGCAAATTTTCACCTTCAAAGCCCACACCAATGGAAAAAAAAGTTTGGACACACCCCAAGTAAATTGTAAATGCATTTTCTTAATGAACAAACAGCAATTAAAAAAAAAAAATATATATATATATATATATATATATATATATATATATATATGAAAACACACACACATTGTGGCAGGTCATCTCTCAAAATTAAAAAGATGCGAGTTCAAAAATGAATATAATAAACATGCTTTTGAAATAGAGAGGTTTATGTAACATGTAAATGGTGCATTTGTGATGGCCAAATATGTTTTTTATGCATTAATTAACTGTTTTACCTTTGTCAACTGTGTGAGTCACGCAATTAAAGACTCAAAGCTCTCAGTTTCTGCCTCCAGTCAAAAGTAGAGCCATTAATACGGTATGTAGCACTTCAGAGCAGGGCTCCTCACGTGGGTGTTTACTCATTCATTTGCACACATTACAGCCTATTCTCATCTATTTTCTGTATGACATTATTTCTCTGGAAATGTATTAACTGTCCAACAGTACCTACATTAATCACAAAATCTCCTTTTGTCTTGGTTTTATTATATTTGAATGTTTTATTTTGTCACCCACATGAACCTAAGCAGCACTACTGGAATATTGTAAAAGTGGGCATTGTCAGTCAGTGGTCATGCCAGATTGATGTGTGTAGCTTTGAAATGACTTCTGTACATTGGGATGGTTGAAGCGTCACAACAGCAAAACAAGTTCGAGAGAAAAAAGACATTTCCACAAATGCACAAAGAGCTTCCCTTGGCACATTTTTCCACAAACAAAATAGTCTGTGTTTTCACAAAATAGACCAAAGTGGACTCTCATAAGTTTGTGAACTCGTAAATATCGTGATAATCCATCTTGCTGCACAAGGTTACATCGTCCCACCCACTTCGAAATCTGACACATTTCTGGAAGTATATTTCCCATTTGTATTATTCATGTATTATTCAGCCAAGTTTTAGGGTTTTAAAAGTGTTTTTTTTTTTTTTTAAGATAAGATCATGGATATCAGTTTCTGCTTAGCTATTTGCCTCAGGATGAGTTTTCATGGAAATTATGTTTTACATGGAAATAAAACATACATCTAGATCAGTCACCAACAAATTGATTCAATTGACTATTTTTCCTTGTTTGCTTTCATCCGATCTTTTAAACTTACATCTTATCCCCCACAAGCGATGCTTCTATCTGTTTGCAAAAACAGATCTGCCCCAGTAACAAATAAGCCCCATAAATAAATCATAAATGCCTCAGATGTTACAATCATGATGCAACTGTTGTGTCTGTCTCCTCTCATCCTCTTGTCATCTTCTGCGCTCAAGAGCCCAACACTACACATGTACAAGATGTTTCAGCGGGAGTACAGTGTCAAGTGTTTTTTCTTTTGCAGACTGCCATAACTTAAAAATAAAATAATGATGAAATTATTTCAAGAGCAAATAAATACAAAAGGTAGCTGGAGTCAAAGGTAGGTTTAAAATGTGCTGGCTGGAGCTGTGATACTGTTAGCGGAGATGTAAATATTATGGGGGGTTGTGCCTTCTCCAGAGAATACACCGAGCCTTGAACTCAAAGCTGTTTATAGCTGCTTCCTTTCAGAGGGCCTTATCCCAGCACATTGTCTCTGCAATTGTTGCATTCATCGATGGTGTTATTGCAAACATACAGGGAACTTCCAGCAACAAAGAAGACATTGAGTTTTGTCTGTTATTTGTGCACCATTGTTGGAGATGTGATTGTTTGATTAGACGATGGAGTAAAGTGTAACATGTTTCTTTGTCAGTTGTGTTCTGCAGAAGATGAGATGACCTTCAGTAGCTTTTGAAAGCAAAAGTCCTAATAACAAGAGAATTCAAAGAACAATTGGGTTTTTGTGTTATAATAATTGGAAGTGTGATGGAAGAACAAACTCAAGATAAAGAGTGATTTTAGATATCTCATATCACAGAGCTTTTTTGGTGAGGTTAGTTAAACACATGCAAAATAGACATTTAATGCCCAACTGTGGAACCTTTCAGGCAAAACAATAAAATATTCATTCAGATAAGATGGATGAACCCACATAGTGCTCCTTTAAATGTGTGTGCCAATTTGTCAGTACTATGAAATACCTCTTGAACAAAAATGAGGGATACATGTATTTCAGAAATAGCCTTAACTTCTTCGATTTAATTTAATCCAAATACCTTAAATTTGAATGTCTTTGTTTTTAGTAATAATTTTGCTATTTACAGAGCACTAATTTCAAGCATCTTTAAGACACTTAACATTGAAAATGATTCCTCTTGAGCAGCTCTTGGTGACAGTGGAGAGGATCCATCCCTAATGATGCTTAAATCTACTTGATATTCTAAGAGAATATATCGAAATTAGTCTTGCTGTAGAAAAAAACAAATCACTGTCTTTTGTGGCACACTACAAAAAGCACAGTGCACAGACGCACACCACATCCTGTGACTGCTCCAGTTTCAAAGTGGGTTAGTTGGTTCCAGTGCAGTGGATCTCCTCCTTTGTAGAAACTGGCTGTTCTGATCTTCTGTCACTGCCCTGGAGGCCCAGCACTGCCATGATGGACACAAATCCATGTGACAGTCTTGCACATGCTCCACCCCGAAGCTCCCCTGTGAGGCTCCCGTGGGTGTTTGTGGGTGTGCTCAAAGCCCAACCCTGGGTGTTGTGGGGCTCTGCAGATGCTTGAGCTGGAGCACAGAAATCCAAGGGCCAAAGTGACTGAGGGGGGTGGGCACACACATGAGCTGGCTATCCCGAGGCGAGGGGAGGACCGGTAGCTGATTGGCTGAAGGGAGGGCATGCTGGACCCACATGACCCACTGGCTCTGAAGGGGGAAACAGACACAGGCAGATGGGTGAGGGAGGCCCTAGGGGGTCTGCTGTGTACCTGCTGCAGACTCAGTATCCTGGAGCAATGAAGAATAAACGGATGCTCATTAACTATTAGATTTGGCAAAAACAAGCAAGAAGATTGTGTCAAGTTGGTTTGGCAAGGAAATAAGACACTTTTTAATAGTGGGAGTGATTCATACTTTATGGGTTAATATGGCCAATTGTCTCTGGAGTGGATATGTTAGACTAGTGATGACTTGTCAGGAGGACAAAGTGGTTTATAAGTGTCCTAAAAAAAAAAAAAGTGCTATAAGTTCTTCTGGGGCAACAGCAGCTCAGTTGGTGGGGTGTTCGTCCTGGTTGGCGATTTGAATTCAGCTTTCAATTTTGCACTCTTCCAATGATGACAAAGACGATATCCTTTGTTCCCATTGGTGAAAACAATAGAGAACCATTATAGTATAGGAAGGTATAGGTCATTTTGGACTCAATTAACATAGCATAAAGACAACACACCATTCACAGCGATTACAGTCCCAAAGCTGCATAGACACGAGTCTGGTGACTGCGGCTTCATAATGTACCACAACTGACCTGACTGGGTGTGTTAGATTTGCATGCTGGTGTAAGACTGAGGTCAAGTGACAAAGAACTTCCGGTTCACAGGGCCAAAATAAATATTTAAATATATAAAAGCAGTGGATAATTAACAGTAGCTGAATACTATTATTTACAGTGATCATAACCATCAATAAAAAAAAATAAAAAAAAAGTGTACAATAAATTTTCCGTGCTAAAATAAAGTGCAGGCACCATCAACATCCTTGGCAGAGTGGTCAGATCCCCTAATCCAAAAGTTGGCAGTTTGAGCTCAACTACCCCACATGAATACTGTTGTGACCTTGGGCAAGACACTTCATGGACAACCCTCCCTTGTTCCCAGTGTCCACCACACAGGTGTGTGAATGGGTGTGTGGTTTCTTGGAAACACTTTATCTGCCCTAAAGGTAGAAAAGTCCGATATAAATGTGACCATTTATTATTTTTAGCATTACCAAAAAATTAACACTGTTGAACTCATTATGAATGAAGAAAATAAAATAAAAAAATAGTAATATATATTATTATTATTATTTTTTTTTTTTTTAAATAAAGGCTATGGATTCAAATTTTAGTAAAAAAAAAAAAAAAAAAAGATTCCCAAACACATGTGAGTAATGGAAGGTACAACATCCATAGAGAATCTAATAGCACACAGGCAGGACATTGGGGCTTCACTTAGAGGGAGATGTGCTAATCAAAATCAATAAGATAATAGACACAGCAGCACATCAAGGCCATCGCAGTCAATGCTGTAACTCAATCATTTATTTCCCACCAGTGGTATTATTTCACACATTTCATATAATGAAAATAAAGACATTTGGATTCATTTAAAATTCAGTTTTCTGGGCTGAAATGAAAACATATCTGGCTTGGGGACTCCTCTTTGTGTTGGATCTGAACAAATGAAAGGCCAGCACAGCATGACGGACGGGACCCGGCTACAGTTTTTGGCCATGCATATCAGTGTCCATGCTGTTTGCACTCTCACCCGCTGTACCCCCTCAAAAGGCACATAATGAAGATAAAAATATTCTGCTATTACTGTCATTGTGCAGCAGATGAAAGGCTTATTGAATGTGGAAACCTACCTTTTGATGGAAAGAAATCAATCCGAGTCAGGGTGTTGTGCTGGGTGCATCTGCTGACCGTAGCCTTTGTCACTGCGGCATCGTGGGAGACGTAGTGAACATGAAAAGCTAGTGTATGCTAAATGAATAGCAAAATGGCTCCCCGAGTGGGACTGTAGTGTTTTGGTGTCATGTGGCTTTAGGAGGGACTTTGACATGTATGGGTGAGAGTGCACGTCTCTGAATTCTTTTCATCAAAGCCTCTGTGAGTCCATTTGAAGCAGGAACAGGGTCATTAGCGATCTAACCTGCGTGACATGGGCCAAAACAGAGCACTTTGAGACAGATTACCTGCAGATTGCCTTGAGAATAATTAGTTCAAAATGTCTTCCTTTTTACCGTTATGTTGTTAATGTGCGTATTATTTTGTTGTGTGGGACATGTGAGGTTAAGTGTGAAGGGGGGGCTGTCTTCACCCCCTTCAAAGTAAGTCCCCAAAGAATGGAAAAATTCTATGCGACAGTATATGACATTGAATGTTTTAAATGTGATTAATCACATGCCTATTATCATTGTAAATGTCAATATGAGGTGCATAGATGGATAATGCTTTATGTGACAGCATCCTGTCTAAGGCTGGATATAACCTTTGTATCAACTGAATTTCTTGTGGCCGCTAACAAGAGCAGCTCTCTGCCATTTTACGTGTCATAAAAACTTGCTTTGGTAGTTCATTCACTAGAGACCCTGAACATAATAATGATAACTGAAGGAATGAAATGGCCATTATGTCTTCTGTTGTTTTGTGACATAAGTAGTATCCAGAGGAAAATCTAGCTCTTCTCAAAAATGCTAGTCCCATAGTCTTTTTTGTATTTTTTTGTTCATACTTTGGAAGTCTCCTTTAACTATACATGTTCTTACTGTTCTTGCATTACTTTCTCCATCTACATGCATGTGCTAGTACTACCAAAACTGTATATTTTGTGATGGTGAAACAGAAACTGTGGGCTATAGGCACCAAATGACAAGCACATTGCTGTTACCCTGACCTATAATTGCTCAAATAAAAAGGAAGTACACCTAAAGGGGGACATTGATTGTTCAAGAGCCACCATTTCTCAACACTGTAAAATAAGACAAATTTGTCAACCCATCTTAAAAAAAAGAGGGGGGGGGGGGGGGGACTGTTCTAGTTCTTTCTTGTCAGGACAGGCCACATATCGATTTACATATAGATTGTGTCATCACACTCATTCATCTTTCTGATATTACATTTCCCCCCAGCAGTTTCTCATCCCAACCCTTGCCATCCCATAATTCCTGCTTTACCATTCACATTGAGAGAAGATGCACCTTTTCCAATTACTCATATCAAAGACCAGTGTCAGAGCGACCCAAACACATCACTAATTTGTGCAAGCCCACCTTCACATGGAATCATGGTGACGCTTTACCTGCAGAAACTGGATTCAAAGGGATTTTCAGTCAGTGGTTTCTACTGGGGCCATCAGGTCACATTTTCAATAAAAGAAAAAAAACCCCAAAACATTCTAATTTGAATCACTAAAGTTCTGGCCAATAACACATTTTTGCATGTGAAATGGCTTTTAACAAAGAATGTTAAAATGCTGATTTCTCTTGTAATATTGTGAGCTCTAGGGTTTAGTCTTTAATAGAAATGATCAAGTTCTGCTTTTGTGAATTTACCCTTTGGATATTTCATGGCAAAGCACAGAGTAATCAATAGGGAAAACTGGCTCTTGCCCCCATCTGTTCATATTCACACAATCAAGAAACTGAAAAGCACCAATACTTTATAGAGATATGAGTCTGATCGTTTTTGAATCTCTCCAAATTCAGATTGGAGTGACTGACAGTTGGATTAGCTGAGCAGAGACACATAAGGTTCGTCCAGATCAAAACAAATACGAGGACAAAGGAAAGGGAAAAACGATTACAGGGGACTGAAAAACATTGCAGATTTAGGCAGAATCAATGAACCAAGCACTAAACTGTGTCAATCAGCGGTGAGATTTGATTTAGATGACCAATGAAGGCATGTTGACACTGAAGGTTGATATCCCTGTGCATAAAAATAAATATGCTTAATATGGTTGACTGAATAATGGTAATTAAATAAACAGTATGTGTAAGATTAAAACATAATTCATTTAATCAGGTGTTAACAACCACAAATCACAATCTGTTGTATATTGGTGCACTTGTAATTAATTGCCAATTAAATTTACTATTTTCATAATAACTGTACCAATGTGCACTTTATCCTGGTGTTGTTGATGCTGGAGTTTTATAGTAGATTCACCCTGTTGGGTTTTATTCACATCTTCTCTACACTCGGACAAGGCCCATAAATCACCAGATCAGACAAAATGAGAATGCGGAAGATATATTTCAGGTCACTTAAACACTGAATTGAAAACAGTGGAGATGAATAGCTGGGTTGCACAGCTCCATTACAAATGTTCTATATTGAACTTAGGCAGAAACAGAATATTGGTGCACTCTTGCTTTTGGGGAAACTTTATTGAAAAAAACTTTATTGGTCTCAATTTTTCTACTCCCCCCAGTACACTTTGCCTAAGCACACAGAACCATCTGAAGCACAGGGATATTTTTAAATACAAAGTTAGGCTTGCAGTCCCGGGTTTCTAAGTAGGAATTTAATTGGATTGCTTAAAAAAAAAAAAAAAAAACTCCCGGTGCCAACGAATGGAAGAGAAGACATGTATTAATGAAGGACCTGCTCTTTCCTCTTCAAAATGGATGTCTCCAGACACGCTGTGCAGTGATGTTTAACTCACCCCTGGCTCAAGCCTTTCTCTGCTCTTTGAAAATGACAAAAAAGTGAGGAGCCAGATAATGAAAGCAGAACTATATGAGTGGAGTCTACATCTTTGATAGACAGCTGTCTGTGCTCTAACACTAAAAGCATGCATAAAAGGCTTCGGTCTGGGGTTAGGAATCTCCCAAATCAATAAAGAAATATAGACAAAAAAAAATAAAATACAATATAGACAGCATTGAGATAAGCAAAAACAGAAACAATATCACAACATAATGATCTCTAACTATATTGATCAGATCACCATTGCTTACAGCATATGAATACATATTTCATCCTTAAAGTTTTCATATTATATTTTTTGTGGCCATGCCAGCTTGTCAACGCCTGATCCCGTCAGATTTCAGAAGCTAACTGGAGTGGGCCTGGTTAGTACTTGGATGGGAGACTCCTGGGAAAATCAGGTACTACAGTGGGGCGTCAGTGGCAAAAACTGTTGTTGTGTCCTTAGGCAAGACACTTCACCCATATTGCCTAGTATGAAGTGGTGTGTGAGTGTTGGTAGTGGTCGGAGGGGTCGATGGCCAGATGGTTGATGATCAGTCTGTCCCAGGGCAGCTGTGGTTACAATAGTAGCTTACCACCCTCAAGTGTGGAGTGAGAGAGCAATGAACTGTAAAGAGCTTTGGGTATCTTGAAAAATTAATTAATAGTTAATTTACATTGCATTGTCTGCACTGTCACTGTATAGCATATATATAGAATACTTTTTTTTTTCTCTTGTGGAAGAAAAGGCATAGGAGATGTAAGCGTGGGACAATTTAAAATTTAGAGGCAAAAACTCCATCTTATCTTTGTGTCTGCAAACAGTTTACAAATTCATTTTAGTTATTCTGATATCCTCTCACTGCTGTGTCCAATTATGAGTCACACAAGGCCAAATATTGCATATAATGAATGGAATGAAAAACAAAAACATGAAAAGGAGCCAAATACAAGTGTTTCTGGCTGAGTAGCTCTTTCAAGTCGAATAAGGGACTTGTTCGTAACATGTTCACATTCCATTCCAGGCGTGTGGTGAATGTTACACAAACAAAGGGTCTCCAAAGCACCAGCGCTTTCTGAGCATTTGGGCAAATAAATGACTCTGACACATAAAGCGTGATCACCTCATGTAGAATGCATAAGGCCCACATGCGGGTTCAAAACTAGCAGTCAAACATAGTGTATCTATGACGCGAGCTAACACGTCTCACAGTATCACACACACATGTACATACACACACCAACTCCACTACTGTGACAGCCCCAATTCATCCCACGGACAGGTAAGGCCACAGCAGAACACATGGAGGTCTCGCTACACAATCACACACACACACACACACAATATGGCAACCACTGTACTGTAAACACCGCATCCATAAAACAATGTTTCTGCTGACAATACAGAAGCGTTCCCAGCCCACAGCTCCCTCTCCTGCTCCTTTTTGCCTTGCTCTAGTCCCTTCATCTCTGGAACTTTCCCAAGACAAAACGGAGCAGTGAAGCAGGTGATCCGGGGACACACCAACACACACACATAGACATAGACACACACCGTAACACACACACACACAGCAGATATTGCTCCCGTCGCTAACAGTAGAACAGGATGACAAACGGCTTTGATTTATGGCCTTTTACCCTGTGAGTAAAACTACTTCATGGTTCTTTAAAATGACAACACGTTTTAAGTTTTTTGTTTTATGTCCCAGGATTCATTTATTATAATTTTCATTACCCTCCAAAGAGTGTTGACTCGAATAGTAAGGCTGTCGATTGTGTATGCAATTTTTTTATGAAACTTATATGGATAGAAACAAATGGTAAGAGAAGCATGCGTGACCTACTGGAATGCAACTGTAGTTCTGGCAGTGGTCCTCTTTGGTCAATCTAAATAATTAAATAGCTTAAAGGTCCTATATTACACAAAACTGACTCTTGTGAGATTTAAGGCATGTTATGTTAACTCTTCAAAAAAAAAAAGGAAAAAAAAGTTGTGTTTTGTTTCATTCACACGTTTATTATTAGTCTGTCTACAAAGCTCAAAATGCCTTGTTCCACCTTGTGATGTCATGAAACCATAGTTTTTAAGTTAACAGCTACCATTTTTTCCTTTTGTTCAGTAAAGATTGTCAATCCCAGGACTGAAATTATTCCACATTATTCTAGTGTAGGTCTATGGAGTTTAAAAACACTGTGGAGCACTTCCTGAGCACTCTGTTCCTGTGGAAAAGAGTGTTTTCTGATTTAGAGAACCCAGCCAACATATGCAGCATTTGTGTGTTAAACATGTGTGAAAGAAACAAACACAACTCCAGGTCTGTTTATGATGAGGAAACAACATTGACACATTGATTATAAAATAGCAGAATGGATCCTTTAAACTTGATCTGGTTTAATAACAAATGAGAAAAACAGTTTCAAAGCATAATGAATCCCGAATAACTGAAAATAAATAATACACTTTTCTGAAATACTGAATTTTATACTAAACCACAATCTATAAGCACCGCAATGCAAAGGGATCACTCACCTTTTACACTGTTTGTTTGACTTGCACAGGATTGAACAGAAATAAAGTTCTTTTCCTCAGTAATCTATTGACGTATGTCTGGTACTTGAATACATTGAACCTTTATGTCAAGGTTACACACACATTTTACAAGTTGAAACTTTTAAAATTCTCTTTATGCATGTTGATGTTTGGTTTGTGTGGGTGGTCTTGCAAAGACTTGGTGGTAAGGGAAGTGAACAGAGAACACGCCACATCAGGATCAGGTCAGAGTCACAAAGAGTGTCAGACTCTTCTCTGAGCTCACAAACTCTCCCCCAAATTCTATCAGAGACTAACTCCAGGGCAGTGTGATAAAGTAAGACAGACAAAAACTGATGGACGTTTAAAGTGAAGAGCACCTCTCTGTTTCACACCACATCCATCTCCATCCCATATCGCTTTGCCTTCACACTTCAGCAGCTTACTCCGTTTTAAAACCAACGCGTTCAGTGTCAGATTCTTTGGGTTTTAAAAATGCTTATAGAAATAAAACTCAAGTGGTTTGCCGGATGAGCAAAGTGAAGGTCAGAGTAAAATGAAGTGTGTCTTTTTGGATTTACAGAGGCGAAATCTCAAATGATAAGAACTCTGTTGGCAAACACATTGTATCATTCTCAATATGGATGAGGCCATATCTCTTGTAAAAGAATTCACTGACTGAGCTACAAAGGCTGCACTAGCACTAATTCTTGATTGACTGCAGGCGCTGGGGTTTAGGCAGAGACCATTCAGATAATAGAGGGTTATTTTAGATTTAAAGCAGTAGATTTCAGCATCGAAACTGGCAACCTAAATGATAGACTCATGTGAGGCTGAGTCTGCTTTGTGATTATTATAATTTGATATAACCACTTGGTCATCATATTCAATGTTTTTGTAATTAAAAAATGAAACATCATTGCAACTGTTACAAGTAAGAGATGTATTTGATCTATATTTGAAGAATATCTTTACCCCATAACTAGGGACACACATAGGGCCATGGAGACAGTGCGAGCGGGTTGAACGTTCTGAGGTAAGACGTAAAAAGGAAGAGTGCATAAATGATTCTGTAGTGTAGATAGTCATCATCAAAAATTATTGAAAGCCGTTCAATAGGAGTGCATTTCTGTCTGCATTTTATGGGAACAGAAGGGTGACTGAAAGTACTTTGGGAGGGCTAGAAAAATGTGGTGTGTTGCCAGATTGAAAAGTCTTAGCAAAATAAGATTCACAAGGCTTAACCACACTATGATTAAAAAAAAAAAAACATGCCACACATATTTGCCTGGAGCACTTAGCCTTTAGGGAAAGCGCTCTTAGCTTAATCCAGGTAAGCAATGAAAACCAGATCAACCCAAGCCATTAACATTCATAACACAAGAATAGACATGGGTGTTTACTTCATTAAAGCATAAATCAGCTTTTTATATATTTTTCAACAATTCCAATTAGAAACGAGAATAAACAAAGCGGTTGGTTCATCAGCACTGCAAAAATATTTATCATACCGACTCGCTTCTATCTCCCAAAGCCCTATTTTCATAAACCTGTTCAAATATTCTGTCAGTGGAGCCTAGCCTATTACCAAGAGTAATCAACATTTAAAGAAAACACCAGCCTAATAATAACAAAGTTTCACTCAAATGTGTCTTTCTTTGATACAGGAACAAACCAGGCATGGGGCACAGCAATAAATAAACAGAAAACAGGAATACGGAATACGGATGTCTTTGGCAAGGGTTTCTAATAGAAAAAGATGAATAGAAATCTGTATATAGTTTAAATACAGGATGGGGTGTTTATTATGTTAATATTTTCAGTGCAGTATCTTCTTTCTAGAAGATACTGTAGTTATCCTAAAAAGCAGGGGTTTTCAACCTGTAGCTCAGGAGTTACCAGTGGCTCTACTCCCTTCAAAGCAGTTCACCAAGACATTTCAGAATAATACAAACTGAATAACTCATGTCTGATGAATTGCCTTTGTAAATGTATCATTTTGATGCCTTTGTGCACAAATAAATAGATAATAATTATGGTTTATGTTTTAATGGCATCTAACTGTACCCCATGCTGTGGTTCTTATATACTCAGTTTCTTGTGAGTGCTGAAATTAGTAGCTTTCTGGCATTTCTGTTTTGGAAAGGTAGCTCACCAGAGGAAAAGGTTAGGAGACCCCTGCTACAAAAGAACAGCATGTTTCTTCAAATCTAACTGTTCTCGTTTCACTTCAGTGGTTGTTCCCTTCAGCAAGACACTTAACATACCTTTTCTGTATAGGAAACAGTGATTTTGTTTGGCAATTGGAAATGTCACAAACTGTCAATCCTTTCATCAAATGGACCAAATGCACCAACATGTGTTTTTGATCTTCTTGGTTCCCTATTGGGCATCACAGTGCATGAGGTTGTAAAGGACAAAACTATTAGATTTATCTGTTTGTTTGTTTATTATATCACTAGTTTAATCATTGATATAACATTAGTTAACCATAGTTCTATTTGTAACATTACCAATTAATATTATAAAGGAGCGACCGAGATGATAATTATGACATAAAGACTGCATGTAAGAGATGATTGTGGACATCTGTTTCAATGTTAAAACATCCAACTGTGCACCTATTATAAGTGCTTAAAGCAAAGAATGAACACTAACATATGGCCGATCATTTTCTGTAGAGGGAAATACTACTAAAAGAGCCAAACATTTTCTGTAGGGGAACATAACTATGAAGTCCAGCGTCTCTCCGTGTAGGTGTAACTGGTAGTTTCATAAGATGCCAGTGGGGCATAACTTAAGCTGCAGACAGAGCTTGCTGAGACTCCTTGGCTCCTGATAACAAAGTAAGCTGGCAGTTGCTTTTGGTGACTGGTGGAGTTCGCCCCATGCCAAGTTTGTGCTCACCATCTTCAGAGCTGCAGGCAACATGTTACTCCTTGTATCCAACCCAGCTGACCCCACACTGGAAACAGCACATTCTCACTCTAACTTTGCACTGCCGGGCTCTAAGGAGTTTCAGCTTTCTTTTACAAAAGAAATACACTGCCCACTTTTTAGAGTTTTTCACATCTGTGCAATATACCATAAATACACAGACAGTTACTCAGTCGGTTGGAGTGTTTATCCGCTGATCGGAAGTTTGGCGATTTGAATCCCACTCTCCGCATAAACATCATTGGTAGAGTGGTCCCATAGATGAATACTATTGTTGTGTCCTTGGGCAAGACACCCACCTCGCCCCCGGTGTCTGCGTATACCAGTGTATGAATGTGTCTGTGAAACGGTTGAGTGGTTCCTTGATGTAAAGTGCTTTGAGTGCCTTGAAAAAAGAGGTGGAAAAGCGGTATATAAAATGTGTCCATTTACTAGAGGAGGGTGCCAGCACAGGAAAAAGAGGGACAGGTAAAAAAATAATGCAATGCGAGCAGATATATTAGGTTGTTGATCAAATTATAATGAACCATGTAAAAGCACTTTCAAACTCATTTAGATCTACACATTATCCGTAAATGCAAATTCCAGTTAATTGCGCTCTAAGTCGTCTGCAGTTACTGACACCTACGTCAGATTTAAAGCGAACTGAACCACCGAGCATGGAAAATGACACAGTGGGAGACAGAGACGGGAGAAAGAGGAACCAGCGTAAAAAAGGTGGTAAACAATTTCATGCAAATAAAGGCTGAACAATAGTGCGACGCTCACTCCCCATCTCTCCTCTCAGCCAGGCCAGAGCTTTCCGACTGGGATAAAGCACCGAACGGGATGATGTTTTTTCCTCTTTTTTCCCCCCCCAACTATTGAATGCTCTTTGAAGCATTCCCAAAAGGTTGATCCTATTCACAGAAAGGTTTCCTATTTCTCTGATGCTCTTCAATAATTCATGGTCTTTTTATGGTTCGGTCTCAGCGTTGGGGAAGGATTACCTAAACCTGGCTGCGTATGAATAATATGATTGTGATATTCTCCATCCCGAGTGCGTGGCATCCTCACTGCAGTGGGGTACTGGAGATAGATTAAAAAGCACAGTTTAGGCATGGAGCCGACAGTGGAGAGTTCAGTGCTTCTCTTGCAGGGGCAGCGGGCTGAGGAGTGGAGAAAACAGGCTTCAAATGCATAGCAAATAGTGCGCTGTGGTTTTGCACTGCTCTCCATCTAATCCACAGGTCGAAAGCCATGTTTGCTATACAACACAAGAATAGAGGATGTAGTATTTACGTTTGAATGCCAGACACACACTTTTACACCTACATGCTGTTGGATGACTGCGGATACAGGTGTGATCCAGTGTAGAGATATGCACTGACAACATGCATTTCAGTTCTCAAGAAATCATGTAGACAGTAGTTTTGGCAAGTTTACAATTTTCAGTTAGCCTTATGGAGATTTGAAGTTGTGAGACTAAATTTGGCATTAACTCAAAAGTTTTAGCGTAATAAATCTATTTATCAGTAGAGAGCCTGTAGCTCATTAGGTTGTACCATGACTTGTTTTTCCTTTGCTTTTTACTAATGAATCTCTAGTGTTTTTTGTTTTTTTTTTCTGAGAAGAACTCAGATGAACCCAAATACCCAAACCCAAATAAAGGTTTGTGTGTTAAACATGTGTGAATCAAACAAAACACAACTCCAGGTATGTTTGTGATGAAGAAACAACAGTATAAGGTATGGGAAATAGAGTAAGATAGAGCCTTTAAACAATGGAGATTGAATGTGCTAAATTTGGCGTTCATCCAAAAGTTTTACAGTAATACATGTATAGTATGTACCAGTAGAGACCCTGCAGCTCATCAGATTGTTCCATGGCTTGTTTGTTTACTTTTTCCTTTGGTTTTTACTAATGAATCTCTATGGACAGCTGCTAGTAAGAGTTTTTGACATTTAAAAAAAAAAATAAAAATCATCTTTAATTCTGAGCTCTATATATTTCATACGCATAATCAAGATATCAAATTGTAAGGTGTCAACTCTATTCATATGGTGCCTGCTAAACAGGTAAATCTGTGCCAAAGAGCTTCACTGTAAATATGGATACATGCATGAATAAACAAATTTTTTAAGTAATGATAAAAAGAATTAATTTACTGGGTATACTACCTTTTTGGAATTTACACACGTGATTCTGACTCAGATCTAAATTTGAATCCTCCTCCACAAAATCTTTTTTCACATTTTCCCACTTGTTGGGGAAGAGCAGACACGACTGTGAAGTGTGAATGTCATTGCTCTAGAAAAAAAGGACTGTCAATATTTTAGTTAAGCTGCCCTAATCTTTGGCATTGTGTGTACTTTATTTAGATTATATTAATGTTATAGGTTCCGATTAGCTAATAAAAAATATTTGCTTATATATTGACAAAAAAAGGTTAATAGATTTTGCAAGCCACAAAGCATCATTACAGGCTGGTTCAAGGACAAAGTAGTTAGGCTGCTCTGGCTACATAATTCAAATCAGCGCCAAATGAAACCACCTCAAATTTATAAATGTCAATAAGCTATTATAAGCATGCCAATTTTCGAGTCTTCATTTTCTGGTTTAAGGGAGGGGAATAACACGACAAATTGGTTTTACACATCCCAAATGGATTGTCTCATCTCGTGGGGATTTAGTATTAAACTATTAACAGTGGCTAATACAAAGAACAACTGTCGACAAATGAATGTTATTCCCAGGGTACACTGGAGAATCTGCCCCGCGCCCACACACATGAACGCAGCCCTCGCCTACGTTCTACACAGGCTCCAGGGGCCAGAGGTGTCCTTCAAACATCACAGAACACATTACAAAGATGCACTGTTTGAACAGTGCAGCCTGTGCTTTTAACTACATGTTATAGAGTTTATTATTGTCTGTAGCCTTCGCAAGTACACGGTCTTGTCTCTCAACTTTACACAGAGACGGTTCTAGGCATTTGGTGGCCGTAAGCAAGATTTTGGTTGTGGCCCCCTAATGGATACATAGTTAAAAAAATAATAATAATAAAAAAATCTATACAACCAATCTTGGCTGGGCAATATGGCAAAGTATGGTGGACATCGCCACAATAAGCAATGTTAATGTCAGGAAAAATGAACACGAGAAACTAGAGAGATACCAGGGTTTCAAGGAAAAGCTGGAGAAGGCCTGGAAGGTGAAGAAATCAGTGGTGCCCGTGGTGATCGGAGCACTCAGGGCTGTAACCCCCAATCCTGACGAGTGGCTACAGTAGATCCCAGGAAAAACAACAGGCATCTCAGTCCAGAAAAAGTGAAGTACAGGAAGAACAAAGCTACTGTGCAGAACTCTCAAGCTCCGAGGGTTCACTTCTGCACATGTAAAGTGGGCTAGAAACCCTATCTCCTTGTTTCCATAGAGATAGATATGTTTAATACAATGTATTCCAGGTAAAGCATCAATGTCCCCACAATCAAGTTACAGATTTCCACCTAGTTACATAGTGGACTTCTGATGTACACTAAAACCCCACAATGCTAAGGGAAGATAACCTACAGTATTGCCAACATGAGCACAAACCATTAACCACCATTAGAAATACGGTTCAGTTTCTACAATGACCATATAACCTCTTATGTTATTAAATAGACAATAAAAGAAAGTGCTTTTGTATGTTGTAATTAACTGGGTGACAGCATAAAAGCAGTTCTCTCTGTCTAACCACCAACACAGACCACACAAGACTCACGGGTGCACATGATTTACCGCTTTATTAAGAATATCATTACGCTACAGGGTGGCCAAGGCCGACACAGCAAACAAAAGGGAGCTCAAATAATTACCTGAAAGCATTACAATTACTCTGACTGGGAAATTGAGACAAAACAAATAAAACATTCCTGCAGCTAAGATTGCTAAACAAAAGAAGTGCACTCAACATGACATTTTCAAACATCTTGTAATTACTGCAGTGGAAGAACAACAGGCAGAGAGACAGAGGAGGACTGGGAGTTCTGCCCTGTGTGCATGGGAAACGGGTCTGCTTTGGCTCCTCCATGTCAGCTCACCGGCCAATCACCTGCACCGCTCTGACGGCCAATCGACCAATCACGTGCCAGATTAATCCACATACACACACCACGCATTTAGCCAATTGGGGTCTGACAATAAAATCCACAATACAATAACAGCCGGCTATCTCAAATGAGGTGCAGAACAATACACAAGCAGAACGAAGTTTGCATAAATTAAATTAGGGACATTCATAGAACAGTGATTTTCAATTTCATTTTTGAAAGCATGTTAGAATACCTACGCTATGCATTTTTATTTCATTAAAAAGTTTATGTACCAACTTCATTACATTTCTTTTTTTTTTATTTACATATATTTCTATAAAAGTCAACATAAATACAATTAAGATTGTAACTTATGTTATCATCATATTTTATTTCCATGTGAATTCAGCTAGAACTTTTTTTGGATAGGGAGTCCGTCACAAGCTTGTCTTCATGGAGATGTTATTGCATAAGAGGCGTCACTTTTCTACAGATTGACCCTGAACTTGGCATGGTGGGGCCATCTGATTGTGTCCTCGAAGATAGTGAAGTTTTATGTATTTATTAATGTGGAACATTTACAAGTACAAGCAAAGAGAGAGTCACAAAAAGAATAGGTGATCTTCAGGTTTTTGGGCAAATACTCTATGGATACTGTTACATGTTTGTTATGGAAACTATCTCCACCTGAGAGCTTGATCCTAGTGGTGTTTAAGTGGAGAGGCTGAGAAGGTGGATAGTTCTCTTACTGCAGCAGTTAGAATAGAGGATGGTTGCTGAAACTGAAGGTACAGTATATGAATGGCTTGAGCAGGGATAAATCCCACAAGCTGTGACAAACAGGTGACTAGAGAGGTGGAAAAAATACAATATTTTTGCAGAATTTCTGCATCCGCTTCATGTGTAGAATGTCAAGAATGTTGTTTGATGACAAGTTCAACCAAGTGTTATGACGGACGGATTATGCCGTCTAGTCCTGGATTCAATGTTAAGCCTGAATGACTCAACATGGACTATGCTGATATTTGGAGAACTCAGACTTGGATTTTCACTTCTCACACAGCAGGACTGACGCTCTGATGACTTGGACCATGACACACGTGAGTCACATGTGTTTGGCTTGGATTTTTTACAGCATCTTCTTCACGTGTTTTTCATGAGGTCAAGAGAGAGTCAGTGTGAGTCTTGCCCTAGATATCTCTTGCTCCACACTCATATTGTTATTATGTCTAACCACCAACCTTCTAGTGAACCCTAACTTCACTGACCTAACCTTCACTATGTTTGTCATTTTGATTTGATGGGATTATGAGGAAAGTTACACAGTGCACTTTTAAGTGGATTTTTGCCACCAATCATATCCTAAAACCCAAATGGGAGCCTATTATGTTTTAATTATCTTGCATAACTGTTATTTTGTGGCAGATTTTAGTTTTTCCCTTTCTCATATGAAAATACCACAGCATGAGTCAGCCCCCCTGATGCTTTTCTCTCTCTCTCTTTCCATTTTTCCCTCCTTTCTATGTCCGTCTCTCTCTACTCTCTCCACCCCCCTCCCCCCTTCTCAGTCTCTCCTCTCTTTCTCACTCTCTAGCCCCCTCCCCTTTCTCTCTGTCTCTCTCCATCCTCCCTTTCACTCTATGCGTGAGTGTGAAGGGTTGGCTGACTGTGTGATGGCCCAGACAATCCCGTTCCAGTGTCAACTTTAGTGACTCTGATAAACTACTCTGCAGCACGAGCTGTCTTCACATCCACACCACAGAGGCACCCATGCCACGCAGCCAAGCAGTGTGTCTGCATGTTTGAGAAAGGCTCACAAAGATTACACAAGGATTTCAGAGTTTATGACTGGCCTAGACCACTGGGTTTAAGCTAGTCACTCCAACTCACCCCACAGAAAATGCTCCTCTGTCAGGCCAAAATGAGTCCAGTGTTGACCAATCAACAGGGGCAGGACAATTCATCAATCCGACAAGATAACAAAAGATAAAACTGCATTTAGACATATACAAAAAACATATGAACAAAATGTATAAAACAGCATGGATTTAATATTGTGAGATCCTGTAGCATGCCTATTAAGATGTTACTTCTTTACAGGTGTTTACTGCGAAAAACAATCCTTTAACTACATTATACATGTTATTCCTTCAATGCTGCAATTCCAGCTGAGGTAGCTTTTAAATTTATTTATTTAAAAATTATTTGAAAATACTGAAACTTTAGCCAAAATCAAGACAAACCTAACACAAAACCAGGATTATAATTCAAATTTTATCTAAGTCTTAACTCACTGTCTGACCTCACGCAAGAAAAAAATACTACAAAATTTGTAAAACACAAATCTATTGAATTGGCATTTTTCCAGTACATTGTGAACTACAACAGAACTCAATCTATGAATCACAATTTTATATGACAGCTGCAGTTGAATAAAAACTAATCTTACCTGCAGCAAGGTCAGTAATGTTGTTAGTTTTGTTTTTGTATGTTAACAAAAAAGTCAAGTGAAGGTGAGTTATAGGCCAGCAGTACATTTTTATTTGTATTCCGAACAATATACTGCATTATGTACAAAGAAATGAGCTAGTTTTGTTGGAGCCTCAGGCAAGACAAAATCATCCCACCCAATTCTTTTTAGTGCATTAGAAGAGGTAATAGTTCGGATGATATTTTCCTCAACAAAATTCAGAACCAGGGATAATGAACAAGGTTTAAACGTAATATCCAGAATACACACATCGTGAATACTTACAAAGATGCAAGTCTGATTACTGCTGAATCTCCTCAAGATTAGATGGGGTTGATTGACAGGTGGATTAGCCAATCAGGAATATGCATGTGTCCATATCAAAAGAAATATGGATTCTTACCAGGAAAAAAAGAAACAAATATCAGGAGATTGAAAAACATTCCAGATTTATGCAGAATCAATGAGAGAAGCACTAAACTCTGCTCAGCTAAGGTCAGAAAATATGAGCTCCTGAGTTTCACATGCATCACTGAAGAAACAAATCAGATTTATCATGTTTGAATCACATTTTATATATCGCTATTCCATCTTCAAGGAACGTAAAAGTGCTATACATGAAGGAACCATTCACCCATTCGCACACATTCATACACCAGGGTACGCAGACACTAGGGGCAAGGTGGGTTAAGTGTCTTGCCCAAGGACACAATGAGAATATTCATCTGTGAGTGCTGGAATCACTGATCAGTGTACAAACTCACTCTGAGCTACTTGTTGCCCATGTTTGGTTCTGGTTCAAGATGCAGCAGAGGGTATGGGGACCAGACTGATCTGCCGGGTAAGTTATATTTATATAATTATATTTTGAGGGCATTTTCCCTTTGAAAAGATATAATATAGTGTTTCAAATTGTTAATCACTATGGCAACGGCCCTGATTTTTCATCATTCTGAAACCCATAATGCCTTTGTGATCGTCTTGTCTGTGGCTATGGATGAAGTGGGAAGTTTTCATAAAGGTATTGCTAGCTTCGCTTTTAACATGCCTGAAATAGAGGTGTCAAAGCAAAGATCAGAGGAGTGTGTGGGCGAGCCAGTCCGTTGTTCTCTTAGCCGATTATTAATGCATTGTAAAATAACAGTTATTTCTCTTGCTATAATTACAACCTCACTGTTGGATTGGAGATTGTTTTCTTTGCCCAAATATGTTCGAGAAAATGTCATGTATAAGTAAGCTGATTAAAGGTCAACATTTTTCCTTTGCTGTGTTCTTTTTAAAATCAAACTTATCAGTGTTATTTCTTCTTTAATATTTCTTATCAACGCAGAAGTAAATCTGCTTTCTAATGAAAGCAGTGTCAAGTTCAGCATTTCTTATAAGATTAACCATTGTAATTTCCCTTCATGTGGCAAGTTTGTTTTCAAAGTTACGTGTCAGAAATGTCACTTTATGTTTGATTGCGTTTAATTACATGGTTTAATAAAAAGAATGACATGATAGGATAGCAGTATACATTGATTGACAATATCTGAGACAAGCACTTCAATTAGCACTTAAAATAAAAAAAGACACGTTATAATTATGCAGTCTGTTGTATATGAGACTATGATATGCATTAGTGTAAATTAAAAAAAAATATAAACTGACAGCAAAGTTTCCTCTGCATGGTCAATATACTTTTGTATCATCTACAAGTTCTACATGGTTCAGAAGTTAAAGAAATCTTGCACAAAAAAACCCCAAAAACCCCAAAAACAAATATTGAGTGTGGGTATTTTATCACAGTATAAATGGTGCACCTTTTTGACCCTGCATGCCTCAAACACATTACATACAGCCTCGATGTTATTTCTTTGCCTGAAATGTTCCACAGTATAGCATTTTAAAGCCCAATATTACGCTTCATTCTGATTTTGTTTTCTCATCACAAACATACCCGTTGTATTTAGTTTCATTCAGGGATGTTTATCAGACAAACACTGCATATTTAGCGAGTTTTTCTCTCAGACTGAAAACACAAATGCTCCACTGTGTTTTTAAGCTCTATTTATACACTTTCACTAGAATAATTTGGATAATTTGGAATTGCTTGTCTCTACTGAACTAAAGGAAAAGGGTTGGGGAGTGGAGGATGTAAACAGACTATAATAAAGGGTTACTCAAATGTGTGACTGAAACATAATACAACTCTGGGTATGTTTTTGAGGAGTTAACATTCTAATAGCTTAAAGCTCACAAGAGTCAGTTTGGCATAATAGGACATTAAAGGTCTTGTATTTACTCTATTAGAAGTACTTTTTAGCTTCTCTTGCATAGTCTTTGTGAAGTCAAATGCTATACTGTGGAACATTCCTGGCAAAGCAATAACATCTTCATGGAGACAGAGTGGTGAGGAACCCTCCACCAGAAAAGTTACACAGTGCACCAGTAGTACATACTAGAGATGGGCATGATTAGTTGATTAAGAATTTGTCAATTACGTTCATTTTTAATCGACAAACCAAATGTAGGTTGCTGTGCGTATATTCCACTCAGTCGTGTCCTTTAGTCTGACAGAAATTGACCGCATCAGTGCACAAGAGCTGTTATTTTTTCTTGCTTAGTTTATGCAAATTAGCCATGCGGTTTAAAGTTTTGTTTCTGTTAAACTTGCGTAAAGCTGCATTAAACACTTAATGTCAAAGGACTGATGTGGCTCTATAGTGGTTATGGTTTATATGTCATAAAGTTGAGTTTATTTATGCAGATTAGTAGTGCAGATAATAATAATAATGATGATAATTTCAATCTAAAAACATTAATGATTAATCAAAAATCGATTATTAATTCTCCCGACGATCGATTAAGAAAATTTAATCAAATACCCATCCATAGTACATACATTTTGGACATGAGGGGAATAACAATGGCACAAAATTAGAGGATGGCATATGGGATGATTTATTACTAATCACAATGTATTTGAGACTATTGGGAAATCTGTCATAACCACTTACATTTGGACATTGGAAAGTAATACATTTACTAAGCTTTTTACATTACAGTACATCACTTGTGGCACTCCCTGCCAAGTATACGCTTTGGGCGGGTTGCACTTGCAATTTCCTCTTATAAGAAGTGAACTACACAAGAAGATGACACTGCAATCTACCACCATGCACACAAAAATTATAATTGCGCAATAAAAAATAATAAAAATAACAGTGAAAATCATGGACCATAGAATACAATGTCATTTCATTCTCTGCAGCCAAAACATATGGGAGCCGCTGAACAGTTTGAACCCTTGTTATAAAACTTTTAGTAACCCCAAATCCCCACCAAATGCTCACGTTAAAATCACAGTGCACTTGAGTGGTGTTAAAAACAGCCGATGTGTGCACCCTATAGAAAGCTTGTTCACACCCCTCCCCTCTCCGCAGACAGGCCCGTTCCCATCAGCTGTCAGAGTCTGCAGTGTATCCTGGTAAAACCTCCGAAACAACACCATTCAACCTGGAGCTCACTTTAATGTGTCAGGCGATATTAGCTCTGTCCTCTCCTCCTCGCTAACCAGGCTGTCGGGATGCATGAACTGGCACCACCTGGATGGAGGGTGCCACTGCTGATCAGCTGTAAAGCATGTGAAATTACTTTTTTTTTATGCGGGAGACAAATGCTATAGAAAAGTACGAGGTAGTTTTGTGTAGAGCAGAGAAAGATGTCGGATATAACAAACGCTGATCATTTTTGTGGTGCAGAGACTAATGAGCCTGTTCAATTATTTTACAGGGGGCAGAGTGGACAGTGGGAATCAAGCATCAGACTTTTTGTTATGTAACCGGTTGGCAGGTAGGGTCCTCTTAACATGGATGATTGTGCTAGAATTGGTGTTTAAAGTGCTTGTGATAAAGTGCTTTGGGTTTAGGGTTTAAATAAAGTACATGGAGTCATATCTGTTTAAAAGTGCTTTGTGCTAAGAGGTTTGTCTGGGTTAAAGTAACTAGTGTCAACCCTGAGACCTAACCTTGCACTGGGGACCGTACCATCTATACACTCTATTCACCCTTACGTCACATACCAGGAGGACACGTGGAAAGAAACAGTTACAACTTCCTAGGCTCAGTTTTCTTCATTGTAGTGTTCCGTTATGTTCAGCTAATCAACATTTTCCTCATTTCCCCACTGACACACAACTCCGAGTGCACTGGGTACATGCAATTCAAGATTATTTTCAAACAGCACATTTACCGCTTTTGACATTTACTTTGTTGGGTTTTATCACAGTTGGTTTTAATAGATCTATTTTAGGAGAGCCCAGTGTCGGTAACTAAGTTGTAATCACATCTTTCCAAATGTCTTCCTGGTGTGACGTAAGTGTGAATAAAGCGTATTGCACTTAACCCAACCAATGGAGGACACGATGACGTCAACCACAGTGAGCGTGCTCTGTGTTTACGGAAGTTGTCCAAACATGGACACGAGCATTGAGCACCTGGAGATTTTAAAGTTTCTCTTGTACCAGAGCCAGAACATGTACAACGTACTTGTTTTAAGGAGGAGATTAAGAAGGAGAAGGACGAGGTTTTTGGCTGTGGCGTTTTGTGGGGCAGTGACAGCAACGTCCGCTGAAAGGAACATGTGGATGTGGAGACGTAGCCAAGAGTGGTGAGTGGCGATGTGCTTCGCTTCAGTGACACGGAGTTCATTAACAATTTTCGCCTACTTCAGCGCAGAATAGTGATGTTTGTGGCTTGTTGATAATGTGTAGGTTGGATGAATGCGCTTTGGCCATTCAGACTGAAGTCAGATGTCAAAACATCGGATATGTATCGGTTTCAGGACCACATATCGAAGTGGCCTGGGTCGCATTTGAAAACATCAGATCTGTGTCGTTCAGACTGTCATTAACAGATCAGATACAGGTCACGTAGGGGCCAAAAAATCGTATTTGGGTCACTTCAGGCTGCAGTCTGGACGTATCCTTAGAAATTACGGCCAGCTGTGGCAGTCTGTACACAGGGAATCGTGAAATTAAATTACTGAATGCCACTAAAGGTCCTCTATTACACAAAATTGACTCATGTGAACTTTTAGTCATGTTAGGATGTTGTTACCTCATCAAAAACATACCTGGAGTTGTGTTTTGTTTGTGTGTTAAAGATAAGTTAATAAAACAAAACAACTCCAGGCAAGTTTGTGATGAGGAAACAACATTATAACATCAGAAAATAGCGTAATATTGGCGCTTTAAACAAATATTTGGCATTTCCCTAGCATTCAGAAGATCATGACTCACATGGGGCTCAGGTTGCAATCGGAGAGGCCACCGTTGCTACATCCAGCATCGTACAACACTTTCAATGATTATCAGAAAATACACATTAGAAGAGGTTCTCACTGTCACGATTTATACAAAACGTAATTTACAACTTAAGCTATGCAATTACCTGCAGAGAATGTGACCAAGGCAGCGTGGCTTTTATATGGGTTCACATGCTAATACACGTATAATTATATAAAAAACGCTCCAGACCGCCGTGGTGTCCCTGAAAAATTACAAGCACAGTCACATACACACAGACACAGACCCGCACCTCACCTGGACCCAGACTCTCAGTTAGTATAAATGAAAAATAAGAGCGCGCAATCAGTGAAACCCTTTTCTACGCAGCAGTGCACTCAAATGACTTCTATACTAACTAGTTGCCTTTTCGTGACAATACACATATAGCCCTGTATATATTCACAATTCTGTCAATTTGAAACCCGCAGAGACTTTGTGATAAGAGCTGACGGACAACATACTCTTCTCAAGCTCACATCTGGTGCCTCTCATGGGTTTATCAAGTGCCAGTCTAAGTACTTGAGCAAAGCACGAGAAGGAAGGGAAAAAGCACAATGTAACACAAGGAAATCTCCTACTTAACTACTCCATCACCCAAATGGAGACTGTTATTACCTGCAGGAACGTCGCATCACTGAGAGGCGTCGAGTGTGATGGGCTCTCAGATGGCGCCGTGTTACAGCTAATTGGCGGCAGGTGTTGGCGTGTTCAACTCCGTACCATATATATAAATCTATATTCATGTGGAGAGGGGAGTCTTCATCATCCACGCACATGTTTCAGGCACAAGCAGACGGGTGCGGATATCACAACATCTGCTGCTCCTCTGAGGTGATGTAGCCGAAGTTATCCTAGTCTTTGTGGTAAAGAAGGATAATACTGCTACAGGGTACGTAAGGGTGGCTAGAGGATGTGACGGTCCAAGCCTGGATAAGTGAAAAAGGGCATATCGGGAAGGGTCAGTTGGACAAGTATGCATCTTGTTAAAACAGAGGAAAACGAAGGTGCACCATGTAACTTTTTCTGATGCAAACACTGAGCAACAGTAGCTCAGGTGGTGTTTGTTTGGAGTGTCTGCGTACTGATCTGAAGGTTGGTGGTTCGAGTTCCGTTCTTGACATAAACATCATGGGTTCAGAGGTCAGATCCACTTACCCACAGGAAATAATGTGATTCCAACTCTCACATATATTGAATGCTGTCATTTTGCGCTTACCTCATCTCTCCCCCAGTGTATGCATATATGGTGTATGAATGTGTGTGTGAATGGGTGAGTGGGTCCTTCATGTAAAGTGCCTTGAAGGTGGGAAAATACTATATAAAAATATGACCATTTTCCATTTACCCCCATGTCTAGACTGTTCCATTGTAAGGTATTAAAATTATGCATCTTACATTTGTTTATTACATGTGTTTTTATTGCTCAAAAATTCCTTGCAAAAGTAAAACCTAAATTTTTACCTGTGAGTGTGGCCACTTTTGCCATGGTGAACACAACAGGAAAGGTCTTGTTTTTATTCCACTCTGTTGTTTCACTTGGTGATGATATGTTTTATTCCCTTCCAAGTATTTCTCATGGAAGGTCTTGGAGTCTTAGGCTATGTTCAGCCTGAAGTAATGCAAATCTGATTTTTCTCCCCTATGCGACCTGTATCTGATCTTTTAATGACACAGATAAGATTTTTTTTTTTCAAATGCAACCCCGGCCACTTGGATATGTGGTCCTAAAACTGATACGTATCCAGCTTTTTAACTTGTGACTTCAGTCTGAACGGCCAAATCACATTCATCTGACCTACATGCTCACAAATGTACACAAACGTTCTTCTCATCATACAAAAATTGTGTATGAACTCCGTGTCAGTGAAGCAGTGAAGCACATCACAATCCCACCACTCGTAGTTGCAACTTCCTTTCTAAAGACGTTGCTGCCACTGCCCGACAAAACACCATGGTCAAAAATCTTGTCCTTCTCCTTCTCAATCTCATCCTTAAAACAAACAAGCTGTATTTATTCTGGCTTCAGTATGACAGAAACTTTAAAATGGCCAGGTGCTCAATGCTTAGCGTCCTTATTTAGGCTACTTCCGTAAACAATGAGCATGCTCGCTGCGTGTGTCGTTGTTGTGTCCTCTAATGCACATGTGAGACACTTTTGGGGCGTTTAAAGTTCACACTGGAGATCACATACAAGTAGCATTGAATTAGATTATTATTAGATTAATTAGAAATGTGAACAACCTCGCAAAAAAATCGGATTGAGCATTAAGCCCTGTAGTCTGAACGTAGTCTTTGTCCTGATGGTTGATATCCTTCTTAGTTATACTAAATGATACCAAAAACATGCACATTATTCAAAATGCATTTTAAGTTAAAATTCCTCTAGAAGTTGATGTGCCTAAAGAAGTCTTCCTAATCCACACTAACACATACTCAAACCATAACCATACAGCCACATCTTCAACAGCTTTGCTAACATCTGCCGCTATGATCTATTGTTGGGGACTGCAGCACGAATTTACAATCCTGAAACACTGATCCAGATTTGTCCTGCATTGTGGCCGCTCTCTTCCTGTCATACGCAAGCTTTTATTTCTCTGATGAGTCCGTACACCGCCCTGTCGTAAACCATTCATCACGCACCAATACATCTATCTCCTCCCTATTGTGAAACATGACTGCTGCGTACCAACTGACATGCTACTATTACTCATTGTCCTTTATATGCGCCATATTATTGTCGCCATTTAACCATTATCCCCCTCACCAGGTTTTAAACTCAGAACAAAACAGGTCCATTTGTTGCCAGGTTGGATACAAAGTAAATCCTGATAAAAAAGATAAAGATGCAAAAACATTCCCCTTTTAGCTATTTATAGTCTGCCCAGATTGTTGTTTCAGTTTTACACAAGTGATTGGTTGTTTTTGGATTGTTATAGCTTCCCAATAATATCCACTCAGAAATTCTTTCAGAAATAAACCAAATATACATATTTTTACTGACAAAAGGTAATTCAAATGTGTCAGAATAATTGGATAAAGCAATTTAAACAAAACAGTAATGAATGTAATTGCTATTATGCCCCATGGTTGTCTTGATAAGACAACTTCAAGCAATGGGGAGGCAAGGAAATGGGTGATAAAAATAATTTCCTACTTACCCCAGTGTAATAATACAAATTTCAAAGTCAAGAGCACAGCCTTTAGGAATAAAAAGTCTAAATTATTAGCAACTAAAGGTCAAGAATTTTTGAAGACTTTATTAACAAAGAATGTGAAATCCATCCCGAGGCACAAACGGATAATTGTACCTTTTTTCATTTAAAATAATTACAGTAGGCTCGTCATAATTTTGGAGACCTTTCAGCAGAAATTACAACCTGAAGTACACAGCTGATGTTACATGGGTCATGTCACTTACATAGTGTTCCAGCTGCAATATGTGCTGAGTCAATGGTAACATCCTTGCAAGTTCTGATTATTGCAGAAGCATTGTGCACATGTTAATAGCAATAACACCTTGCTTTCATTGGAGAACTTAATTGCCATGGTAACACAGATGGCAAAAGGTTATAGTGAATATAATTACACAAAGAAAAAAGAGCTGGTTTGCAGACAAAGGTTGAAACAGTTATTCAAACAGTGGTTATATGTTTGCATTAATATCACAATGCACTATATACAATAATTTTCTATAGAGCACCATTGTCTTGTGTGCATTTACCACTGAAACAGAAACTCAATTTCTGCTTCATAAAATCCATATTATGTGTGACATACTATAAATACATTTAGTATTATTTCTAGTTATAAAATGGGGGCAACAGTGGTTAGTAGTTAGAGCGGTGGTCTCCTAAAACCAAAGATCAGAAAATAAAATCCAGCTCAGACCAAATTCTGTCATTATGTCCTTGGGCAAGACACTTCACACAAATCGCTTAGTATGAATATGGTGTGTGAGTAATGGTGATGGTTAGAGGGGTCGATGGCGCAGATTGGCAGCCTCACTTTTGTCAGTCTGCAGCAGGAGAGCTGGAACGAAAGCACCACTGAGTATGGAGTGAATGAATAATACACTAAAGTGCTTTGCGTGTCCTATATAGGCCCGATATATACAATTCCGATGCATAAAAAAAAAAAAAAAAAAAAAAAAAAGGACAGTATCAGATAACAACTGACTTTGATTTGAACCCTACAGAGGTTGCATTTTACATTACAATGTGCTTTGTAATATTAAAATCTATAGTCCAGTCTCTTCACAATTGCACTTTAATCTTGTAAGGTATGCTAAAACATATATACAAATACATATTGTCATCAGCTCATTAAAACATGCTTATAGCTGTTACAAAGCCCTATTCAGCCTCACGCAAATCTACTGAGTGTTAACTGTTTTGAAGTTTTGTAAAGTCAGGCTGCCATAAGGTTCTTATCCATCAGCACCTTTAATTGATTCCTTTGCTCATGATATGATATGTGGTCAAGTGCCCCCACCCCATATTGATTTCTTTATGCTAAGCAAAGCAACAAAGGCAATGAGGGGGATTTATTGAGTGCTTCTATGAGTTTATATCTCCCTTGGTATCGCCCATGTCACAGCGAATAAAATAAAAGCTTTATCTGCTGTTCTTTGATATGATTAAGAAGTCATACAGCTGCATATGTCATACAAAGACACCATAGTGGGTCACTTGGGTCACTTCCTTCTTTTACCCACAAGGCTCTGGGAAAGGTCGGGCAAGTCAAATACTAATACCTTTAGTCTGGTCTCACAGGAAGTGGTTTAGGCTTTAGAGAAAGAGCTAAGTCAGAGCATCCAAAGGTCAAAAGTAGTGTGATGTGAACTAAGAGAGCAACAAAATGGCAGCCTCCACCCTAAGGTTACTTATGCATTTTCTGTGAGAAAGTCATCTGTGCTTTTCATTCAAGATGATATCAAGGATGTTAGTTTTACTCACAGAATAGATCATTTTAATGTGGATTTTAGGCAATATGTAATGGAAAGAAATGTTGATCCCATAAAGTCAAAGCCAGGCCAGCTGAGGAAACTTAAACTGCAGAGACTTGGTGAAAATGATGTCATGGTTGTTGTTGAGAATGCCTCAGTTTGAATACAGCACAGAAAAACTGAAAATCTAATCTAACCTAATGTCCAAATTTATTCCTTGTTTACTTTATGCATCCTGAGCATCATGCAATAGAACGAGGTTATAATTGCTTTACACAGCCTTCAGAGGCCAGAGCAGAGTTGACAACTGGCATGCTAACTGTGCATGTTCTCAGGAAAATATATAATATATAATTAGATGCAGTCATAGTTAGATGCAGACTTATTTTTAGACTGCTTATACAATGTATCTCTGGGGAAAGTTACAGGCCAAGTAGGGGCCCTTTAAATAAACTGTAAGATTCTGTATGACAAAAAAATGTCTTAAGTAATCAACAGCGATTCCATCATTTCCATGCATCCAACTTTTATCTCAAAGGGAAGAGTTGTGTTCCAAAAGATTAACTTGTTTTTGTGACTTATATTTTTCAAAAGTGGTGTTTTCTGGAAAGTTATCTTGTTTACGCTTTCTCTTGGCCGACTCTCATTACAAGACCTGCAGTAAATCCAGTGCTTCTATATAAGGCTATAAATACAACTCTACTTTAAAAATGTAAAACGCTACTATCACAGAAAATAAGGTATTCACTTTATTGTCTCGACTCCAGACTCCCTTTGCCTCAAGCCATGAGGAAAATGAAGAGAATATAAAATATATCTTAACTAGTCTGTTGTGATGAATGAGAGCGAGACGACAAAGAAAATGGACCACTAAAGCACTCTGGAGATTTCACATAAGTATTTTTTTCCTCTTCCTATTGGACAAGTGTTAAGGCCATTTGGAGTTTGGATTTACCACGAATTAGCATGGCTTAGATCCTGTTAGCGCTGATAAAACCACCCAAAATGTCCCAGTTGCGTCCTTATCCGTTCCAATGAATATTCAACAACTCGCCTCTCATCTCTCCATTGTTTTCTCATTTGTACTAGTATCTTGACAAAGCATGTGATAGCCAGACGTGGTGAAAGGGAAGTGGCATTGATATATAGCCTGATAGGCCCAGCTTTGACACGCCTGAGGAGGCAAAAAGAGGCCCCATCTCTTAGCACAATCAGAACGTGGTCCAAATTCATTAGAGTTAAAGCGACTTTGATGTATTATCTAGCAAATGATTACGTCGGAGAGATTTGTTTTCGCTGGCAATATCCGTCTGAAAACATTTAAACTGGCAGGTTTTAATATGTCGCTCAGTCATGTGGTTCATTTCTGTACGGTGTTTGTTGTCTTGGAGATTTCAAGAGTCAACATAATGGGGTGGCCGAGATTTCAGACTAGAGAAAACAAGCAATGGCTGTATTAATAAATTCAGGGCAGTGATGGGAAAAATACATTTACTTGGAATTATTTACATACTTCTAAATACATGTATAAGAAGTCCTATATTAAGTGAGCATTAAGCCAAGTGAAAATGTTACCTTATCAAAAACATACCTAGAGTTGTGTTTTGTTTCATTCACTCATGTTTGACTAACCCTTTAATTATTAGTTTGTCTACATCTCCAAAGCTCAAAATGCTCTGTTCCACTTTGTGATGTCATGTAGTAGGTTTCAAGTTCTCAAGTGGAAAATCCAGAGCAGAAATGACCCAAATGATTCTAGTGAAGGGGTATGGGGTTTAAAAACACAGTGGATCTCTCCTGTATTACCACATGACATCACAAGGTGGAATGGAATGTTTTGAGAGAAGATTGTAATAAGGACCCTTTAAATGTATTTTGTAACATACTAGTATTCCGATACATGGCCCAATGACAGTACTGTGTGAATACTTTGAATAATTATACATTCAGCTGATAGTGTCCTTGTGTGTAAAAAAAAAATAACACAATGAAAAATAGTGGCACGTTTTTATTTATCACTAATTAGAGAAGGAAATGTTACACATGTACAGACCCAAAGAGCTGTGTTCTGTTTTTTCTCACTTATACTGTGGACTTCAAAGTCTAACTTGTGTTACTTAAAAATTCTGAATATATATTTTCAGTGCATATATTTAGTTACTTCCCACTGATGCAAAGCTGCAAACTTTGAAACAAAAAGTATTACATATCAAATCTCATGTATTTAGTTAACCCACTTTGAAAATATTCCTTCCAGGGGCTCATTTGAATTGTGATCTGAGGATAATGAACTCGAAAACATGCTTTGTATTGTTATGTCTTTGCTTCATTGTCAGTCATTACAATCAGGATGTGGGTGAATTTAAATTTTTCTTCATTAAACCTTTGGCAGCTGCACTACACAAACTCAAACTTATCAAAAACAACCCAAAGTTTTAGACAGCTGAAAATGTAATTGTTTAGATTTACAGCAGGGAGTGAAATTTGGTAAAGTGATGGAATGTCTCATAACACTTCCTGGTGAGTCACAAACAAATGTTTAGTTTTTTCAGACTTATTCTATAATTACAAATGGTTATTCTTCTAAATCATGACGATAGCTCAACCTCAAATCCGAAGGTTGACGGTTCGAAACCCGCTACAGACAAAAAGTAAATGAATACAAATCTTTGATGATTAAAGGTGCATTGTGTAACTTTTCTGGTGGAGGGTTCATCATCTGCTTGTTTCTAGGGATACCTACACAGAAAAACATTAAACAGTTCTACCTTACATGTATTCAATTATAGGCAGTTTTATAAAAAAAAAAAAATCAATTAATTAATAAATGTATTATTATTATTTTTTTTAATTAATAATAATAATAATAACAATAATAATAATAATAATAATAATAATAATAATAATAATAATAATAATAATAATAATAATAATAATAATAATAATAATAATAATAATAGAAAAACAGGGACTCTGACTGTGAGCGGGGTTGCCTTTTCCACAGATCTGACCTGTAACTTGGTCTAGTTTGGTCCTTGAAGATAGAACGGTTTAATGCCTTATTGTGAAACATTCCAAACACAACAATAACATCTCCAAGAAAAGCATCTGACGGATCCTCCACCATAAAAGCTACACAATGGATCTTTAAGCGATCAGATCCACTAATACACAGGTTGGTGGTTTGGTCCAAGCTGCTACAGATCAATACCGTTGTTCTGTCCTTGGGCAAGACACTTAAACTTCCTCACCCCCAATTTCTCCATAAACTGGTGTGTGAATGTGTGTGTCATTGACAATTTACAGTGCATTTCCTCTCCAACACCTAAATTCTGTAATAGTCAATGAAGTTTAAGGTGAGATGCATATGATTAAGAGAAAGATGAACCTCACACGTTCAAGAGAAATGCCACAGTATAACAATGTAATTAATAGTGCAAATTATTCTACACACTTCACAAAATGAATGAACTGTCAGATCTCAATGGACCCACAGTGAATAAATGCGAGAGAAGGTGGTTGTCTGCCAGTGGATGTATTTGGCCGTGCATCTCACTGGCCTTTGTCCAGGCTGTTCACTGTGGATGCCAGTAGTTGCTGACATAGGCTCCATGAAACCCCGTGACCCCTGACAAGACTAGGCAGAGGAAGGAATGAATGTTGATACCAGAAATAAAATTTGCACAAAAACGATCTGCAACAAATTCTGTTTTTGTGTGTGTGTTTTTATCTCCTGATATTCTTGTCCAAGCTCTAATTGCCTGGCAAGTCGAGAATGATACCCCTCTATATATTTTTATACAGATAGAAATCAGTCTGCTCACTACTCCTTCTGTTGAGCTTCAAGACAGATTTCTACAGTACCAAGCAGTACCAAACAAATTTTAAATCTCACTTCAGAATAACAGAGTATCGTGCTTTGCTCACTGATTCTGCACAAATCATTTTTTTCAGTCCCTTGTGTGTTCCTTCGTTTTGTCCTTGCACAAAGAAACATCACAACTTTCTTTTTATTCACAAATATTGACACCAGAACCACGAAACAGTGAAATATTAATATTTTTTGTTGTTTACTTTTGCATGTGACCACTTTTATGAATAAAACTTTTCAGAATTATGAAATTAGAGGCAGTGTAATGGAAAATAGTTTTAGTTATAATGCTCTCTCATTAAAAACATAGATCCTGATGTATTTTTGAGCATTTTAGTGATCTCTCCCGGGCCCTTTTCAAACTCTCCTTATGGTTAGCTAATGCTCCACCCACAAGTCTTCATCATCCATGCTCCAACACTACAATTCTCCATAACAAAAACATGATCAAAACCTGTATACATCAACTTGATAAACCTGATGTGCAGTAGTTTCACTAGTAGGATGCACGCTGATTGTGCCAGTGTGAGATATAGTATTTTGACCCCCATAGTACATTGATCCCGAAGTCAACATATCGCTATAGTAAATTAACCCCCTATAGGATTTTGACTCCCCTTACTTTTTTATTTAGTAGTTACTTATCTGATCATTATTTCTCATGTAATTTACTTTTATTACATATGGCTACATATTCATTTTCTTTTAAGGTATTTTAAGAAATGTTTTGATGGATAATGACTTGGTATTTTGTGTAAATGTAATGTATTGTTAAAATTGCATATACATAGCAATCTTGTCACTTTTTATATTGTATTTTACATTGTTATGGTTTTTAGTTTGCTATGTTCAGATAATCCACATCTAATTTTAAGTGAAGTTATTGATTACAGAAACCGTTTAACAAATCTTCTCCTATCATCTATTTAACTTCTCTATTGATCACCCCTGTCTATTTTAACAAGATTCTAAATCATTATACATCACTTTGATTACCTAACTAATTAATAACTGCTTATCTCATTTTCAGTAAAATATGTACTTAAACAACTAAGTAATTTTTAACATTCAAAAGTTATAAATTGACATAAAAAAATGCATCTGAGTTCTTCCAAAAAACACTTTTAAATATGTCAATATGTTTTAATTTGCAGATATATTATTAATGTTCAAAGTTTTTTCTATAGAATTCAAGTTCTTTATTAATAAAATATAGATTTTCATGGGGGGTCAATATTCTATAGGGGGGTCAACATACCATAATAGGATTCTGACCCCGGGGTCAAAATACTATACGGTATGTTGACCCCGGGGTCACCTCACCACAAGGTCAAAATCCTATACCACACTGGGATAGTGCTCTGAAGGGGCAGTGACTTGTAAAACATATGTTGTTTTTGGCAAATACAGCACTTTCAATAAATAAAAGATAACATGATGATCTAAATATGTTATAGTGTTAGCAGTTAGTACCAGTTCATTTCCCAATAGAAATAATCATGTTCATAAATTAACCCTATAGTATTGACATTCCTACTTACAGCAGTGCAGCTAAACAAATTCAGTGAAAACTTGACCAACAGTAAGTACCAAGTAATAAGTAAAAACCAAAAGGAGCTTTCAACTACTGCATGCATGTGTGTGTGTGTGTGTGTGTGTGTGTGTGTGTGTGTGGTGCAGATCATTGAGGCAGGCGGTGGCAGGATAACCATGTTAGTGACTGAGAGCAGAAAGGCTACATCTGTCACTCCACATTTGCTCGTGCACATTCTGACAAGGCCCAAAGCCACTCCCGATAACCCACGGCTCATAACGCACGCTACGGAGACAGAGGTTCACACGCTGTTCAAGGGTAAAACCAGAAGTGAAGGTACAAGCTATTAAAATACATCAGAAGTATTGTAGTAATTTGGCAGGATTGGATTGACTGGAAGTTGGAGAGGAAGTATTGTTTGTGCTGGCGTGTAAAGTGATTGTCATGCATTTTCTTTGCCAGTAGTTTTTGGAACCTGAAGAACTATGAGTGTGTCTACTACAAATACTGAGGTTAATACTACTGCTCTCACTTAAAATGCACATGTTTTTGTGTAAGTAGTAAGCTAGGATATTAAGTATTAAACTACAGCATGCATAGGTCATGATCAATGTGTAATAATGAGAGTATGTGGACGTTGACCTGAAAAAGTTGATTTTATGCAATATTTCCACTTTAAAATATGGCCAAATTACTACAAAATTACAATATACATTTCTTATAATGTTATCATTAAACGCTATCACAGGTCCTATATTACACAAAATTGACTCTTGCAAGCTTTAAGCCATGTTATAATGCTGTCACCTTCTCAAAAACATACCCAGAGTTCTGTTTTGTTAAATTACCCTTTATTAATAGTCTAAGTCCCCACTAAATTAAGAGTTTCAGGTGCTAGTCAGAGTCTTTTAGTCCCAAGATATAGAATGAATGGTTTTAAAAGGAGCTTCGTTCCAGCTGCTATCATACTTATGAATAAATTGTAATCTATTTATCTATCAATTTTAGGATGTTTGTCTTGGAAAAATGTGTGTTTTTATATTTTATATTTATTGTGATCTTAGCCAAGCATGATGGATGAATTTAACTTTAATTGCTTATGGAACAAACCATTCTGCACTGGAGTATTGTAACACTTTATTTTGTAATTGTGCTTCTATACGTGTAATTGGATATAATGTGGATGAATGAAGTGGGAAATGTGGGACCTGCCTCTCAAATCTGCAAACAAACCTACGGGTATAAATAAAGCAACCTAACCTAACCTAATCTGTCTACATCACCAAAGCTCAAAATGCTCTGTGTTCCACCTTGTGATGTCAGGAAGTGGCAGCTTTCATGTTAGGCCTACCTTTTACCTTTAGTTCAGTACAGACTGTCAGTTTCAGGTCTGAAATTATCCAAATGATTCTAGGCACTTAAAACATAGTGGAGCACTTCCTGTATTACCACAGATTATCATATATCAGAAAATAGTGTAACATGGGCTCTTTAATAACCCCCAAAAATTACTAATAATAATTTGCATGCTACTATAACTGTATCTGCCATTGATTCAAAACAAGACTTATAAAATGGAAATAATTTGAGCTCATATTTCTGTAAATAGATGTTGATTAAGAAAAATATGTCACTAGCTAGAAGAGAAGAAAATCCAAACTTCAAATACCCCATTTTACATGCATATTTTCCTCGAAGAGCGATTTCATTGGGGACATCAGATTTACCAGAGCACTGGGACTTGGTTGGAGTGTGTTGGCGCTGGCATATAAAGTGATTGTGGAGCATTTTGGGTGCCAGCTTTTGTCCCTGTGCCCCCGTTAGTCTCACCCTCCACGGCCCTTTAGCCAGTGACCATATGCTCAGCCCTAAAGCCGGCCTGCTGCCAGTGCCCAGTATAAGGCGCTGTAAACTGTGAGGCAACTGCAGATGAGGGACACATGAGGGAAGGGGGTGGATACGGGCTGTAATCAAGCTATTTCTGGAGTCTGTATTTAACTTTATTTACATCAGTTATAACTTAAATGTGCAAAATGTGTGTAGCTGTTTATTTGCACATTTATTCATATGCTTAAGAGCGTATGACAGATTTTTTTGATTCTCTAATTTTGTCTTAATTTGGTGGGATTAAAACTATTGTAAATATAAATTATGGTTTTACTTCACTCAAGAAGCACTTTGCCAAGAAAAGTTGAAAAATATGTTGAAAAATGTAGGATGTAGAGAGATCTAAAACATACTGATGATGTCACCCTGGGGAGAATACTATCCAAAAGTTACACATAAGAAAAGTTAGACATAAGAAACACTTTAGTTAATGCTTAAATTTGTATTTGTTACATAATCATTTCTGTGTACATTAGATTAGCTTTTGACAGTTATGGAATTCGTGTAATGTCACGATTTGCATATGTTTGTACTGTAGGGAAATAATGTTATTAGGGGTGTCAAATTATCGCGTTAATTGCGATTAATTAATTACAGTCATATTTAGTGCGTTATGTTTTTTAATCGCATAATCTCATTTTTAATCTCTAACTTTAGTGTTTCTGTATGTGAGTTTCTTTATTATAAAATCTGTTTTTATGTGTTGTTGGGACAACAACACACACACACACACACACAAAACACATTTATACATGTTTTTATTTCGGTAATTCCACTCATTGCCGGAAAGCCACACAAAACGCGCGCAGTAAGAGCGATGTAAACGTCATGTTAACGTTGGTGGCGTCAGTCGCACAATGGACGAGGTCGTAGAGCCAGTAGAACAGAGTCAGCAGTGCACAGGTAAAAACACATTCGTGTCTTGGAAATTCTTCTCCCGACATGAAATATAAAAGAAAATAACAAATATAATATTGCCTGAAAACAACCTGCATAGGCTCATGATGTCTGCACTACTGTCCTATAGTGACCTGCCACATGAGGGGACACAAACACACACAAACACACACCTTCATCATCGTCATTAACCTGAGAACGTGCGGACCACGTTTCCTTCCGTAGACACTGCGTGGACACCGACGTGCTCCCGTGAGCCGCGTGTGGATCGTGTTTTCTCGCGTACGCGGCGTAAACCGCGCTTCCTCCTGTGCACCTCTAAACCAGAACTAACACCAAGACTAAAACCAGGACTAATCCAGTCCAGGACTAAACCAGGACTAAACCAGGTCTAAACCAGGACTAAACCAGTCCAGGACTAAACCAGGACTAAACCAGGACTAAACCAGAACTAAAACCAGAACTAAAACCAGGTCTAAACCAGGACTAAACCAGAACTAACACCAGGACTAAAACCAGGATTAATCCATTCCAGGACTAAACTAGGACTAAAGTAGGACTAAAGCAGGTCTAAACCAGGTCTAAACCAGGTCTAAACCAGGACCAAAACCAGTGATCTCATATATAAAGCATTTCTCTATCAATAATATTTTTAATATGGTTAAGGAAAGACTGGACTTTTTATTGTCTTTAAGTAGACAAAAGTTATTATGTTCAGATTTCCTCGTCTTTGCTACTTTACAACAAACAGTTTCTTATTCATGGAGACTTGGGCTCAACAGCCAAATTGGAGAGATTTGTTAAACAATAAATGACTTTATAAAGTCACTTTTTTTGTTCTATATCAGTCTTTTGATCTGCCACAATAATGTAATAATGAATTTAGATGAAAATACCTCAAATTGAAGGCTTTTCTCAGCAATATTTAGGTGAGATTAAAATGAGAGTAATTAGATTAATTAATTACAGATCATAATTAATTAATCTCTCAATTTTTTTAATCGCATGACAGCACTAAATGTTATTACACTTTTATGTTTCTCTTTTTCTCTCTCTCTTCTTTTCTAACAGGCGCATTACATGAACGTTTCTGATGGAGTTCTGGAATGTTCCACAGTATGCCAAAAACTCAGTCTTAATGAAATACTTTGCTAATTAGAGGCTCTGCTACTTGTTTTTCTACATGGAGACAAGTTTAATGCCATACTGTAGAACATTTAAGTCAGAGCTATTACATCTCCATGGAGACAAGCAAGTGGCAGACTCTTCTCTAAAACTGAAAACACATTCACCTCCTTGTGATGTCATCAAATGAAAATACAGGAACCACGTCACTGTGTTTTTGAAAACCTCATACACCTTCACTAGAGAAAATTTGCAGCCCTGCAATCTTTAAACTTTCAAGCTACAACTATTGTTTGAGCTTTGTTGAACCTTCTTTGTTTCTTGGAACAGCAGAGGTTATTGTGAACTTTTTGTGTCATTCTCAACTGAACAAAACACAAAAACATGTTTTAAAAGGCAACTTATAAGGTTATCATAGTGTACTGTAGAGTAAAGCAGTCCAATTGATAACTGTTAACTTTAAAACTATCACTTAATGACATCACAAGGTGGATCAGAGCATTTTGAGCATTGGAGATATAGACAACCTAATAATGTACGGTTATTTAAACAAGTAAGAATGAAACAAAACACAACTCTGGGTATCAGTATTATAACATGGCTAAAAGCTCACGTGAGTCAGTTTTATCTGTACTTTTATCTATACTGTAACAACCATGTTCAAAAGCCAATATTTTACTCTGACCCTTTCTTACTGTGACATACTAAACAAGGCCCTTTGCCAGTCACCCAATATACTGTGCAGTTAACTGTGAGCCTGTTATAGACGAGGTAGTGCAATGAGAATTTTATGGCTTTACTCCAGATTATTTTCACTTGTTGGAATTCCCTTTCTCCTTCATGCTATATTAAACTGTCTTTTTTCACATTTAAATCTTTGTAATTTACTACTACTGCCGTGTTCACCATGGGACTGTGGTTTATATTAGGCCATGTTACACATTTCTGGAAGAACTAGTCACTGCCAAGAAAGTTCTGGGCCTAATTGTATTTCAAGGTTATAGAAAAATGCATAGAAAAGTATGTCCATGATGAATTAAAAGCAAGAGGAAGTGGTCAAAGCTTTAATGATTTTGGTATTTTAAAAGTGGATACTGAAACAGAAGCTGACATGTTAAAGGTACAATATAGCCTCATTTCCACTGGTTCACTTTGGATTGGATCAGTCTCTTCAAGTGCGGAGTTGATCTTGTGATAAACCACCATATTTCCAGTTATGGCAACCTTATATGTTGAGCCCCTATGAATCGCAAAACAAAGATAGCAAGCTAGCATCAGCTGTTTCCTGTTTATTGATGCACAGCAAAATATAGGTAGAAAATATAATACAGTTCATAATGCATCTAACATGCACCAAGACCTTAAAACATATAAAGAAGTGATATAAATGCTTAAAAAGCTGATGATAAACCAGAAGTTTTGAGTTTATGCTATGTTTAGCCACGTCTCACAGCACTACAAATTTGGAATTACGAAACGTCTTTTTGTGAATTGCTGAAATGAGCCTTATAATTACAAATATAATTCAAATATGTTTTTGATTTTATTTTTCATGAAAACATTTGTTATGTTTGGGTGACATCAGTGTCACCCAGAGCAGAGCCCTGCCCCTGAACCCCGAGTCCTGCCCGGAGCGTGGAAACACAACACAGCTGGAGAGAGCTGCACCAAAAAGACCCACTACAAGGCGTCCTCAAGCGAACTGTGTCAGTGGAAAAGAGACTTATGTAAGTTCACTGGTGGAGGGTCTGCCACCTGCTTGTCTCTATCTGTGGAGATGTTATTGCTTTTCCTGGAATGTTCTGCAGTATGAAATTAAACCTATCGATCCCCATGGAGACAAGCAGCTAACACCACCAGAGATACTGGTCACATTGTTGTGTCAGATCTCTATGTCTAAGTCTGTTATTAGTTATTTATCTTGCATGTGTACATACAGGATATGTAACAAAATAATTAGAAAATATAGATTAATACCATCCCACATTTCAGGCACGATAACATCTCCATGGAAACAAGAAGGTGGCATACCCTGAACCGGAAAAGTGACATAGCACACCTTTAACACTGTGACTCTCAAAAATTTGCTGCACCAACATAGATAATTAAAAAGTAATTTTATTTAACTTTCCACCACTCATTGTTATTCTGTCCATATATACTTTTCATTTGTATATGGTCACATTTGAATGCCTTTTATTCAGATCATAATTATATTTTACTAACATGATTCATTGTTTTATGTTGCATGACATTGCCAGAGCACATTTATAGTTAGTGACTTTTGTTAACTGACAATGGCCTTAAAATGGCATACACATCAAAGGAGCAGATTACAGACCCATACAGAATTGTAGAACATATAGTAATGCAGGTGACATATTAATTTCATGCATTTTCTGCTCAAACTGGAGAACAGCTGTCAAGGTGCATCCATCTTTCTGTCATTCCTCAGGCGAGCATTATGTTTGCCCTAACACACAGGACCACATGTTTTACTTCAAGAGATTCACCTACGCCAATGTGATTGAATTAAAAATGTGATATAATACAAGCTGTTTCTTCTCTACAGAGATCAAAATTGTTGTAGGAACTGTTTAATGTTAACAAAATAACCTTCCTGATTAGATTATCCATAAATGTGATTTAAAATTACAACTCACCATCACTGGGCATAAAGCAATTTGGTAGATTTCTTCTGCTTCCTTCTATTTACCAGTTGTGGTATTATCCCCTGTTGAGGATTCATATAGACAATGTTCAGACCTGCTGTTTTCAATCACCAGACCCCATGGAAATACATAGGTATGTGTTACAGATTTAGAAACCACAATCAATCTTCTACTAAATGTCCCAAGACATAATTTAAATTTGAATATATATTCACATATATTCACCCTGTTTATATCCAATACAAATTACAATGGCTTTACTGTAGCTATACTGATACTAATCTTCACTCTGGGTGCCTGTCAGAGACTATGTATAAATGGACATACTGTAGCTAACGCTATGGGTGACGCCTGACTCCCTTAGTCGATGACATTATACAGTCTATGGTGTCTATAGATGCATTGTGGGTAAAGCACCTTGCTCAGTGACACAATGGTAGAATGAAAACAAAAACAATGTATAGCACATTCAGATGGCTGATGTCCAAAAACTTTGATTGGCAAAAAGCCAAAATGTAATTTAATCATCAGATAATTTTTCTTGCTTTGGACCACAGGATACAAAATGGTTACCAGCCCAGGTGCTCATATCTCCACCAACGATTGGGAGGTCCCAAAGTGAGGTCACCCAGTGAGATCAGCCCACTCAACAACAAGAAAAAAAAAGTTAAGATATTTACATAAAAGCTTTACATGTTCAGTGCCAATATATCTTAAGGACGAGATAGAATGGTTGAAATCATAGACTGTATATATGAGTGGACATAGCTAACGTTGTAGCCGCCACGTGCCAAATAAGACGTTCACCAGGAGGCTCTTCCGGCTCCTGCTGACTTTGGCTCCAATTTACTTACATTGGGATCTTGTGGCCTCTCTCTGTAACTGCTGCAGTGGGCCTGGTCATTTTGTCTTAAAACCCGCTCTACATGATTCTGATTTTTTTTTTTCTCTCTATTTTGTCCATAAAAAAAATCCTATTCATAACATAGAGCCTGGCTCCAGATTCGCTCCTGTAACCATTAGCATCGCGAGCCTCATTTGAGTGGTGCTGAACGCTACGGTGACATCACACTCGCTTAGTCCACTTCTTTTATACAGTCTGTGGTTGAAATCTACAAAATGAGCTGCCACAGGATAGGTTTACATCTGATGGTACTATTGCTCTGCAATTCATGTTTTTAAAGCCCTGCTTTGTTTACCCACTAGGCTTTGCCACAGGGGCAGGTGATCATATAAATGACAGATTTAGTATTGTGGGATATAATTCCTCTGATGGGTGTTTCTTTTCCAGTGTGAGGATGCTTAAAGCTGTTACAGCAATAGGTGTAAGCAATGGAAAAATGAAAAAAAGGACCGAGCATCAAACCACCAGCCTTGTAAATGTGTCCATGACTTGCTCTTCAAAGCTTCCACTGCCTGTGTATAGCACGACTGGACAGAGGCCAAACTCTCACCATGTAATTGTTTCATGTGTATGTACAATGAAATTCATCTCCTCTAATCTGTGATAGTCAACTTATTTCTTTGAAGTCAGCTAAAGTAGGTCTTAATCAAACCAGCACCGCTCTCAGTGTTCACTAACTAGATTCATGGTTCCCACTAAAGTGCTTTACGGGCACTTTCCTTGACTAATTCACACGCTTTATCAACTAGACAGAGCATAAGACATCAGACACTTTCTAGTTCGTAACCGTAGCAGCAGTTTTATACATCTCCAACACCTTTGTCAGTGTTCCTATGAAGATTCACTCACTTTTCTATGAAACAAACCACTTTTTACGCTCCGTTCATTTGTCAAGAAATCCTTGACGGCAAATTACTCACATCTAACCCCTCTATGGCACGACTGTGAAAACTACAAGGAAACAAGCAGACAGAGGTTGCCCCACTTGGAAGCAACATAGAATAACTGTTACATCTTCAAGTTGCCAATTAGGTGTGAAATTGCTGCAAATGTAACCAAAAGAGGAGGCCTCACAATGAGCATAATGATCATGATGAAGTCGTGATCCTGATACCTACCGTGTGAGTGATTTGTGGAGGTGGTAAGATGAGATCTGAAAAGGTGAAAGAACAAAACAACAAATAACAGAGGAAAAGTTTTATAGATGGATCAAACTCTGTTTAGGAAAAATGGATGCAGTTATTTTTACATACAGCACTGATGTACACCCAAGCACTGAGGCAGTGTTTCACAACTAAGGGTATGGGGTAAATTAAATAGTTTCTCATTTAAAAGTAACTTGGAACTGAATAACATTTGAATAAAAAAAAAAAAAAAATGTTCTTGTTCTCAATAATACATTTTACATTAATAATGTTAGGAGAACTCAAAAGTGTGAGACAGTGCTTTGAGTGTATGCAGAACTAACAAATGCTCTAAGGATATGTGTGCTGTTTTTTCATCTTAAGCTTATTTAAAGGGCACATATTACACTAACTTCTGGTCTATGTCATAATGTTGTATCCTCATCAAAAACATAATTGCAATTGTGAGATATATAAAGATATTGTGGATTTTTTGTAGCTTGATTCTTCAGCTGGTTTCACTTTGTGGAAACCGTCTGACCTCACAGTATTAGAATTCGTTCGCTCAACGACAGGCAAGTACTTTTTTTATTTAACCAATGCTATGCTGCTATTTGGTCGTGACGAACATAATGAGATGCTAACGGGGCAAACTGACATATTAAGCTTTTCCCAAATCACGTAGGAAGAAGGGCAATAATATCTTTCCCCTTGATAAAATGTACCAAACATTCTATTTGTTCCAGCTTTAAATCCTCGATCTTGGGAACCGCTGCCAACACAGAATGTACGGCTCTGCGCTTGGCTGGTGCCCAAACTCACACTTCTGGGTTTTTGTGAACCGTCCACTGTATTCAGATTCTTGACCTAATCGCTAGAGAGAAATAAAATTTAGCATAGGCACTAGGTGGTGCCAGCCTGGCTAGATTTTTTGTGTCAATCTCAAAGGGTAAAGCAAAAAAAAAAAAAAAAAAAAAAAAAAAAAAAGGCAACACCTTTCTAGTGTATAGAATAAAATAAAGCAGGTTGATTGAAAGTAAAAATAGCTGTTAACTTTAAAGCTATGTGAGTGAATGAAACAAAACACAACTCCCGGTCTGTTTTTGAGGAGGTAACAACATGGCTAAAAACTCACAGGAGTCAGTTTTGCATAATAGTGGACCTTTGTAGTTTATCTTTTTGCAATTATAGTTTGGATTGAAAAGCTGCATAAGAGTAATCTATGGCTTGTACGAAAGAAAAACAAACAGTAAGGTGAAAGGTTCCGGCATAAGATCGATTTTTTAACACAGTTTTGAGCAAAGATTTCTGACTTAATCTGATGTACTGCTTTGCAAACCCAACTTATCCCGGTGTAATACTGCTCAGAGTTGTCAATTCTCAGTACACGGAGTTCTGTCACGTCATTTTTATCTGCATTTTGAAATACCACATCAGATAGACGTATCAAAAATACAACATTTCTTACAAATGTGTTTCAAATGGTTCTTATTTGTGTGAAAAGTCACGCAAATAAAAAATGAAAAAATAAACAGGCAAACTCACAAAATCCTTTTTATTTTTATTTTTGAAAACACTTGCTATTTATTAGTTGGTATTTATCAAACACTTGCTTTAATGGTAAAAAAAAAGGTGCACTGTGCAACATTTCTGGTAGAGGGTCTCCTACTTTCTTGTCCCCATGGAGATGTTGTTGCCTAGAATATTGGTATGGTATGATATACAACATATCCATCCAAGATTTATTCATTATGGGTGTTTCTATTGCTGAAAAATACAATACTTCCTTCTGTGACTAGGGGTGACTCTTCGCAGATCTGAATTGTAATGTAGCGTAATGCTGTAACCTGCTCATTCCCTCTGTGATAGATAAGTTTCGTCTATACTGTGGAACATTCTAGACAAAGCAAAAACATTTCCATGGGATATCCAGGTGTACCCTCCACTAGAAATGTTACACAGTGCACCATTAACTGCTTAGTACTTACAAAATGCAACAAAAATGCACTGAAACTACTTAATAAATATTAACAAAGATATAATTTGTAAATGTAATTTGGGATGATGACAAAGAGGGAGGAGGTGAACTTACTCCTAATACTGAAGGGAAAACTTTCAGTGTCTGTTGGGGATAAGCAGCAAGACTTCCATAGCTCTTTTAAACCAATTCTGGCCTTTTAAGTGATTCCCATCTCCGAGCTGTCTTGTCACGGCCAATGAGGCTGGGTCCGTGCGGCCGGGCTCTGGATGAAGAGAGTGGTTTTGATGGACTCCACATCGTTCTGCTCTCTGGCCTGCGCTATCATCATCCCTGATCCCAATGACACTGAGCTCATTAAGGCGCTGGGAATGTGGGGAGGGAGAAGGCAAATTAGTGTATTTTTCAACAGATTCTACAATTTAAGAACAGTTTTTTGGCTGAAATATTAAGTTTGGCACTCTGTAAAGTTCAGATGAAATGGACACCCGTGGCGCTGCTCACTGACAGCTGTGGTTTTCAAATGTTTCTCCACAAATTCAAAATGATGGGTGTTTTAGCCTGAGGTTCAGTCCAAACATGTCTTTTAGTGTTTTCTTTATTCTCCATCTGCTCCGCCAAGTGAACAGAAGAGAGTCCTGCCAGATGCAACAGTGGTTATTCAGTCTGAAAAAATACTGTATAAAATAACTTTGTTGAAGAGGTATCTTTATTTTTAGCTTGCTTTAATTTAAAAGTGCTATATTACACACATTTACTCATGTTTAAGTAGCCTTTTATTATCAGCCTGTCTACATCTCCTGAGCTTAAAATGCTCTGTTCCATATTGTGATGTCATGAAGTGGTAGTTTTCAAGTCAACAGCTACCTTTTGTTCAGTCAAGATTAATAATTCCAAGGCTTTAACATGTGCAAATGAAACAAAACACAACTCCAGGTGATGAAGAAACAACATTATAACATGGATCAGAAAATAACGTAATATGGACCCTTCAGCTTTCTGTTATAGATGACATTTTGAGAACCTTTTCCCATTGAAATGCTCTACATTTTTGTTTTAAATTGTTAATTGCTATGGCAACATTCCTAGCTTTTCATCATTCTGAAACCCATGGATACCCCATCGGCAGAACACTACGATTGCGTTCCAAATGATATGAATTTCACAGTGTTCTTAAAATCGAAGAATCTTAAAATCTTAATAACTCAAATAAAACTGCCAAAACTGTAAGTTGTGAGGCAGTTGCTTTGAAATTGCAGTTCAGAAAAATAAATAAAACTATCATTATATCCCTGCAAGACATTACATTCCTAGTTGATCCACGCTGTGAGGTTGGTTGCAACAGAATTTGAGATAAAAAATGATTCGGAATAAGTACATCAGAGGAACAGATGCAAGACAGGTGGTTCAAATGGAGTTCACTTATTTAAAGGTCCTATATTACACAGAATTGACTCTTATAAGCTTTAAGCCATGCTATAATGCTTTCACCTCCTCCTCCTCCACAAAAAAAAAAAAAAAAAAAAAAAAGTGTAATGCAATGTATTTTGTTTCATTCATACATGTTTGAGTAATCCTTTATTATTAGTCTGCCTACATCTCAAACCTCAAAATGCTTTGTTCCACCTTGTCATGTAATGGTAGTTTTCAAGTCAACAGCGACCTTTTGTTTTGTTTAGTAAAGATGAGCAGTTCCACTGAAATTATCCAAGTGAATCTAGTGAAGGTGTACAGATTTTAAAAACATAGTGAAGCACTACCTGTATTACCACATGACATCACAATGTGGAACTGAGTGTTTCATGTTTGAGAGACAAACTCAGCCTAAAGCCCAATTTATGGTCATGCGTCAAATCGTCAGCGTCACCATGAACCCCCTCCACAGAGTGACCCACATGCACCTCTGAAATGTTCCAACTACACGTCAAACCGACACAGAGAGCACGGGGAAGCGACGTAGGCTATTAGGGCTGTGATTGTTCTTCTCTACCACTGCTCTACATGCATTTCCGGTACTCTGCTTTCCCGTTTCTGCTTCTGCTTCTGTGCTAGTCACGGTTTGTCCATAACAAACACCATGTTCGAGCACAAGGGTGTCCATAAGTGCACATGGCACCAGGACACCCTAGTTCGGAGGTCGATGATCAACTTTGCAGTCGTGTCATCTGACCTCAGGCCGCGTGTCTTGGACACTCGGGTGAAGAGAGGGGCTGAGCTGTCAACCGATCACCACCTGGTTGTGAGTTGGGTTCGCTGGCGGAGGAAGAAGCCGGAAAGACCTGGCAGGCCCAAGTGTAGTGAGGGTCTGTTGGGAACATCTGGCGGAGCCCTCTCTCAGAGGGACTTTCAACTCGCACCTCCGGGAGGACTTCTCCTGGATTCCAGGGGAGGCTGGAGATATGGAGTCCAAGTGGGCTTCATTCTCGGCCTCTATTGTCCATGCGGCTGCTCTGAGCTGTGGGCGTAAGGTCTGTGGTGCCTGTCGCGGCGGCAATCCCCGAACCCGGTGGTGGACACCGGAAGTAAGCAATGCTGTCAAGCTGAAGAAGGAGTCCTTTCGGGCCTTGCTGGCTCGTGGGACTCCTGAGGCAGCAGATGGGTACCGGCGGGCCAAGCGTGCTGCAGCCCGTGTGGTTGTGGAGGCAAAAACTCGGGGCTGGGAGGAGTTCAGGGAGGCCATGGAGAAGGACTATCGGACAGCCTCAAAGAGATTCTGGCAAACCGTCCGGCGCCTCAGGAGGGGGAAGCAGTTCTTCACCAACACTGTTTACAGTGCGGGGGGAGAGCTGCTGAACTCGACTGGGGACATTGTCCGGCGGCGGAAGGAATACTTTGAGGATCTCCTCAATCCCACCGTCACGTCTTCCGAGGAGGAGGCCGAGGCTGGGGACTCGGAGGCGGACTCATCCATCACACTGGCTGAAGTCACTGAGGTGGTTGGAAAGCTCCTTGGTGGCAAGGCTCCGGGGTTGGATGAGATCCGTCCTGAATACCTGAAGTCTCTGGATGTTGCAGGACTGTCTTGGCTGACACGCCTCTTCAACATCACATGGCGGTCGAGGACAATGCCTCTGGACTGGCAAACCCGGGTGGTGGTCCCTCTGTATAAGAAGGGGGACCGGAGGGTGTGTTCCAACTATAGGGGAATCACACTTCTCAGCCTTCCCGGTAAGGTCTATGCCAGGGTACTGGAGAGGAGAATCCGGCCGATAGTTGAACCTCGGATCCAAGAGGAGCAGTGTGGTTTTCGTCCCGGTCGTGGAACACTGGACCAGGCATTCGACCGTGTCCCTCGTGGTGTCCTGTGGGGGGTGCTCTGGGAGTATGGGGTCTGGGGCCCTTTGCTAAGGGCTGTCCGGTCCCTGTATGACCGGAGCAGGAGCTGTGTTCGCATGTTGGACTCCGCCAGGGCTGCCCTTTGTCACCGGTTCTGTTCATTGTGTTTATGGACAGAATTTCTAGGCGCAGTCAGGGGCCGGAGGGGGTCCGGTTTGGGGACCACAGGCTCTCATCTCTGCTGTTTGCGGATGATGTTGTCCTGTTGGCTTCATCGAACCAGGGCCTGCAATGTGCACTGGGGCGGTTTGCAGCCGAGTGTGAAGTGGCTGGGATGAAGATCAGCTCTTCTAAGTCTGAGGCCATGGTTCTCGACCGGAAAAAGGTGGCTTACCCTCTCCGGGTGGGTGGGGAGTCTTTGCCTCAAGTGGAGGAGTTCAAGTATCTCAGGGTCTTGTTCACGAGTGAGGGAAGGACGGAACGTGAGATTGACAGGCGGATCGGTGCAGCTTCGGCAATGATGCGGTCGCTGTATCGGACCGTTGTGGTGAAGCGGGAGCTGAGCCGAAGGGAAGTCTGGGAGTCCCTGCTTAGGCTGCTGCCCCCGCAACCCGGCCCCAGATAAGCGGACGAAAATGGATGGCTGGATGGATGCTTTCCCATTTCATTTTGTATATATGAACACCATTTTTTAATCCTCATCCGGAGAAGATCAATCATCTAGAGGAAAGTCTGATCTAAGTTGTGAGGAAAAATGATCACTTCTACAATTCTTCTTCCTACGCTACAAAGACTGCCAAATGTCAATTAATTAATCAGAGAAGATCAGCAAAAACCTTCATGTGGACATCAATGAGTTCATGCAATAGTGTTGTGACGGTGAATTATTTTGTGGCGCATAGACCTCGATGTGGTAGCCAGGCTGGCGCCACCTAGTGCCTCCGCTCATTTTCATTTCTCTCCAGCAACTAGGTCAGGAATCAAAATACACTAGATCAGGGGTGCTCACCCTTTTTCAGCATGTGAGCTACTTACAAAATGACCAAGTCATAAAGATCTACCTAACACAAAGCCAAGCAAACTCTCTGTGCCCCTTTTTTGGACCCTCACCCACAGTTTGAGAACCTCTTCTTTAAGAGAACTTCCTCTGGCACTTTACACAAAACTGTGAAAAAAGTGAAGGAAGATTTTTAAACCTGTTTTTTAAAGTTCCAAACTGGAGTTGCATTCTTTTCTGATTTTGCAGTGATATTTACCAGCCTCTGCACGTTTACCAAACCAAACGCACATCGTGGGAAAACAAAGATGCATTTGTGCACTTTTGTTAGGCGAACTTCAGCCAAATGTGGCAGTAGGTCTGTTCTGTAGATCTGCTCTATGCTGTAGACCTGCTTTGTGCCAACACTGTAACACAAATTTAGACTTGTTTTTGCTTCACGTTTCGTATTGCTCTTCTAATCAGCGCACTGTGGAAGGGACTTGTGTTTGCTGTACGCAGGAAGGAGTGAGAGCATGAAAAGGCGAGGGGCGGCGTGCTGACGTGAGGCAGATGGACAGGTAGGATGTTTAGGAAGTTTAACCTGCCCTGTGATGCACGCTGGTACACGAGGGCACACGCTGTCGCAGACGAGCTGTGCATAGGGAGCGTGTGTATTTGTGATGCGCCGTAGAGTCTCTGCGGGCTGCACTGAGCGCACAGGCTGCACTGAGACGCCCCACATGCTCCTGCACCCCGGTACAAGTTTATTACCAATAGCAGCGACCGTAATGAAATATGATCGCACTTGTTGAGTGTCAGACCTTGAGTGAGAGACAAGACCAAGTCCAAACGCGAGTCCGAGATGAGACAAGGCGATCTACCCACACGACCTTGGCGATCGACTGGTATATCGCGATCGATGTATTGAGCACCCCTGCACTAGATGGTTGGCAAAAATCTCTAAAGTGCAAGTTTGGGCACCAGCCAATCAGCGAAGAGTCGTATTTTCTGTAATGTCAATGATTCCAGAGATCGAGGATTTAAAGCCAGAATAAAGAGAATGTTTGGTGAATTTCATCAAGGGGAAAAACGTTATTGCCCTTATTTCTACGGGATTTGAGAAAAGCTTAATATACCTGTTAGTCCCGTTAGCGGCGCATTGCATACTTGACTACCAAATAGCAGCGATTGGTTAAATGATAAAAAGTACCCGCCGTCAGCTCAGTGAACAAATTCTAACACTGCAAGACAGACGGTTTCTACGAAGTGAAACCAGCTGATGAATCCGGCTATCGACGCGGATCCATAAATCAAAAACAAAGACAATAAGGTGACGGCGGCAGGGTCCGTTGAGTCGACGCAGAACTATAATTCGGCTTTCACTATGCAGGGTTTGTGTGAAACGTGTGTGAAACAAAACACAAATCCATGTTTTTGATAAAAAAAACTGCATTATACAACATAGATAAAAAAATAGTGTAATATGGGCCATTTAAGGAGAGACGTCTTTCCAGAAGGCTGACAAGGTTATAGACAAGATGAAACCTCAGAAGTAAACCAAAGACAAGCAGACCATATGGACTAAACAAATACGTCGTAGCAACCACCTGAGAATATGGGCCGCACTGCTTTATTATTGCAAGATATCACTTTTAAATTCTAGGTAACTGGAGTAGCATTTAAAGTATTGATTTCCTAATAGAAGCATTCAGGCCTGTTTAAAGAGTGGTCTGTGCAGTCAGAGTATTTCTTCCACCTGTAACTAGTCCTATAGTCCATTAGGTTTTCTGCTCCATTGCTTCCCGTCTAGACTCTTCCTGTGGACCTCCCAAAGCATTTATCCAATCAGCACAATTCCCAGCTCAGTCTTCAGTCCATCCCACACCTACATAGTGTAATCTCATCTGAGGCCGACTCAGTTATAACAAGATGTGGTATAGGGAATCATGCTTCACAGAATATGAACAAATATAATGGAGTGCGGTTGTTGCTATGAGAATTATTAAGATGTTTTGCACAATTTAATTTGCACAATGTAATTTTCTTAGTAAGGGGTTTGATATGCTTGTCTCCATGTGGATGTGGTTGCTTTACCTGGAATGTTTCCCAGTATGGCATTAAACATCTCTAATAATCTATTCAATTACAGTTTTTATAGTTCAAAATTGCATAGAAAAACATACTCTTATTGTGATCAAGGTCGGCTCCTCTGCAGTTATCATCTGCATTGTTCTGGATTTGTTTTGATCCAACAAAATTTATGCTTTGATTAGTTAAATTTATATTAAAGCTTTTGTCCAGTTGACAGAATTGAATTTTCTTTTGCTTTAAGTTTCATTTATATAAAAATATTCAAATATACATTTACAATGCATGGACAACCACCTGTATCTGGAGGATGATGTTATTTGTAAAATATTAAATGAAATAAAATGTTTGCCAGATACCTTTCTTCTAATAAAATTTGACAGTTGAGATGAATTCAATAAAAATAATAATAACTTGCACAGCCTAGCGGGAGTTCAGTGTAAATATTAAAATCCCCACTGAGAGACAAATATTTGGACGTTTTAGTGAAATTGGACACTAAAATGAATCTTTCTCTTTTTCTTATTTCCCAATAAGAACATACAGAATGTGTAACCTTTGTAAGTGTTCAGTGCCCTTACAATACTTATTTTAACTTCAATCAGTGAGAAAGTTGCAAAAAAACATATTCAAAAGTCTTATTCCCATGGGTTGTCTGGCAATGCATATATAGATTCATCCACTCACAACACACACTACCCTTTGGATGGAGGAATGAATTTGAAGAAAACATTCAAAAACATACAGATAGACTATAGCTGACACATTGATCAAACATCTTGAATGCAATGTTTTGGACTGTTTTTTTCTGCCCATACCCCAGATCCTCCTTTTGTCCCTCACAAAAAGAATCACTCTTGAAAGGAGATAAGATCAGGACATTTAACAACCAGAATATATAAAAAAAAAAATCTAACTTACACACACTAGAAAAGCAGAAATATCTTCCACCATCAGTTTAATCTGAGCACTGTGATCTGACAGTCTAATCTCACACCCCATGTTAATGGCTTTCTTTGATGTCAGAATTTGATTAGCAGCAGGAACCTGTTTTCATTAATATCTGTCTGTATCAAGAAGTATTTGTATGATTTGAAAGATAAAATCACCGTTTTATCAATTTCATCACTTGGAAAAATCTTGTGTCACACTGGAATACATTTGGAGCTGAAAAATACATGAGCAAAAAGTGTTCAAAGTTTAACAAAAAGTGGAAGTTCTCTAGAAGGTATTCTCATATAAATACATGTGGTGTTCTCTTCCATTATTTGCATACACTTGGTGACCAACTCAAACTGTAGAATAAGAGGGACACAATGATGCATTTGGTGGGACATGGACTGTCCATAAATTTCTGCTCACAGATAATAATGTAATACCACCAAAGGATTTATCATGACACATAGATAGGAACAGTCAGGTGCCAGCATATTACAACACTGAGTTCCAGTATATCCAGTAAGGCTTGATTCTTGGTGAGAACAAATATGATCCTGAAAGTATATCACATTTTATAATTAATGTGCTGGGATCAAAGAAAAGGTCAGTCAAACTCCATCTGTTTCAACAACCAAACAGGTGGTCGCCCTTAAATGAACTATTTGAGGTATAGTAAAGTCATTGTGAATGTTTTGTGGTATGCATTCCAACACCTTAGCCTAGTTCACTCACTGACCAGCCGGGTTAGTTAAATTAGAGCATCATAATATTATGGGCAATGTCAGTGAAGTGTCATGTCTCTGGACGACAGAACAGCAACATGCAATGCCTGCAGCGGAAACTGAAATGCCAGTCTTTGGTTTAAAGGTTCTATATTATGCAAAATTTTGAATCATCTATGGCTACGTTCAGACTCCAGCCTGAAGTGACCCAAATCTGATCTTTTAATGACAGTCTGAACAACACAGATCCAATTTTTTCAAATGCGACCCAGGCCACTTGGATATGTGGTCCTAAAACCGATACACATGTTTGAGTAATACTGGATTATTAGTCTGTCTAATTCTCCAAAGCTCAAAATGCTCTGTTCCATCTTGTCATGTCATGTAGGAGTAGTCTTCAGGTTAACAGCTGCTTTTTACCTTTTGTTCAGTAGAGATGAGCAATTTCTGGGGGGCAGAATTATCCAAATGATTGGTGGAAGATGTTGCCATGGCAGCAGTTTCAAGTGAGGTCACCAGCAAATTTGAAAGTTTATTTTCTGACACATATAAACCTGATATGATGAGTGAAATGTGAAATGGTAAAAGTGGATTGGGTTGTTAAAAATGCATAAGTCTGTAAGTGTTTTGGTCCTGAACTTAAACTTCAGATAAGCAGGCACTGGGGAAGAGAACCATGTCCGGGCTGTTAACTGAGGGAGGTAGGTGGGTCACTGCCACATTAGCCACGCAGATGCTAACTGATGCTAATGTTATGTTGGGGTGAAGTAGAACTCTGCTCAGCTCGGTCCTTCACTTTTTGTACGACTGCCCATGCTGGCATTTTGGTGTTTTCAAATACATACTTAGATATTAAACTAAATGTTAACGCAAAGATTAGTTAGAGCTGTTATCACGTTGGCTAACACAAATGGTGCTTGGGATTAATGCCATACTTTGGAACATTCCAAGCAAATATAACATCCCCATGGAGACAAGCAAGGGGCACACTCTCTACCAGAAAGATTACACAATACTTCTGTTAATGCTTAATATTTGTGGGCATTCATCTAAGTTTGTACGCTACTAATAAATATGCATTTTACATTTCTTCAGATCCAGTACTTTTAAATAACTGTGCATATTAATTATACACATACTGCTCACTGATCTTTCCGATATTGTTCATAGTTTTAGACATTTTAATGAGCTATTGTGTGCATTCAAGAAACTCGTATACTTAGATATACTTACATCAAATAAAAGTCCACTGCTTTAGACTGAATATAGAAAAAACAGAAACTAACACATTGGAATATAGTTCAACTTGAGATTTTAAGAAATGAATGCAGGTCTACATATCTGCTTCTGAAATATTGTTGTCGCAATATTAAAATTTCAAACTCGATTTCAATATTAAGAAATAAACTCGTGACTCGATACACAATACAGACTATGATGATGATTACAAAATACTCTTTATTTTGATAATGGGAGGTCATTATCAACATTAGTTCGTAGTACTTTCTTTTTCTTTCTGATAAAGCTCAAGGTCATTCTATAGCTATTGTGGAAAGGTTCATTTCTGTCCAGAGACTGTAGGTATAAATGGACATAGCTAACGTGCTGGCTCGAGAGTTCGAAATAGAAAGTGATCATGGCCACTCTTCTGGCTCTATCAACTCTGGACAAGATCCTGGTATTTTTATTGAACAATTCTGTCCCTTAAATCAAAATATGAACATTAAAATAACTTAAGCAGCAGGTTTGATTCACTACAGCATCCTGCCAAACCAGAGGTGCAGGCAGGAAGAAGTGTTGTTTCTTTCAACAGCCTTGCTCCGGATTGGCTGTTTGGTTGCTATGATACTTGCAGTCGGAATATCAAATCTGGAAATTGGCTCCAAATTCACACCTATAACTGCTAACCTTCTAATCTAAACATCATGAGTGACGTCGTACTCACTTAGTCCACTTCTTTGTACAGTCTGTGTTTCTATCTTGTGAATGTGACTATTTTAGTATCGGTATTTGGTCAAATGAAGTGAAATGAATGAAGATTATCATCCAATACTTTTGACAACACTAATCTGAAGTGAACTGGACTTTTACCTTCTATAAAAGCTCTTTGAAATTTTAGATGTAACTCTCTCCATCATGTTTCCAGCACCATAACCATTATCCTGTTTGTTAGATTTGGACCACAGAAATAAGCGCTGCAGTTTCAGCTGTTATTCGAGTATGTTTTGCTCGCCTCTGTCTTCATCTGCCAGAATCTTGCGGTCAGGAAATGTGGGATGGATTCAGTTACTAATGGTCTTAAATTGATACTTAACTCAGAGAAATCTTCAGAGGAGCAGCGTGATAAATATTTCATATCCAACACCCACAACTGGAATGTACTGCTCTGATTAGGACTGTATAGCACTCGCATACACGCACATACACACATGCACGCACACTCCTTCATATAACATCGGGAAATATATCTATCTCCACATCTTTCAATCGAAGGATCAATCCATCCATCACACTGGATTCTCTCAGTCTGAAACTTAGGCTGTCCATAATTGGGTTTGCACTTCTCATCTGTGGAGTTTTGTCGGTAAAAGACCAGAGTATTGGTTAAATGGGAGACAAAATGAGATGACTATGACTTAATGTGGGCTGGATGATGGTGGTTTTTGGAAAAGGCAGTATTACTCCAAGGGAATTATTTGTTTCTCGATTTGGATGCGAGTGAATGAAGGAATTGCATTGAAGAGCAATGCCTAAAGATGTTATAACTCTGACCAGAAGGGGTCAGGAAATGGGCAAAGTGGCAGATTTTTAACTAACATCTCGCTCACAGACTCTTGTCAGTCTGACACTTAATCTGCTGTAATTTGGTTTGCACTTCCCGGCTATAGTGTTTTGTCAGGAAGAGCAGTCTATGGGAAGGCCAAAATTAGATTTCCAAGAGAGCGTTGATGTTGTTGATTATGAGAAATGTAAATATCGTAGCAAGAACAAGAACCATATTTCTGTTATGGTTGAAGTTAGTTGTGATCTTTGCTTCATGTGATATCTACAAGGAGTTGTTGGTTTATTGTTTGGCTTAGACCCAAAGTATCCTGTTTCTTTATGTCATTATAGAAATGTTAATTTAGGCAAGAATTACAAATCATGCTTTGTCTTGTTTTGGGTGCTATACAGTAAACATCTTACATGACTAAAAGGTGCACCACATAACTTTTTTGATGAAAGTTTGACCAACTGCTTGTCTCTATGGGGATGCTTTAGTTTTTTAGTTTTTTTTTTTTCTGGAATGTTCCACACAATGACAGTATATCTTGCATTCAGTCAATGTATTGCATTCTTAGTGTGAATGGGCTTGCCTCTCCACAGATCTGAAATGGGCTGTATGGTGTCATTTGCTTCTTGCTATAATGTCTGTTAATGTCTGATTTTGTTTTATGAGAGGGACCAGGTCTATGGTTATGGCATCAGCAGCCATTTTAAGCGTAACAATGCTCTCTGTTCTGTCACTTTTTAATAATGAATTAATAATAACTTGACCTGGTGGCATCACTTGCTTGTCTCCATGGAGACAGACAAGTTTAGTATCATATTGTCAAACAGTCCCAGCAAAGAAATAACTGATTCAATTATATTATTTTATTGTGTTTACTTTTGCCACACATCATTAGGAAGGCATTCACAGGCCAATCTGTCTCACGTTCATTACTGTGGACGAGTCAAAAAACATCATCAATGCTTGGCTGTTAGGTGCTGAATGGATATATCACACACTAAATCCTGTTACAGAAACATTCAGTAGTACATTGTCACACGCATGGCCAGTCTCCTTTAACTGTGAAACTGTGAAAGCCTTCTCACGGTCACTGTAGTAAAACAAGAGCAGCGTGTGCTCCGCCTGTGAACACGGTGACAGCTGTGTGCGCAGGTTGATAGTTAACTAAAACAAATGACAGTGCACATTTAAGGACTGCAGCTAAATGAAGCGTTTTACAGAGCAGATCCGCGGCAGTTTGGGCACATTCGGATCTGATTAGCCTTTTTAAGGAAGACATAAGAGCGGGCTGACTCAGAATGGCAAGTTGTAATAGGCAGAAAGAAGATAAAAGGTGTGCAATTACTACAAAATTTGACGACGGGCAAGACAGAAGTTATTTTACACCGAGAGCGACATGTTTTTGAAGTGTACCGGTGAGAGCGGATGTGTCACTTTGTGTCTATTACATCGACGCTGTGTGTGAGGGGAAGTATGAGCTGAAGAAGGAGCGACATCCAAACCATACACCCTCTCTCCTCCCCCTCTTCCTCCGCCCTCCGACTGCACAGCTCTCTCACAAAGCACAGGCAAGGCTTTTTCAACTTAAAAGTGCAGCGAAGATAAGTACCTGAGAATGTAGGCTACATTCCCACTGGCAAATGGAGACACTTCTAATCGGAGCTGGAAGCAAATTGGTTGGAGTCATAACTATTGTTTCCAGATTGGGAGCTGAGCGAAGTTGATGGGCAGCAGGTTTGGATGAAAAAGGAAAAAAAAAAAAAAAAAAGGAGAAGTTGTACTGGTAGCGTAGGTGTTGTTGTTTTGAGAGGAGGTGTGAGGTAGCTGAATGCTGGTGATTTAGCTGGTTAAGTATTTGCCTATCAATAGGAGGGTATCAGGTTCATTTCTACAAGTCTTTTAGTATTGTTGTGTGACCCTTCCTCCCAGTGCTACTGTTTGAGGTGATGGAATGATAAAATAGGCGAATACATTTTGATTTGCAATCTCTTTTTCAGTGTATTGGCACAAAAAGTTGAAGAAAATAAACACTGCCAGTCAAAAGTTGGACACTCCCGCTCATTCAGTGTTTTTTTTTTTTTTTTTCTTTTACTCCATCCTACATTTCATTTCTCTCCAGCGATTAGGTCAGGAATCGGAATACACTAGATGGTTCTCAAAAACCCCAGAAGTGCAAGTTCAGGCACCAGCTAATCAGCGAAGAGCCATTCATTCTGTGTTGGCAACGATTCCCGAGATCGAGGATTTAAACCAGAACAAAGAGAATGTTCTGTGAATTTTATCAACGGGAAAGAAGTGATTGCCCTTCTTCCTATGGGATTTGGGAAAAGCTTAATATCCCAGTTAGCCCCGTTTGCGGCGCATTACATACGTCACGACCAAATAGCAGTGATTGGTTAAAGGAAAACAAAGTACCCACCTACCGTTGAGCGAAAGAATCCTAACGCTGCGAGGTCAGACAGTTTCCACGAAGTGAAATCGGCTGATGAATCAACATTTTATATTCATAAAGACATCAAATGTATGAAGAAACATATTTACTACATAATTCCATATATCATAGTTTATATATGTGATGTCTTCTGTATGTCTTCTGTGTTCTGTATGTTTATAGTAGTAGAGTAAAGGAAGTAGTAAATATAAATAAACTGTGATGAGATGGTGTCCAAACTTTTGAGTGGTAGTATACATAGAAAAAAAAAAACAATAATAACAAAAACTTCATAATATTTTCCTTGGTTTTAGTTTATGTATATGCTGTACAAGTCAACTCAAGCTCATGATTTTATAATCACTTATACAATAACATGAACTTGTGTTATTTATAGCGCCAAAACTACATTTGACGTTGCCAGATGTGTAGGTGGAAACTAAAGCTCATCTCCATAGATTCAACACAATAATGGATACAATTGTATATTTAACAAAAAGAATGGTGTGCTATATTTAAATGTCATGTAATGTCATTTCTCAGGTGGCGGGTCTAATGAAAATGTTATTGCTTTACTGGGAATATTCCACTGTATGGCATAAGCGTATCTATACGGATTTTATTTCTAAGAAGTCACCTGCTTTTCTCCATGGAGATTGTTAAGTTTTATGCCATTTTCTGGAACATTCTCTGCAAAACAAGAGCCTCCATGGAGAGTAAGTTTAAGGTGTGAAACCCCTATGCCCCTTGTGTAATTATACAGTTTTAGATTGATGCCAATGCTATTTTGTGTAAGCCAATTTGTGTGCTCACTCTAAATTTCTAAAAGTTGTTCGTGTTAGCATTGGTAACAGTTTTATTTTAACAAGCACTGAGTCAAGATGGCAACTGTTTTATTTAGTAGCTCATCTCACAGCTGAAATCATCCCATCCCTGCACGACAAGATTTCGGAGCATTACAAGGGTCATCCAAACACGCAATTAAATTATGAATCTTGAGGTTTTGCAGGTTGCTAGTAAAATATAGTAAACTACTCCACATTTGATCATATTTGAACATCCCTATGCAAAATGTTTCAGAGACTTCCTGCTATCTCTTCCCATTAATCTTGCATTGGTTTTGGTCTTGGTGTTATCGCGCTAAGTCTGTCCTCTCTTAGTGTTACTTTTTAGGCTTCATCTTGATTAGTGCGGTCCTGGCTGCAAAAGTTCCTTCTCGCAATCTCTCAATCAACTTTAGGAAGGCAGTTTTCGGTAACTATAATAATGAAAAAGCTGCTGAAAAGATGCCAGCTGACAGTGAACACAGCGCGGCTCTCCTCCTCCCACTCTGTTTGGCAGTGGCTGGTTTATTGTTAGCGTTATGGAGATGGAGGGACAGCTGTCGGGGCTGGAGTTGCATCTGTCCAACCAGATACAAGCACAACTGTGAAAGATTTACATTTACTGGGAATGGTAAAGAAGATCTATAACTATTCTTTACAAGTTGAGAAAATGATATTCTGTTGACAAAATTTTAAACATTATTTAACATTCTTAAAGGTTCACTATGTAATTTTCTACTGGTAGAGGATCCACCGCTGTCCTGTTTCCATGGAGATGTTATTTTCTTCCCTATTGTTATGGCATTACACATATCTATCTCCATGGCGACAAGCAGTTGACACCATCAGGTCAAGGTACATGTCAGGTCATATATGAGGTGAAGCCGCTCACAGTAAAAACATATTTTTTATAGAAAGTTATAGAAAGTATGTATGCTTAAAGTTTCAGATAAAGTAGAGACAGGCAGACAACAGAACCCCCCCAAAAATATTACGCAGTGCACCTTTAAAGGGCCCATATTACACTATTTTCTGATCTGGTTATTATGTTTCCTCATCACATTCATCCACATATGTTTGAGTAACCCTTTATTATTAAGGCTTTCAACATCTCCAAAACGTGAAATGCTCTGTTCCACCTTGTGATGTCATGAAGTAGTTTTCAAGTTAACGGCTACCCTTTCCCTTTTGTTCAGTGGACTGGCAATTCCAAGGCTGATATTAATCAAATCCCAGTGAAGGCGTATGGAATTTAAAAACAAAGTGAAGCACTCCCTTACTACCACATGACATCACAAGGTGGAACAGATTGTTTTTTAGAGCCTAAATATGTTTCATTCACATATGTTGTGCGTTCAATATGTGCGAAAGAAACAAAACACAACTGTGGGTATGTTCTTGATGAGGAAACAGCTTTATAAAACAGATCAGAGAATACAGTTTAAACTTTTTTTTTTTTTTTTTATTAGCCTATAACTGGAGTATTAGTAGAAGTAGCAAGTAGTACCAGTAGCAGCAAGATACACAGCCTTTATATTAGTAGCAGTTACAAATAAGTTATAGTAAAAAAAAGTAACATGTACATAGTAAAAGTAATAAAAAAGTAACAAAAGTTCACTCGAGTATATATATATATATATATATATATATATATATATATATATATATATATATATATATATATATATATATATATATATATATTTTTTTTTTTTTTATGTGTACACATGCAAAGTTGCATTAGAATAAACCCAATGAATGACTACTTTAGCCATAACACTGGACTGAATGAAACTCAGAGTAATTAAATATGAAATCTACACTATGCCATTTTACGGTTAATGATACATGATTTATATTTGAAAAATGGGTTAAAAGCCTGCACATTACCTGCATTTTAAATGCTACTAAGTGTGAGATGACGCTTCCTGCTACATATTGCTCTATAATGAAGACATTTTATTCATACTCATACATTAATTATGTTGCACCATCTCTTAAGCATGAACTGCTACTGATATGTGCCAGCATGTTGTAACGCAAGACAGTTCTACAGCTCAATGGCTTCTATATGAAGACTATTAAAAATTCAAAAGCTACAACATATATGCAATAGTTCCAGTTTACAAAGTGCTTTAATTGATTTGTAGATTGATATATTTCTCTTTCATCATAGGGACATTTGACATTAGTGTTTTTCTCTATAAAAGACACATCTGAAGTACAATTATAGTGTTAACCTTGACTACAGAGATGTTAACTGTGTCTGGGGGCGGCGATTCGTTTAGCGATGCCCTCATAATGGCTACAGTAGCTCATGTGGCCCACGGTTACAAACTGACAAAGTGATAAGTGACTGCCCATCACGCTTCATGCAATCTAAGAGGATTTTCAAATACATTAAATTCCACAGAAGTTAACCAAAGAAAATAATTAAAGCTATAAACCCTGGCGCTGTACCTGATCTTTACTGTCTTAAAATGTAAATAAATAAATAACTAACAGAAAGAGTAAATTTTAAAATGGTTTGCAATGGTCCAGAGTTATTCCTCACTTCCTTTATACATTCAGAGCATCCTAATTATTCTCTTCCATCAGTTAATAGGCTTCCTGATTATCGGACAATAAAATGTTTTATAATTAGATGCAGACAGCATGCAGAAGACTTATTTTGACCTTGAGAGCTGTACTTGAGCCAGACAAAGTTTGCTCAAAATGCACTAGAAAAATGGTACAAGGCTTTAAAATGTACTTAGATGAAGCAATTATATTTTATATTTTTTCTAGCCCCAAAATAACCTTATTGATAATATTGGGGTTTATTCAAAATGGTTCCAACTTGTGTATTCAGTAAAGGCAGGCCATGATAGTCAAGTTTTCCTGCACACAAAATTATACTACAATTGTAATTGACATCTTAATGGTCCACTTTTCAACATTTCACCTCTCAAAAAACTACTATAAAGCCAAGATATTATACTTCTACAACAAAATCACCTTGATTACACACATTGGCATATTGGGGTTTTGATTAACTTCATTAGGCAAGCTATCAATTTATCCTATCCACCTAAATTAAACTTCTCTTTCACATTACATTCACGGTGTCTTCTATAATGCCTTTCTTTATATCATTCTAAATGGCCTTAGGATATTTCACTCTTGCATATGCACATTTCACTTTCAGAGTAGATGGATTTATTTGTCATATACAAGTGAACACAATGTCAACAATCCAATGAAATGTGTTTGGATGACAGGAACCTGTTCACTCACTTATAAAACAAATGTATATTAGAAATAAAAGCACACACACACACACACACACACACACACACAGTTTCATATGCCTACATAAGTGTATTCACAAATAACAAGAGAAATGCATAGGTAACTTTTAAAGGTTTTAAAAGAAAAGATGAGAGCCAATAACACCAACAGATGTAGCAGGGTCTGTTAAGTAGAAGAGGACAAAAATCTCAGTTTGGATTTGAGGTCGTCAATATTGCACACTGACGTTGCACTGTAGTCCATCATAAAGTACTAATATATGGACATGCACTTTATGAGTAACTTTGGCCTCAAAATGTCTGCATAGAGTTCTGATGTGGTAAAGAAGTGTTGAGTCATTACCCTGCAACAGTCCCCTTGGCAGCAGTGCAAATCTTTTGTCCCTCATTGGGGCCCATCAATAGGAGCTGTCCAGTCCCCTCAGCGGACCTGTTAGTCATGAGCTGTCACCACGGGACACAGCAAAGGTGTGACTCACTCATGTCAGTGATGAGTGACAGACAGATCCCACTGCGGCAAGGAGAGCACAAGAGCACAGAGGGCACAAATACTACTATATAGGCACATTCAGAAAAGTCAAAAATACATTATGAGGAACATAACTATATTTTCATTAGTTGCTAATGTAATAGGGCAAAGAATCATTATAACGGTACCTAAATTCCTCTTCCTGTTCTAATATGAACTTTTGGCAATAGTTTTGAATTTCTTACATCAGATGTTATTGCTTTGCCTGGATTATTCCACAGTATCACATGGATCCTCCAGAGAGAATGTTTCATAGTATTGATATAACCCTATCTTTATGGAGTCACGTGACATAAGTGCCCTCTCAAATGTTACACTGTTTAGTTTAGTTTAGTTTATGTATTTAATGACAAGGGACAGTGCACAATATACATTAACCTTAACAAAAGAGATGCATTGTACCAGGCTGTAGCATTAGAGCTAAGTTCCATTGGTAGTTCCTGGGCAGGCTGATACTTACACAACATAGTTCAAATTTATGCAACTTTTCTGTCAGGATGTGTGAAAAATCCCTCAGTCGTCCAGATAGAATACATGGCAAAGGAAAGAAATCAGTTTATCGACTGGACAAAAAAAAAAGGCTTAAAAGTTGTAAGAAGGATTTTTTATTTTTTTAGTTTCAAATTGTCAATGAAAGTTTAAAATACCATTACAGAGATGCAGCAGCCTTGTAATTATGATGACCAAAAATTAAAAAAAAGAATAAAAATCTATCAACTGTGGACATAGTGAGGCCTGATAAGCCAGCCAATAGATAACGAGGCTACCTCATTTTCTGTTGGCTGTTAGGTTGTCAATCAAACTCCCTACGTTTCTAGTGTAACTGACTCACTGGCACGCTGGGATTACGTGGTTTATGCAGCGGTTCTTTGAGGCTTTTTTAAACTGTAGCCTCTTTGCAGTTAGCACAAAGTTTGTTGCGATGGCGGACGAGAATCCACGACCAGTTCACCACAAAAGAAAGTCCGTTTTTGAGGTCACTGAAAGAAGAAGAGGAGGGGAAAAGGAGCAAAGCAAAACTGAGGTGATTTTTGGAGATTCCTTCCAGCGATTGTGCGACTGAAGCAGACAAAGAGTCTAAAAACTGGTGCGTCGGTCGCTAAATTACTTCTAGACAGGTCTTTTCAACAGTAATTCTGAACACGCACTGGCTGGAAACAAGCGTGATTTCTAGAGTAAGGAGGCAGGAGGAGGTGTTTCTACTGAGGGGGCTGTGGAGGAGGAAGGTGGTGTCACGCATGCACAACATTTGAAAAAGGACTGTTGCTGTATTTTTCTTTCCTTAAAAAAAATCCTCTATACAACCTTTAAGTAAAAGTAGTAAAGTACCCGTTTAAAAATTTTCATCTACTCGACAAACTGATTTCTCTCCTTTGCCTTTTCTGTTAGAACTTCAGTGATCCACTTCTTTCCATGGAGATGGTTTTATGAATTAAAAATACCTGGGAAACGTGTTCACTGTGAGCAGACTAGCCTCTCCACAGATCAGACCTGTAACTTGCCCTGGTGGCATCACTCGCTTGGCTTCATGCAAACAGATACTGTGGAACATTTCAGGCTAAACAATGGAGACAACTCTCTACCAGAAAAGTAACATAAAGGAAGTGAGTCAGCGTGACTGGCTCTGGCGAACTTCCCGTAGTAGTATAGAAGAATTAGGTATAAATTGTACAGAAAGTGCAGGTGGCCATTTGTTTGGCCCCATGTCATCAATATTGCCCAATATACAGCACATTTTTCACATTTTATCTCATATTTGAAAACTATTTTAAACACTGACAAGTTGTGCAGCGCTTCAGGAAAATACATAAACTATGCATTTTCCAAATTGAGACGCAGTGTGTCAATTCAGCAACTTGCCACTGTCTTTGAGCTGATGTGTGCAAATCTTTTCTTAGCGACTATTATAGCCATGTCTCTCATCAACGTATGTCACCCATCAGCGGGGGTATATTTGGCATTGCTTTCATATAGTAGCTCAAATCCCTTTTAATTTGTATTCGATTTTCCGGACCCTGATGATGGAAGTTTCACAAGATTAATGGTGCGATCACATGGATATTAGCTGTCTTTGCCATTCCCTCTCACCAAACACGAGAATCTCAGAATTAGAACAAAAAAGTGACAATTCACGCTCTGTTATCTCTGTTTGAGTGTCTTATTAGTTCTGGTTTCTCAACTTGAATAAAGCACCCAAGCTGGCAATGAAGTCAATAATAACATTTTACGATGACATTTGACTCATTTTCTGGTCTAATTATCTGGTAGTTATTCTCACCCACTCCTCCCTTGTGGTTTGAATCTTCAAATCTCTGAAACACAGCTAAATGATTAATTAGTCAATGAATAGTTAACAGTGGTGTGGAGCGTCTTATGGCCTTGTCTTGGCGTATTCTTTTACTGGTCCAGCCCCAAGATCAGCATCCTTCACGCATGCCTTGATAAATAATGAGAAAAGCCAAAGCTAAGGGCCAAAAATAATAATAAAAAAAGTCACCAGGGGGACTGTGGCTGCAGTTTCGTCAGACCTGCTTTTCAAAGTGAGTCCATTGGTAATAATGTATTTATGACCAAGCCTGTCGGACTAACTAGGCCTCAATGACAAGTCCGCCCAGCACACGCCGACAGCCATGCGGAGCTCCTCACTGAATAAACCATCACAATAATTCGTCTTAGTATTAACTCATCATTTATTCATACCTCCCCAATAGTGTGAGATGGAGACGGACCCAGGAAATACGACGCGTTCTTAGGGGGAGAAGACACAAAGCAAACACAGGTGACAGGAGAGGAGCTTAAAGAGCATAGAACAGACTGTGCTGAGATGCTATAGGAAAAAATGCAGCCAATCAAGATTTTATTATGTTATTTGTGTGGTTTATGGCCAGTGGTGGAAGCTACTTAAGTAAAAGTACAGCTATTGGAGCAAAGAAATAAACAACGGCTTAAGAAAATGTATAAAAATACCCGTTTAAAAATGTACTTAAATAGTATTTCACACAGTTTTTTTTAGATCTAATAAAGCTTCAAATGTAGTTATTTTGATACAGATTTGTGCTGAATTTTGTTCAATAGAAACAGCTGAATCTATTGTCTTTTCCTATTTGTTTTTATTTGTATATTCGTGTTTGTTCAAACTCTCAATATGGTAAAAATAAACCCCTCAGCCTTTACAGCAGGTCTCAAACAATAATAAAACACTTTTCAGTCCTCTTCAAAAATGTGGAGTGGAAAGTACAAACACCTGCTCTGAAATGAATGAAGTAAAAGTATCCACCTTAAAATCTTTTATTTATTTATTTCTTTTACTTAAATGCAGTACTTTACTTTTCTTTACATACCACCACTGTTAATGGTAAATGTGAATGTTAGTAAAGTGTTTGAAAAAGTCTCAAAGCCGTTATTCCCTTGACTTTATAACACAAATAGTACTAGGACTAACAGTGGAGAGATTTGTTGATTTTCAACTATATTCAAATATATTTTCAACTTGACTCCCAAGAGGTCTACACTCCAGCACCAAAGCACCAAAATGTGTTCTATTCACTATTTATCATGCTTCACACATCTTATTTGTGTGTTTATAGGTTCTATTTGGATTGAGACTTGCCTGGCTCGGATCCAGAATGTCTCAATACTTTGCAAAAATGTCAGTTCAGATAAGCATAATTGACAGGTGGATTAGCCAATCAGGAACACACATGGTCTGCCCAACACAAACAGGGCTGCTTACACGGAAAAAAGCTAAATGAAAAAATATCACAGCGACTAAAAAAAACATCACAGTTTCAATCAAATCATTCGGCAAAGCACCAATGAGCTCCTGTGTGTCACTGAAAAATAAATAAAATAAATAAAGTGATTGCACGAACCCCTTTGGTTCTGCTCGAGATGAAGACATGACGGAGGGCATGGTAGCCAGACTGATTTCGCTCTCTATAAATAAAAAAGATGCTAAATAAATCATTAGTTATCTGCACAGTAAAAGTTGGACTTACATATATTTGACATGAAAACGTTGACCTCTGATGTCTTTAATGTGGAAAGCATCAGGAAGCTACATGAGCCTTCAGCTATAGTGACTCTCATTGGGAGAATGGATATTTTATTCATCTCATAAAGGGCAGCATGCCAATGTGACCATTAACTCGTTTTTTTCTACAACAATTAGCTGGATAGCTCATTTGTAACATGCCACTGAACCCGCCTGAACCTAATTCATCTTTGAGCTAAAATAAGTGATGGAGCCATTTCAACACCAGCTTGTATAAATGTTATTTATGAGACTTGCATTACTCCACATATTTCATTTTGTAATTTGGTGCTTTCAGTCATATTTGTTTTGTCTTTTGAATGTATTTGTAGAGAAAGAACTTTTTTTTTCCTGTCTTCTTATTTTAGTTACCTGTAACAAATATTCCACACAGCTCCCACATATTTTCATGTTTTGAGTAATGATGAAATAAAAGTACACTTGACTCAAGCATGCACACACATTTCTGATCAAGCTCTGATGGACAGAGTGTGATACACTCCACAAAGCCTTTTGCCTTATGACCATTCTCACATACGCAAATGCATTTAGCTAATGTGCTATATGTACTCTTATGTCAAGGTAAATCAACCTTATACAATTAAACCCAATCATACTGTTCTCTGTCCTTCCTCTTTTCATTTGTCCTCCTACTCCCACAATTCAACTGGGTCCTATCACTCATGGCCATATGCATTTCTAAGCAGCCTGACAGTCTATAAGTGAGTGGCTAATTTAAATGAATAAAATACAATGGCAATATGTCGCCATAGTATTAATCTAAGAAATAGCCTGTCAGTGAAGTTTCCGAAACACAAAGAACACAATGACAATGACTGCATACAAACAAAAAGATATTTTATGTAAGAGAATTCTGCACATTTTTTTTTTTTACCTTATACAGATTTATTGCATTACAAATAATATAGGTACTAGCAAACTGTGGTAAACTGTTTGTTGACCCACCCCTATGTGACTATACTAGTATATACCATACACATCAGCTTACTGCTGACCATCTTTGAGAATTTGCTGATAAAATTCTGTTTGACTTTCTGTTTGAAGTGTCACAAATCCAGAATCATAATCAGAATGGACACGCTTTTGGTGGAATTTGTTTTCGGTAGAGGATTTCAAAAATAAATCCCAATGGATATTTATTTGTATTTTTTTGTATCTTTTTGAAGCTGCATCTGGCAAATTTATATTATAGTGTACTTAAGCCAATATCTTATCTATCACAAATATCTAGAAAGTGCTACAAATAACAGCTGGGCCTGGTATTAAAGACTTATTTTCTTTTGCATTGACAATTGCATCAGAACATTAGATCAACAAGCGTCTTCATGGATATTAAGACAGAGCTAATTTGATCAAATGGAAAAACTTCAAAAGCAGAAAAAGGACATTTCTCAGTTTTGGAAGGAAGATGACCCTTATGTCCTTCTCATGAAAGCACAAGCTAAAAGCACCATCTGTTTTACTATTAGTGGCTGAAAAACTTGGATGTAGAACAGAAATATTTAACTTTACAACTTTACTTAAATTCTCTTCCAAAGTTCTGGTCTTTTCCCACTACACTGGTACATTTTCTTTTTTAGGCCAAGTTAGAAAGTTAAACTGCACTAATTGTACACTGGTGTACTACTGAAGTCAGTAGTTGAGAAAGTATTTTTTAAAAGATGCACACAGTGGCAAACAAACTACTGTGGGTCAAACTGCATCAATACAATAAATATTACATCCACTTTCTGTATGTGTTTTATTGTTAAGAATAGACAGTGCATGGAAACTGTTTCATGTCTATATAACTGTATTTATGTCTTTCCTTCTACAAAGATCAGATGAATGTGATTAAGTTAAAGGGCCTATATTATGCTAGTCAGGCTGATGCCACCTAGTGCCTCCACTCAATTTAATTTTTCTCCAGTGACTAGGTCAGGAATCGGAATACACTAGATGGTTTGCAAAAACCCCGGAAGTTGTAGACCGCGTACAGGGCAATCAGCGAAGAGCTGTGATGCTATGACGTCAAACTCAAGCACCTGTCTGGGTCCCTTTTGTGGTACAACACCACAGTAAACAAAGCGGTCAAGATGGATGACAAATATTCTGTGTTGCAACAATTCCCGAGATCGAGGATTTAAAGCCGGAACAAAGAATGTTTAGTGAATTCTATCAAAGGGAAAGCCGTTATTGCTCTTCTTCCTGCGGGATTTGGTGCATTACATATGTTATGACCAAACAGAAGCGATTAGTTAAATAAATAAAGTACCCCCTACCATCGAGCAAACAAATCCTAATGCTGCGAGGTCAGACGGTTTCCATGAAGTGAAACTGGCTGATGAACCCTGCTAATATTATGCAACATTGGCTCTTGTGAGTTTTAAGACATGTTATAATGTTGTTACTTCTTGATAAACATTCCTTGAGTTGTGTTTTGTTTCATTCACACATGTTTGAGTAACCCTTTATTATTAGTCTGTACATCTCCAAAGCTCAGTGAGTCGAGATTTCAGGTCTGAAATTATTCAAATGAATCTAGTGTAGGTGTATGGAGTTTAAAAACACACTGGTGCACTTCCTGTATTACCATATGACATCACAAAACTTTGTTTCTGTTTGAGAGAAAAACTCAGCCCAAAATTTGCAGGATTATGTGTGAATGAAACAAAACACAACTCCGGGTATGTTTTTGACGAGGAAACAACTTTATAACATAGATCAGAAAATAGCAAAATATTGTTCCTTTAATGGTCAGTTAGTGTCAAAACTAACATGGGGGCTTACTAGGGAAAACAAACACACACACACACACACACAGAGGACCAAGGAACATCACAGACTTCTGCCAAATCACTGAGTTAAGCTGTTAATGGGGCTGAGATATTTGTTTTTGTTTTATATTTTTAACGACCAATGATTTAGTTCCCAAGCACCACTAAAATAAACAAACCTTCTAAGATCTCCTGCATTAGGAAACACACAGTCTGCAGGCGACCACATTCGGGCAGGTGCTTGTAACGACAGATCTGATTCCTTTACTCATTTTAAAAGAACGAGAGCCTAAAGCAACGGGATCTGTACGTTAAACGAAAGGAATGTCACTCGCCATTGTGTTAACATTGACGGGACTATTATTTCCTCCGTCTAACGTTCAATTTCCCCTGCGCTGTCCAACTGTTTGCCTTTGTCCCCGTGCATGGGCGTCTTGGATTCTCCGTTCCTCTCCATGTTCAGACAGACTGACTTCTTTCTGTAGACAGAGCTGAGTGCTGACCACGCAGCTTCTCTCAGAGTCTGTGGGCACCGGCGTCCTGTGGGAACTTAACAGAGGAGATAAACAATAGCTGACCTGCATTAGATTGGGAGCACGCAGAGACAAGAGCGAGCCGAGGCGGAAGGAAAGGCCCGCGTTCTATAAATGCATGGTACACATTGGCATTGGCAGCGTATGCTAAAGGCCACTTGTTTGTGTATGGGTAACGTTATGATCAGCATTCTAAAACGCCGGATAAATGTGCATTATGCAACTTTTCTGGAAGGGCTTTTTGGAGATTTTATGGCTTTACCCATGTTTCCCAGTATAACATTAACTCTGTACCAGCATGTGACAAAACCAGTTACAAGTAGCTGTATGGATGGTTTTCAGTTTTTGTTTTTTTTTCTTAAAGGTGCACTATTGTAACTTTTCTGTTACAAGTCCAGCACCTGGTTGTGTCCAAGGAATTATGCTAGGGAGAGTGCTTTATCTGGATTGTACCACAGTATCGCATTAAACTAATGCCTTGAAAAATATATTCTACTGTAAGTGGGCCCACCTCTCCACAAATCGGACCTGAAAATGGGCATGTGGCTTGTCAATCTGTGCATCATTCGTTCATTTGTTTTTCCAAATAAAACCAAAAATAAGAATAATTAAATGACGATTTTGTGTTTTAATGAATAGTGGAAAAAAACAAATAACAGACGTTTCCTCTTTCCGTGACTTAAACTGCAATGCCGGACTTTTGCGCCGAATACAGACTGAACCAGGATCGAATCAGGACTAAACCAGTACTGAGTCTAGAGACCAGGAGGTGCGCCCATGTAGACTGTCAGGTGATCAGGACTAACACTGGGACCACACTGGGACCAGACCAGGACCAAACTGGGACTAAGACTGGGATTGGGCACAGGACTGAGACAGATACCAGACTGGGACCAGACCGTAATTGAGATGGGGATTGAGACCGATACCAGACCGGGACCAGACCATGACTGATACCAGTACTGAGACTGGGACCAGTCCGGGACTGAGACTGGGACTGAAACGGCGACCAGACCAGGACCGGTTTAGGTCTGTTTTGGTCCTGGTTCAGTCCGTATGCGACACAAAAGTCTGGCATCACAGTTTAAGTCACAGAAACGGGAAACCGTTATTCATTTTTTCCAGTATTGATTAAAACACAAAATCGAAAAATGAAAAAAAATATCATTATCTGTTTTTTGTTTTTTTTTTCTTTCATTTTGGAAACAAATAATGAAGAAATCAGTTTTTTTTTTTTTTTTTTTCTTATTTTTGGTTTTATATTGAAAAACAAATGAATGAATGATACATGGATTCTTGTCTCTAAATAAAAACATAAGTTTAATATCATAATGTGAAAAATCCAAGGCAAAGCAACAACATTCCCATGGTGGTGGACCCTCCACCTGGAAAGTTATACAGTGCAATAAATGCGATTAAAAATAATAAGATAATAATAATAAGTTAAGAAATATGCACTAAACATTGGCAACAGCAGTATCTATGGAGACAAGCATGTGATGCCACTAGGCCAAGTTAAAGGTCAGATCAGTCAGGCAAGCCCACTCACAGTAACAGTTTATGTGTATTTTTAAGCAATAAAAGCACATGTAATTGAATAAAAGCAAAACAGATCTGTTAATGCCATGATCTGGAACAATGAAGTCAAAGCAGTCTTCATGGCAACAAACAGGTATCGCACATGCCACCAAAATCGTCCACAGTGCACATTTAAACAAGCTCAAGCACCTGTGCCAGCCCTGTCCAACCAATTAAAAGATCTTCCAGCATTGCACTCTATTATGGTGTGTGTAAATAACGCTTCCACTCATTGTGATGACTGTAGCGAGAGATCAGGCTAATGTTAGCATTGTCTCCGGGACCATTTAGCATTCAGCTAATAGCTTCACGCTGTGGGAGGCCATCACTGCTCAGTATCAGCTGCTCTGAATGGCTCTGTGCGACAGGCACACGGACTCAATATCTCTCATCAGGGGAAATGAAAAGACGTACACTGGCCCACACACACTGCTGCAGGACCCGATTCTTCTAGGAACATGAATATATGGCAGTTGAGAACCATTAGGTGTAAACATGTAGAAAGAGTCTGGCTAACAGAAGGCGTCTCAGCGTGAGGCCAATCGGCAGAGTGGAGGTGTGAGGTTTGATGGAGGATTTGTGTGGCCGTGTTTGTGTGCGAGTAGTTGTATGGAGTTGTATTGTGTGTGCACCCCGGTGCTCTGAGTATCCGGGTTTTTGAGGCTCCCTGACACTGGCAGGGCTTATTACCGCCTCCAGAAATGGTGCTACCTCTGTGGGGGCGAAAACTGTAAAGGTCCCATTCTGAGCAGTGGGCTCCGGCGCAGGCATCCAAACATCTGTGACCTTTATAGAAAACAAACAGCAGTAGTGATATGAGGGAGAGTTTAATCTGAGCATGGTCTTTCTGCACAGATGACTCAAGTGAATATTGTTTATTGAGAAATGTTAAAAGGTCAGTCATTTAAATAAAAGCAACATTTTCAAAAACATTAATCATAACTGGATCATAGCTATTCAATTTGCTTTCTCCCCATCAAACACAAGTACTGCACCTCAAAGCAATGGATTAAGTTCCCAACAGGAACAATAAAATGTGGATTATGTAGCTTTTTTTTTTTTTCTGGTTTGTTCCCATGGAGTTGCTTTGCTTGAAATGTTGCATTATATTGCATTAAATATATCTTTCTAGCATTTAATCAATAGCATGTGTTTTTTTTATTGTCAAGTCATTTTATTTATATAGAGCATTTAAAATAACCAAAACACGTTGCATCAAAGTGCTTTACAACATGAAACACAACATTGTGAAACAATAAAACAAATATAAAATATACAAAATATTACATAAAAGAGTGCTTTGGTACACAAAAGATAAAAGGTCAAAGTTGACATCTTCAGAGTAAAGCTTGTGGGCTGTTGAACGTCAAAATGTGTTTTTAGGAGGGTTTTAAAATGAGGTAAGGAGGAGCATGATCTCAAATGAAGAGGGAGAGCATCCCAAAGCGTACGGGCCACAACAGAGAAGGCTCGCCTCCCTTGGTTCTGATGTGGGATGGTGGGATGGACAGTAGGTTGAGAGACCGAGGGGCAGAATGTGGGGTTAAAAGATCAGTGATGTACTGTGGCACGAGTGAATTGATTGATTTAAAAACTAATTATAACATTTTAAAATCAATTCTGTATTTAACAGGTCAGCAGTGGGGTTGAGGTAGGATGGGTGTAATATGGTCTCTTTTTTTGGAACCAGTGAACAGTCTGGCAGCAGCATTTAACTGTAACTTCCTCCCCATAGATCCGGCCCAATTAGGAACATCAACTATATGTCTCAAGGGGGTAAATACAATGCCACACTGTGAAAGTTTCTAGGCAAAGCAATGGCACCTGAAGACTTCTAACTGAAAAGTGACATAGTGCTAAGTATTTTATCTTTTTATTTCAGCATTAATCCTACAACTAAGCTAAAAGTTACTCTAAACAAATGAGTCCCCTGTGAAACATCAAACTCTTCAAAATAAATTGTATTAGTTCCAAACAAGCTACTGTTTTCCACTATATTTTAAAATTCACTTTTCTTGTTAAGCAGCAATAGGAGGTTGTAGAGGCGTAGTGCTTTGATCCTTTTGAACTGTCCAGCAGACTGGAATCAATGGAGAGCTGCTTAATTTGCCTGAGAGTATTGTTGGGAGTGAGCGCACCGTGGGCTACTGCACTTTAGGCTGTAGCCTCAAAGGCACACTACAAAGAGCATGTTCAGAGCCAGTTACACACCAGTCAGCATGGTCTCCTCATACCCACGGCACCTCGCCCTCCAGCTCTCTCACAATCTGCCTCCCACTCTCTTTTTCACTCACCCTCACCCTCTCTCTCTCTACTCCATTCTTCCTTTCACTGTTTTCCTCCGTCTCTAACCCTCTCTGTGTCTGTCTCCCTTTTCTCTCTCACCGTTTTCCTGTTCATCTTTATCTCCAAGTCTCCACAACTTTTTTGTCTCCCTCTCTCTCACTTTGTTTCTCTCTCTCACTCAAACAGTCTACTTTTCCTTCTCTTTCTCTCACCTTCTGTATTCCTTCCCCTCACCCTCTTCTTTCCATCTCTCTCCCCTCTCTGTCTGTCTCTTCACACTCTTGCTCTCACAATCTGCCTCCCTCTCTCTGGGTCTTCTCTCACCCTCACTCCTTTCTCCCTCACACTCTTTGTCTACCCATCTCCAGCGCCCTCTATCTTTTTCTCCTTCTTCCGTCTCTCTCTCTCTCTCCGTCTTCCTATTCATCGTTATCTCTAAGTCTCCACCATATTTTTGTCCCTCGCTCTCACTTTGACTGGCTACCTTTATGTCTCTTACCTTGTGTTTTCTTTCCCTTTACTCTCTCTCTTCCACTCTTCTTCTCTTTCTCTCCATCTCTCTCAGTCTCCCTCAGTCTTTGTCTTTTTCTTTCTATCTGTTTTTATCTCTCTGTGTCTACCCCCTTTGTTTCTGTCTACCTTTCCATCTCCTTCCCTCGCCTTATCTTCTTTTCTCTAGTTCTCTCTCTCTCTTCCTCTGTGTTTTACTCCCACTCTGTTTGTCTTCGTAGCTCTCCCTCCCTCTTTCTTTCGCTCTTCCCCATCTGTCTCTCTCCATGTCTGTCTATCTCTCTACGTCTCCCCCTATCTCCGTCTGTCTCATTTTGTCTTCATCACTCCCCCCCTCCACCCTTTATTTGTGCTTCTTTCCTTCTCTCCCTCTCCTCCAATCCTCATCACCCCCCCTCCCTCCTTCTGACTTTCTTGTCTCCCTCCCCTGCACACTCTCTCTCCATTTCTTCCTTCCTCCTAGTCTGTCTCTCTTTCCCCATCTCTCTTTCTCCCCTTCCGTCTTCACCCCCTCCCTCTCTCTCACCTGGATCACAAATCTCCGGAGTCAGGTCCCTGCAGTAAACATGGTACACAAGCACAGGTCAGCAAAGTCCACAGACGGACAATCCCCCCTCCGCCTTCACAACATCTATTATTACAGCCCTGCCATTAATTGGACCAGTGTTTGGAAGGAAAATCTACCAGCGCTTTCAATTATTTACATCAAAGCACCCCGCTAATTCCTCCAAAATGCCTGAAATTATCTAAATGAAATATTCTAAGTGTTTGAACATTTCTGAACAAAATGAAATCCAAAGTAGCTAATCACAAAATTAATTGAACATCAGCTGATAAAAAAAATGTGGATTTTATATAGGTTGCTGCAAATTATAATCCATGTCTAGACAAATAGATCTTCAGAAAACTCTCTTGTGTTTTGTTTTGTTGTTTTTCTGTAGCCTGAACTACATGGCTATATTGGTTAATGACATAATTTGGACATATTTATTGAAGAGAAAACCCAGCAGCTTCTTCACTTACTGATATTTCAATTAGGGGTGTCAAATTATCGCGTTAATTGCGATTAATTAATTACAGTCATATTTAGCGCGTTATGTTTTTTAATCGCGTTAATCTCATTTTTAATCTCTAACTTTAGTGTTTCTGTATGTGAGTTTCTTTATTATAAAACCTGTTTTTATGTGTTGTTGGGACAACAACACACACACACACAAAACACATTTATACATTTTTTTATTTCGGTAATTCCACTCATTGCCGGAAACCCACACAAAACGCGCGCAGTAACAGCGATGTAAACGTCATGTTAACGTTGGCGGCGTCAGTCGCACAATGGACGAGGTCGAAGAGCCAGTAGAACAGAGGCAGCAGTGCACAGGTAAAAACACATTCGTGTCTTGGAAATTATTCTCCCGACGTGAAATATAAAAGAAAATAACAAATATAATATCGCCTGAAAACAACCTGCATAGGCTCATGATCTCTGCACTACTGTCCTATAGTGACCTGCCACATGAGGGACACACACACACACACACAAACACAAACACACACACACACACACAAACACAAACACACAAACAGAAACCCACAAAACAAACACACACCTTCATCATCGTCATTAACCTGAGAACGCGCGGACCACGTTTCCTTCCGTAGACACTGCGCGGACACCGACGTGCTCCCGTGAGCCGCGTGTGGATCGTGTTTTCTCGCGTACGCTGCGTAAACCGCGCTTCCTCCTGTGCACCTCTAAACCAGAACTAACACCAAGACTAAAACCAAGACTAAAACCAGGACTAAACTAAACAGACTAAACCAGGAACTAAAACAGGTCTAAACCAGGTCTAAACCAGGACTAAACCAGAACTAAACCAGAACTAAAACCAGAACTAAAAACAGGTCTAAAACCAGGTCTAAACCAGGTCTAAACCAGGACTAAACCAGAACTAAAACCAGAACTAAAACCAGGTCTAAACCAGGTCTAAACCAGGTCTAAACCAGGACTAAACCAGGACTAACACCAGGACTAAACCAGGTCTAAACCAGGACTAAACCAGAACTAACACCAGGACTAAAACCAGGATTAATCCATTCCAGGACTAAACTAGGATTAAAGCAGGTCTAAACCAGGTCTAAAACCAGGACTAAAACCAGTGATCTCATATATAAAGCATTTCTCTATCAATAATATTTTTAATATGGTTAAGGAAAGACTGGACTTTTTATTGTCTTTAAGTAGACAAAAGTTATTATGTTCAGATTTCCTCGTCTTTGCTACTTTACAGTAAACAGTTTCTTATTCATGGAGACTTGGGCTCAACAGCCAATTTGGAGAGATTTGTTAAACAATAAATGACTTTATAAAGTCACTTTTTTAAAAATCTATATTAGTCTTTTGATCTGCCACAATAATGTAATAATGAATTTAAATGAAAATTTTTAGGTGAGATTAAAATGAGATTAATTAGATTAATTAATTACAGATCATAATTAATTAATCTCTCAATTTTTTTAATCGCATGACAGCACTAATTTCAATAGAATAAAAAATGGTTGAATATGTCATCAGTGTTGGGGAGAAATGGATTACTTGTACTGGGGTTACATAATCAGAGTACAAATTATGAGTAACTGTATTCGGTTACAGTTACTGTTTCAATGAGTGGTAATTGGATTACAGTTACTTTGTTAAAATAAATGGATTACACGGCGGTATTTTCCTGTTTTCACATTTTGGGCTATATCCTCCTTTTTTTTTTTTTTTTTTTTTTTTTTTCGGTAATTCCACTCATTGCCGGAAACTAAACCAGTTCTAAACCAGGTCTAAACTAGATCTACACCAGGACTAAACCAAGACTAAAACCAGGTCTAAACTAGATCTAAACCAGGTCTAAACCAGGATTTAACAAGACTAAAACAGGACTAAACCATGCTGCTCGGACATATCTCCTCTTCTATCAATAATATTTTTAATACGGTTAAATAAAGTCTGGGCTTTTCATTTTCTTTTAGCAGACAAAACATCTTGTTTTGCTCTACAGCAAATCAAGTAATCCAAAGTATTCAGATTACGTTACTCACCTTAAGTAACTTAATGGAATCTGTTACCGTTACAAACTACATTCTGGCATTTTGGGGTATGTAATCTGTGTGGGGAATACATTTTAAAAGTAACCTTCCCAACACAGTATGCCACTTTTTTTTTTTTTTTTTTTTTTTGTGAGTGAAAACAATTTGCTTTTTCACTTCTGACAGAGTTCTAGTGAGTCACTGCCTTATGTGTGTCTGAAGAGAGGCGCTGACTACACTGAAACTAAAACACTGTAGTTGTTTACCGTAAGGATGATCAGTTATTAGTCAAGTCCATTTAACTACTCTAAGGTGTGAACTGTCACCCGAGTCTTACTTAGCATACTACATTATCATAATGAATCACAAAATTCCTATTATCAGTGTTCTCGTTGTTTTAATGAGTTGAGAAACTTCAAATCTACATGCTGAGTAGCTGAGCATGAGACACTGACAGAAAGTTGAATGTGCTTCATGAACATGTCTGTGAAACATCTTTAATTTCATTCAAGCTGACATGTTGTTTGTTTCCACTGTTGTGGTTTTGTGATGCTAGCAATATTAAATCTATTTCCATTAAGGCCACTTGATGCAATAGGACAGTGGTTCTCCCAGGGATATGCGGAATGACCTAAGGTACGTGAGGAGAGGTTTGGAAAAAACGAAAAACTGACACGAGAAACCTGATCTTGTGCGCCCCCTGTCTGTATTAATTGTTATTGGCCTATAGCGTGTTGTGATGTCATCTGATCAATATAAAGCAGTGATTCCCAAACTGTGGTACGCAGAGTGACTAAGGGGTTATATGTCAGGAGAGTTTTGGCCATGTTGCACTATGTCTGCACTTATGATATATTGTTTGTCTGTATTTTGCTCTGGATCACAGGTCTGTAATAATCACACTATGTACTGCGGGACACTGTTCTACACAGGTGTACTGTATGAAGCACTCCAGGGGGCTTTAGTGTTTCATTTCTGTTTTATTAGATGTGTATCTTTACATTTAGCTCTAAAGTCACTGCCTTCTCTCTTGTGTTTGGGGACACAGGTCACAATACCAGTACGCACAACATTGTGGGACAAATAAAGGCTCTGTTATTAAATGCACACTGATGGGGTATAATGCATAACAAAGCCAGTCTACATATGTTTGTAATGTTTTAAAGAAATTGTTAGGATCTATTGCAATAACTTAATGGCACAGTTGGGAGCTCTGATTGTAACCTTTAGCTCTTTAAGACTTTATTTGCAAAGAACACCAAGGTTACAGAGCAATGAGATTCATTTGGTCTTCCGATATTTCATCTTATTAGGTTCTTTTTACAGACCAAGAGTTTGTTTTTTCATACCTGACAGTGTCGACTGTCTAGCGGTCTTCCTCGCCTTGGTGGCGTGTGTCCGGTCAGCTGAGTTATCACAGCAACATCACATGACCACTCTGACGAAGACCACTAGTGAGCAGTTGAAACTGTCAGGTATGAAAAAAAAACAAACTCTTGGTCTGTAAAAAGAACCTAATAACATAATACACCAAGGTTATGTTTACACTGAAATATCACCATATCAGAAATGATTTGCATCCAGACACGTCCTTTCTGTGTCTGCAATCAAACTCTTCCCTATTCACACAGTAACACGAAACCGCTTGAAACGCTAGTCACATGACTAGGCTGCTGTCACGTCGACACCATGTCACGTGGGCGGTAAAAACAAGGAAGTGGAGAGTCGTGTCTGAAGTTTCAGCAGCCGATTTTGAGCTGAGGAAGATGGTAAGTGTGAAAACAGTCTTTTCTACTAGCAAGTTCTAGCTGTGCTGCTTCCCTTTTGTCTATGGTTTGTTTAAACTGTTTTTCGCAGTACTGTCACATGACTGACGTCACAAACCCAATGAATCAAAAAGGTGTAAGTCACAGTGACACGGTCCAATAAGGAAGCAATTAGAGTTCCTATGTCAGCGTATCAACGTTTTCAGGCACAGTGCTGGATCAGATCTGTACTTAGATGAATTCGTGGGAGCTGGCAGCACCAGATCGTTTCGTCTCTGGAGCTGTTTTCCATTGGATTTGTGTGGACAACACTACATCCGCAACAAAAACAACTCGAATACGTACTAGTGTGGATGGGGCCTAAGTTTATGCCTATATTAGAAGTGGCAAGGCAAGTGGCCATGTTTTAATTGGATTATGGATTATTTGGATCTCCAAAACCTGCCCAAAAAGATTTAAAAGTGATGCACTTGCTTGGATATAATTACAAATATTAAGACTATTTGATATAATACTGTATATCTAATACTATATATAATACATTATCTTCAAGAGCGCTGCAGTAAGGGGTACGTGACTAGTCATTAAAATTCTCAAATGGTACATGACTAAAAAAAGTATGAGAACCACTAGAAGAGGACCTCCATGACTGATTCAGTAATTACAGTTGCATGAAAAAAGTATGTCTGTTCTTAAAACCAAATGCACCGACAGGATAGAGCACAGCAGTCTTATCAAAGCAGTACAACAATGCCCTCAGTAAATGACATATCATATACAATTAGGAGAAGAGCCAAGATTTAGGAACTTGGACCATTTCCTTTCGATTCATGGAGCTTTGAAGGAGAACAGTGTCTCCCTCAATCTTGTCATCAGGCGAGATGACTTGTAACTGGAGGGGGTCCAGAGGGATGAGAGCCAGCATAGACATTTTGAAGTTAGCTGTATACAGAATTGTATGCTCTTGTAAGCTGGAGAGGCAGGGAGAGGAGCTGCTAGTGGAGGCATGCAGGTGTGAGATTGGCGGTAAACGGGTACAAGAGGGTTTCTGCTGTGTTTTGGAGTGTGCCTGAGCGCGACATGAGAGGATGAGGTAAGTAAGTTGTTTGAAGCACATTAGCCATCCAGTAATTTGGGCTGATTTCAAGTACAAGCCATTTAGTGCCAATCAATTCAACTAAGAGCTTTTCACCTCAGCATGCAAGAGTTATGTCTGTGTGCGTTTACAGCAAAGTATGAGTGCTTCAGAAATATAGGAATGTGCAATTGAAGTATGCCGTTTTATCACCACCAAGGTATATAGGGTAAGGTACACACACACATACACACACACTATCACCAAATCAGAGTTTAATATAAATGTACATCTAGATGCTCATAAAAAGCTTAAATGTCAGTTACAATGGCTATCATTTTGAGTTGTACAAGAGATATAGAAGTTTGATGACTATTGATTTTTTTGTTTGCTTTTGCCAAAATCAGGAACAAATTAAGATATTATGGACAGTAATTAAAAAAACTAAACATGTCATTTTTTATTTGTGCTTTTAGCTGGCCTGAACGTGAGAATAAATGTACCAGCGTTTTCATTTTTTGTTAGTATGCGTGATATTGAAACTGAATGTTCCTTAGTATCAGCATTAAAAAGGAGTGGACTTAAAAAGGAGCTCTATCAGTTGGCCGATATTTGGCCTTCAATATGCAACAGAGTCTAAAGAAAACAGCACTGAGCTTTATTCAAACACTTTAGTGCGAACAGGGTATTGCATGAAATGTGACTACACTGCTCTCTTATCTGGATGAGTTTGTAAAGCATTCAAATGATATAACTTGGGAAAAATCATCTTCTTATCTTCTGAGATCAGACACAAAGGTTAAGGAGGATCAAATAAATAAAAACCTCGCATGACCAGCCAGTCCCTTCTACATTCTGTTTGAATCCACAAGGGATTGGAACAGAACAATAAAGTGTGAAAAACCGTCATCCAAACTTGAGACAATCCACCTAAAGCCACTCATTTGTAGCATGCGTCTCAAATGCAGAAGGCATTTCCTCTTGAATTTGTATCATTCAGAGCAAAATATATAACTTCTTTAACCCGAGTAAATAGTTTGGTGCTTCAAATTGTCAATTCTAAGGAAATCCACAAAGTTTCTCTGCCCTTTATGTTGTAAAAGCAGCCATGTTTGTTTTTGAGGTGAGCGGACCATGCCTCTTTGATTGGTTAATCTGCCTGTCAGACGTAGCCTTTGAAATCAAGGAGACAGGATACACGTTCAGATCCAATAATCTTTGGAAAGTTTTGTCAAAGCGTGTGGTTCTGCTAACCAGGTAAATCAAAACCTCAAATACTTTGCAATAAGCTCTTTGTTCTGTCTGAGGGTTGGTACCAGAGAGGGTGACTTTAATCCAGATGCACATGTAGCTCAAATAAACAGCTTTTTTTTTTTTCTTTTTTTTTTTTTTTTTTTTTTTAATGAAACAGCATGATTAATAACTTTGTGACAGATTTAACTAAAAGAATGATAACTAGGTCTTTGATTACATTTTGAATAACAAATAATACCAAATAAATGCACTTTAATTACTTTTTTCCTTTGTTATTACATTTGGGGGGAGTCATTACATTCGTCACACCTGTATATTATGTGAGAAGAATGAAGTGGTCCATCGTAACGTAATGAAGGCAGCAGACTGACTGTGACAAAACATAATTTTCTCCTTGTCACACACTCCCCCAGATTCCACCTCCTTTTCCCATCATGAGCAGGTTTAATGAGCTCTCACTTCAGCACATTTGGTTCTCCGGACAATGAGACCAGAACAGGCCGAGATGGTGGCATTTGGTACTATACGGCAGAGCTGATTAGTCATGGCAGGAGTTGAAAGGCAGAGGATGAAATGTCCACATCACAACAACATTCAGCAGTGAAACCAATTACACAGATTCTACGTGCCACATTTCATAAGGCATTCGTTCATCGTTAGCGTCATGTTGAGAGCTTACTGAAGTTCATTGGTACAGTTAATTTTCATATGTTGACAAAATGCCACATTTGGAAACACTGGGTAATTATGAATACAACAAACTGAAATATTTATCTTGTTTATCTATTCCACTACTGAGATCAATCTAAACTGCGCTGGTTGGTGGTTGAGTGGTTTAAGACATTGCACACCCGTGGTCGTTTCCACCTCGAAATTCTGAGTCTGCCTACAAATCAACTATTTAGTGAATGCCTACTCTCTCTTTCCCCCATTTCACATTTCAACCATCCTGTTCAAAAAACTTTTTTATTTTTTTTCAAAGTTTACCAAGCATCATAGTTTGTAATTCCAAAACTGTGACGACAAAATCTTTATTTTGTCAAATTAATGTTTAAACTGTCAGGAAAATGTGCTCTGTGCTCATTGATTGCCGCTGCATTTTGAATGGAATGATGGCATAGATGGAGGGAATAGAGGGATTCATTTTCAGAACTCTTCACTACTTTTGGACACCCACTTTACTGATGTAAAACTGTGATAAATATTTCAATCATAGGTACTATATCACCAAGTAAAAACATGAAACCCCTTTGTTAAATACTTTAAAGTAACGCTAACTCAATGTGTTGTGCCTGATCTCATCAGATCTCAGAAGTTATAGGGACAGTCCGGAATTTTTGACATAGGGGCTTATTTCCTAGTGAGCCAGAGTGTTGGAGACATGTGGAGACACTTTTTAACATATTCCATCCAATCCTTCTATTTGCAGAGGTCGCTGGTGCTAGGCTAGTGCATGTCAATGGCCATAGTTAGTCTGCCACTAAAAACAGTCTTACCCACTCCACAAAACACCCGAAGCAAGTCTATTATTAGGCCAGACTGTCGATGTGAATGTCTGTGTTGATAGAATTATTTTAGAAGTAAAACCAACCTTGCATTTGAAGGATTTATGTCTGAGCATCAACAGTGAGTTGTACTTCCTGCTCGGCAGCAGCAGATTGATATCACCTAGCACCTATCTTACGGGCAAAGTAAAATTCTGCTGCTGATGAGAAAATAGTCCCTCAACATGCAACGATTCATGCGATACTAGGTTAGTTTTATTTCAAACACTATTCTGTCAACATAGACATTTACATCGACAGTCTGGCGTAATAACAGATTTGCTTCCGGTGCTTTGTGGAGTGGGTAAGTCTGTTTTTAGTGGCAGGATAACTATGGCCATTGACATGCACTAGCCTAGCACCAGCAACTTCTGCAAATACAAGGACTAGATGGAATATTTTTAAAAGTGTCTCCACATGTTTCCAACACTCTGGCTAACTAGGAAATGATGTCCTATGTCCAAAATTCTGGACTGTCCGATGAAGCAAAGCTGGGCCTGGTTAGTACTTAGGTGGAAGATCACGGGGCTATCAGGTATGACGATGGAGAGCCAGTGGCAAAACGGTCATCCTTAGGTTGAGTGTCTTGCCAAGTGACACAATGTCTAGTATGACAGCAGCATGTGCATGAGTGTTGGTGTCGGCGAGGTCGATGGTGCAGACTGGCAGCCTCGCTTCCATCAGCCTCTGCCAGGGCAGCTGTGGTTACAATACCATATGGAGCGAATGAATTATGCATGAAAGTAAAGCAAGTCAAGTGTCTGGAAAAGCTCTTTCTAAGACTAATGTGATATGATTTATTATTATTATTAGGCTCATACTTCACCACATGGAAAATTACCTGCATTAGATTTTGGTATGAGGGTATTGTGTGTGAAGTTATGAGATGTACACTTTGTCACATCTTTACATTTGTGCTGACTCAACAGTTCCCTGCTCGCTGACTAATACTTTGCAGGTTAATAGTTGTCTCTGGTGTGTCCAACTACCATGAGTAATGATGGAGAGGGGACTGGGTCATTTTCACACTTTGGCTTTAATTGTGTTTTATCATCCTGCTGTCATGTTGAGTCTGCGGGGATCACCATCGCTCTTCAGTTTATTATACCTATTTTAGGACTTTCTCATCTAACCCTACTGTCTGGGCTCTCTGTATGATGGGAATGTGTTTTATGTCATATATTTAATTATGGATGAACTCAGTATTTTTGATCCTTCTTGTTGCATATAAAAGCAAACAACAATCACAATTTCCCTTCAGTTCAACATCTAACTTTAAAGTGATGTGTGGGTACTATGATTTCTTAGATCATATTTTTTTAATAATTCTGGTTGAACTAAGTGTTTTTGTTCTATCTTATATGTAACCAAAAGGGGCAGACTATTTAAACACAGGTAAGGACTGCAGGTGGTGGTTAAAATGAGGAAATTAGACTTTTTTTTTTTTTTTTAATTAACAATATTTATTTAAAAAATATATATATTTGAGTTCAGGCTAAAAACAGATACAAATCAGCACAGATTATAAAATAACCAAGAGTAGGCTAACAAATAAATTTATAAAATATACACAGGAAAAGAACAGGGTATCTAACATATAACTAAAATTGGAACGGAGGCAAACAATATCAATACCCAACCCACGAGAACCCCTAACTGAACGAAAACTAACTTAAATGAACCCAAACAAAACAGCAGTGGGAAACAGCGTCTATAAAACAAACATTTTGTTAGCGCAAACATCCTGTAATAAGACGAACCCCCTTTTAGAATCTCATAAAAACGACCTAAAATCGAAGCTTGTCAGGGGCCGAGGAGCACGTGACGCAGGCGACAGGCTGTAGTCATTCTAAAAAAAACACACACAATAAAAAACAAGAAACATTTCAAACACACACTAATATGCAGTCAAATATTGGCACCTACCAGTCAGCTATTATATACCAGCGGACAAGTGAAGCCGAGCAGCAGCTTGACGATACCCCTGTACCTTGCGTATAAATAGTGAAGGTAATTTGGCAATACGGAAATGAAAGCAGAGAGAGGGGGGTGTCCCTATGTTGGCTGGCAGTGGCCAAACTATGAGGCTACACATACATCAAAACTGCAATTTAAAAGACCCCATATTACTCTGTTTTCTGTTCTATGTTATCTATGTTTTCTCAATAAAAACATTCCCAATTTGTGTTTTGTTTCATTCGCACATGTTTAACACACAAATCCTGGATATTTAGTTCTTCTCTCCAACAGAAAATACTTAGTTCTGCCTTGTAATGTCATGTGGCTGTACAGGAAGTGCTCCACTGTAGTTTTAAATAGCTTCACTAGAATTTGGATGATTTCAGACCTGGGATTGCGCTATTGAACAAAAGGTGAAAGGGAACTGTTCACTTAAAAACTACCACTACACAAGGTGGAACAAGGAAGCTTGAGCTTTTTAGATTTAGACAGACTAATAATAAAGAGTTACTCAAACATGTGTGAATGAAGTAAAACACAACTCTGCATACGTATTTGATCAGGTAACATTTTAACATGGCTTAGGCTCACAAGTATATTTAATTTTTCCCTAATATGGAACCTTTAAACAATTAGAAGGCAAGCCATCACCGACTTTCTAGAAACTGTTATATACTTAAAGGGAAACTATTCCTTCTTTACAGTTTTTGCTATATTTTCTACTACTACTTTTCTACTTGTGCTATTAGAGGACACTTCACTGTTAAAAGTGCAAACTACTTGAAAACAGTCCTCATACTTGTAATTGTGTTGGTAAAAGTAAATGATTTACAGTGTGACCTGATATAACTTGCAAAAAGGTAAAAGGAAAAATAACTAAATAGATGTTCTCTCACATTCTGTATCTCTTTGTGAGTTTATTTTTATCTTATTTTTTGCCTTCTTTACAAAACACCCCCCAAAGATTCTTCCATCTTCTTTTCTCACTAAATTAGATTGTGCACCACATTGTTATACCATTTGAATAGCAACTTCCTCACATCACCACACTCTCACCTCCAGACTTCCGAGCTGTATTTTTGGACTCCTCTCTTTTCCCGAAACAGAGCAGTCTATTATTCCCAAAATGTCTCTAGCCTCTTTCCAGACATTTGTGGGGAACTTCAAACCAGCTTCCACACGCGCACGGTGCACCTATGAGTCATGCAGTACACCGGTGCAGGATAGTGCAGTGAATGTGCTGCTGTCCGCCCGGCTGATGAGATGAGGTGTGAGAGTGAATGGATTATCCGGACATAGTATCACGCAAAGGTGATTATTGGAGAGCTACAATGAATATGTCAATCACTGGAATTGAAATTTTAAAAAAGTAAATATAAGGAGGTGTAAATGAATAGGCTTTGGAATGATGTGTCTTTTATGCCAAGAACATGATTAACTGTGTAGGTAGCATTCACATTTGGAATTTGATTATGTCATCATTTCAGATGGAGAGCAGGGGTCTATGTGACTCTAAAAGAATCACTTGGCATCATTTTCTGAAGCTAGTGTGAAAACATGATTTACTTTTTGTTTTGTTTTTTGCCCATGACTAGTTTTGATAGATTGTCATCATAAAAATATAGTTAACACTATATAATAATTACACTATCAATAGCCTAAAGAACAAAGACCTAATTCACAAATGAACAAATAGGGTTTTGTTTTGTTTTGTTTTTTTAATGATTCAACCTTAGTTACAACTTAATGACCATAAAGCATAACCCATTCATTAATTACATCTAAATCATTATTAGAGCCTAAAATGGCTAGTTAGTAACAACCTTGCATAGCATGATGGATTGTCACGATATTTGCAAGTTCACAGCCTCACGAGAATTCATGTTGGAGTGTGCCTGCTGGTGCAGTGGTGTCGGACAGGTGGCTTATGACCAATCACAGAGCAGCATTGAGGTTTGTGTATAGCCAATGGTGAAGAGCCCCAACGAACCAAAAGAAACATGGAGTTGCTGGCATGCTATTTCAACCTATTTTAGCATCAATATGGACTGTTTTGCTTCTGAAAAAACAGCAGAAGATAAGCACTTATGTACAGGAAAGATGTCTGTGCTTTTTTTTTCAGCTTGGTCCACTGTTATGACTCTTTGACCAATCAGATTCAAGTAATTGCCATGACATTCTGTGTTTTCAGAACCCTTTCAGCGGAGCTGAATGTAGGGTGATCTAGGTTAAGTTAGTTGCTTGTAAGTCATTCTGACATGTTTTAATCATATTGAATAGGAACAGAAGATCAGAATCAGATCCCTGCAAAACTATAAACCACCCTGCTCAGGTGGGAGATATGCACTGAAAAGCAGTTGCTGTTTTCCCCCAAAGTAAATGACATTGATTAGACAGGATCTTGATTGGTCATCACTAACACTTGCAACACAGATTAATTGCTACTGCTAAGTATTCACTTTTTTTTGACCTGCCAATGTGTGCTATTTTGGGCAATTTGGTTCACAAGCTATCTGGATAACAGATTTTTTAAATATTTGAAACCAAGACAGACAATGACAAATGATATGTCAATCACTATAATAAACTGAACAATAGAGCAAGGGCAGTACATGGAAAAACAAAAACAAAACAAACAAAAAAACTAAAACTAAGCAGCACAACTTCTGTAATATTAAAGAAACATTTGCAAATGAACACAGATTAAAAACAGTACTGAAATGTGTTACCACCATTGGATCACAAATGGTGCTTGACATAACTAAACCACAATCAAAACTCCTTTTCTCACAGTGCCCCAAATTACCATAATACACTCATATATGGACATTGCAACATTGTGGAATCAGCTCTACATTGTACAGATGCTAATGTTTTCCTATCTCTTTATACAGCAGAGTGGAAATCTATTGTTTGCACTAGATATTACATTTGTAATATAGTGGCACACTGCTATATTTATCTGGTAATAAACTGTACCCTATTGCACCCTCCCTCACTGGTGTCATTTAAATAGACACGCTTTCAGATTCAGTTATGTTGATTCATGCTGCGTACATTAATTCAAGTGATAATATTTGTTGCTATATATTTGCGGACAGTATGGAGAGAGGCCTTGTATTTTCCCTCTGCACCAAAAGTCTGTTTAATGCATGAATGGTACTGAGACATGCTCAAGAGGAACACATTCAGAAGCTTTAAAAATGAACTGTGCAGATTGGTGATTTGACATTTAAATTTTAAAGGGCTCATATCAAGGTATTTTGTCGTCTGTGTTATGATTTAGTTTCCTCATTAAAAGCATACATGGAGTTGTGTTTTGTTTCATTCACACATGTTTTGTTTTGTTTCAATGCCTGAGTTCTCTCAAACAGAAAACACTCTGTTCCACCTTGTGATGCCATGTGGTCATACAGGAAGTGCTCCACTGTGTTTTTAAACCCCATACACCTTTTCTGGAATCATTTGGGTGATTTCAGCCCTGAAATTAGCCATCTCTGCTGAACTAAAGGTTAAAGGTAGCGGTTAATGAGAAAATTACCACTACATAACATCAAATGGTGGAACAGAGCATTTTCAGTGTTGAAGATGTGGAAAATAAAGGATTACTCAAATGTGTGAATGTAACAAAACACAACTGCAGCTATATATCTGAGGAGGTAGCAGCATTATAACAATGGCTTAAAGCTCACAAGTGTCAATTTTGTGTAATATAGGACCTTTAAAAATGAACTGTGTGATTGTTGAGATGATTTGACGTTTGAACTGTGATATATTATTACTTTGTTTGATCTTATTAGATCAGTGGTAAGCATAACAGACAAACTGTATTTACCACATATCTTTGAAGGAATTGAAATAAGTCTGAGGGTCAGTTGGTGCAGCTCAGTAGTCTGGTGTGGAGTGAATGCATAATGCAATGTATTCTTTACCTGACCAAAGAGAGAGAAAAAAAAACACACACACACACACAAAGAAGAGAGAAACAATCAAAGCACCAAACTATTGTCTCAGATACAAAAAAAAAAGTTATATATTTTGTTCTGAATGACACGTGTTACAAATTAGCACCTGTGAGTGGACTGTCTCAAGTTTGGAAAGAGGTTTTTCAAGCTCTAGTGTCTGGTTCTCGTGGCTTCTGGATTCGAACAAAATGTAAAAGGGATTGGCTGGTCATGCAATTGTATTTCTGTTATTACTGAATGTTTGACCATATGAGACAAATGCTGATTATTGTTGTTTTTATTGTTACTAAAACCTGTCAGCTTTGGTCACTGACTTCAGGACATAATAAGCTTAATAGATCACAGTATTTTACCATATTTACCTTTTTAATCAGTTGACAGTTTTAGTCTTGCAAGCATTGTTGTGCAAGTACTGTTAACATTGAAGAAGACACATCCGTGGTCTCTTTCTGTACATTTTTTTTTTTTTTTACTTTTTTTTTTTTTTTTTTTCTACCAAGAAATGTTTGTCTGTGATTGATGTGTGCTTTCTCCTCGTCCCTCTTGAGTTGGGGCTGAGGTGCTCATAACTGCCTCAAAATCACGACTCGCACAACAAACCAATATCATTTACTTCTCAGGAGATAGCTGAGCTGCTTCCTTTGCCTGTCAGCTGCACGTCGTCTCCCTTTGGGCGAGCTTGTAGCAAACAAACACCGGCTGTTCGTACAAAGAGGCACTTTCTCTCAAATTACTTCTTTATTTAAACTTCATGCTCACTTAAACAAAATGAGCCCAAAAGCCAATTCGGAATACTTTACGGCAGACTGTGAAATATAAGAATATGATTTTGTGTGTTTTGCACCTACTGTAAATGGCAGTTGTGGAAACTTTGATATTTGATGAATCTGTTTGATTGGAGTATTATTTAATGACATTTCAAAAAACAGGAAGAGCAACAATTAAAGACAAGAATATTGAGTGTAACGCTAGGTATAAAGTGGATAAATAGCACCATGACCCAGGAGATGACAAAAAATGCATTATATTTTTTCTCTATGTTTAATTCAAACTTAATCGAATCAAAAAATATGTCATCAAATTTGTCTAATGTTTGAACTCTGCAAGAAACTACTACATCATGCTTTTACTGCCATCGGATGGTCATATCAGCTGTTCCAAGATGATTTTAATTATTCATAAGGATTCATGATCTTGATTGTAATTTGATTAAGTGCATATCACTGCCATCACCTAAATCTAACTTTTAGACAATGGCTGTGGTTACGTGCACACTTCAATTTTTCAATCTTTTTGCTCATGGTCACATTTGATTAGTCACATCTAATTACGATGTTTATGTGTCATTTAAATTATTTTAGTGGACCAGAAATATGATAATAATTTGATTTTGACATGCATATCAACCTAGCCATTATCGTAGTAAGATTTTCTTTGCATTTGACCCATCCCTCACTTTTGTGGGAGGACAGTATTTTGACAGGAGTTCCCCTGCAGCATTAACCTGATTCATCTTCATGGAAACCGTCTGACCTCGCAGCATTAGGATTCGTTCACTGTATGGTAGGTGGGTACTTTTTTATTTAACCAATTGCTGCTATTTGGTCATGACGTATGTAATGCGCCAAATCCCGTAGGAAGAAGGGCAATAACGTCTTGATAAAATTCACCAAACATTCTCTCTGTTCCAAAAATCTCCTTAGTTGCGAACACAGGATGTCTGGCTCTTCTACATCCATCTCGACGCTTTGTTTACTGTTGTGCTGTATCACAAAAGGGACCCAGACAGTCGCTTGAGTTTGATGCTCTTTGTTGTTTGGTCGGTGCGCAGTTTAAAACTTTTAGGGTTGCAAACTGTCTAGTGTATTCTGATTCCTCACTTCGTTGCTGGAGAGAAATTAAATTGAGTGGAGGCACTAGGTGGCGCAAGCCTGACTAATGCAGCATTGCCTTTCAGTTGTTTTTCAGGAACCAAGTAGAAGAGAGTCTAGACACAAGAATAACATGCAAACCAAAAGTATGCTTAAACCCAGGAAGATTGCTGACTACATTTCTAACATGCTTTGAATGTGTTCCGATTTGCGATCAATAAAGCTGATCTAACCTTATTTTATTATGTGTAATAATATTTTTTTATGGGACTGCAAAACCATCACGTTATTATTTCATTAACAATTTACCTCATGTTCCAATTTAGTCAGAATAAACTTTGCAATCCATTTCTTTTCAAATTAGAGTTTATATCAGATTAGAAATATTGACTATGTGGATCAATAGGGACATTTAAAAGTGCTATGTAACGCTCAGAGACAGTGACTAATTACAGGTTGAAAGGTTCATTGCAAATGTTGTATAGAGAGACTATTACTTGTGTGAGATAAGGATTTTTTTACGTGCTCACCATTTTTTACACCTGAGTTAATGATTTTTCTCTGTGTTCTTTGACTTACCTTCTGCTGTCTTACATACCCATCAAGGTAAAGTGTGCACAGCCAAATTTGGAGCTTGTGGAATAGTGCAGCAGGGCACATCTTCTAATGATCAGTCTGCCATTGTTCATGATCCAGATTGTAACAGAGACTAACATGTGTGATCTATAGTGGACAGATGTAGTTTTATTCTACACCAAGGTTTCCATCCAGTTCTTTTATAGTTGCTATACATGAGTATCCTATTGTGCCTGAATCCTTGCTCAAGACCAAGGTCCCAAGTCCTCTTCTTCAACTGACACACTCAAGTTTACAATTATATATTATTGTGATTTCAATGTTGTTTTTGTTTTGTTTTTTAACAACATGCACTAAACATGAGCTGATCTTTATTGTAGTGACACTACAGAGATAAATGGTACAAAATGTAACATGCATTCATCATGACTTTAGGATCACTCCTTCTGTGGTAGAACATTTTATAGATGAATAATTTCAGATGTTTTGTGTAACACACTTAAGTGTTCAGCAATGTACTTGCCAACCCCTATCAACAGTGCGGATAAAGTTTTGAAGGCTGTATTCTATAAACATATACATTAAAGAATATAACAATGTGTCCTTACTCGGTGTGTGAGTGTGAGTGTGTGAGTGTGTGGGTGTCGCCACGGCCAATGGCATAGATTGAAAACCTTGTCTCAGTCTATCTGCTCCAGGGCATCAAAAGACTTTTTTTTTTTTTTCTTCACTGATTACCATCAAAGCTAGTACACTAGTACATGCTTCAGGACCTTGTATGCACATGTTTTCACTAATGTCAGACAAAATCGCTGTTTCAATAAACCAAAGTTCGCCGCACGGTCATTGCACTTTATGTAGAAACACCCTGGTGCACTGGTTGTTATGGGCAGCTCCCACTGTACATGTGTGTGTGCCACCGCAGGAGAGGAGGAACTCATTTTCCGCTCCACTTGTTCACCGGCTTCCTTCAATTAAGCCAGAGGTCGCTGCGAGGGCTCTTCTCCGACATCAATTCTTCCTTATCTGGTTGTTTGTGTACCTGTGTGTCATTGTACTTAAGTGTGTGCGAGTGTGTGGAGACAAAACTGATTAGACAGACAATCGTTAATAACTTTTCTATCCTTGAGATAGGAATAAAGTTTGCAAGAGGTATGACTAATCAAAGAGAAAGAAAGAAAACTTGTTGTGAAATCTAGAAACCTTTAAAACATCAAAATGAGAGATGTGCTAACAAGATGGAAATACTGTTAATTTTTACCACACAGCGTTTCAAAGTAAAAGCACTGAAAGACTTCTTAGAAATATGAGATGCTTTTGCTTAGGAATATAAGCGAGATGTAGATTAAGTTACAGCATATTAAAAAATGGAACATTGATAAGAAAATGCTGTTGCTCACCTTGGTAAGTAGTTCACATTTTCTAACCTAACATTTCAAAAAAATACTTTAGAAATTAATCTCCATTTCCAATGAGGTAGTTAGGCACTAGACCTCCGTCTGCTATCAGCAACAGGAATTAACATTTTCAAAGTAAATAATTGAAGTGAATGCTATGCTAGTAGACCTAAGTGTTAATTGTGAACACAATTTGCGCACAGAACGAGTCCAGTGATGGTTTATGGGCTTAAAAACTGCTTATAGGGGAAATGTGGAGTTTTATTTGCTCACTTTGAGAAAGTGCAAATAGCACATTTTTGAGGTTCAGAGAAGACAGCTTTGGCCTAATGGGCTGATTAAACAAGCATGAATGAAACAAAATACAACTCCGGGTATGTTTTTGACAAGGTGACAAAAATATAACCGGGTTAAAAGCTTAAGACAATTTTTGAATAATTTAGCCTTATTACCTATAATATGGTACAACTATGAATTTGTTATATAACAGTAACAGAAGACAAAGCAATAGCAGCTAGAGTGAAAGAACTAAACTGTACAGGAGATTATTAGTATTAATGTTATTGTTATTACATAAAATAAAGTTAAAAGGTAATTTAGCTTTAATAGGTACTTTCAACAAGCTAATCTCCCACTCATTTGGGTCTAACCAAGGTCCTGGCATGTGGGGACTATAAAGTACTTCAGAGAAAGAGCTGCAAATTGAAAGATGGAAGTGGAAACAAAGTGAGCAAATTAAAATCCACTCTTCGCCATTCAATTTCCCTCAGCATTTGACAACACACCAAACACGTTTCACACTGTGTGCATGTAAAATTAAATAGCCTATAGTTAGTGTGACCCATGCAGTTCAGTTGATTATTGAACTGGCAGTTTGTGAAATAATCAGCCAGTCTTGTGATTTTCTATGGCCACAGGCTCTGACTCCCCACGTCTAAATATAGTCCTCTCCACCACTTTTAATCCTGTCACTCAAAATATCAGCGTGCCCCACAAACCTCAATTGTGTTATTGTCAGAAGAGAGGCTTTGGGCTACTGTGAAAAGGATCAGGGTGAAAGCCGTGGAAAATGGATGAGATGAAAAGTAACTAGACACTATTACCTACTTATTTATAGTGTTATTTTCTGGCATAAATTAAACTTTTACTTCTGGCAATTTCGAAAACACTGGGTGGTGTAGAGCAGTGTCTCCAAACAGGAGGTTTGGGGCCTCTGGGGGTACACAAGGGTACACAAAGCACTTGAAATGATTTCAGATTTCGAAAGGTGAAACTGAACAGTGTTTGATTCTAAATGTATTTGGAATGTACTCAGTTGGAGTAGCTGTGGTTACAGTTAAGGTTGCACCGATTCCGATAATATAGTTTTAAATATCTAAATAAGTAATAAGTAAGTAATTTCAGTAAAAAAACAAACAAACTAAAAAGACAAAACCGATCCAAATGTGTGATGTAGCTGTTATTTATCTCTCATGGAAGTGCAGAAAAGCTTTGTGTAAATAAAAGTGAACCAGTAAAAGTTAAAAGATCAGTTTATATGCCCATCCAGGATATCGGCTGAATCTATGAAGCCAATATCCGATCCACCAGTTGGTTCAGTATCAGGACTGATATTCCATACCAATATCATATCCGCATCCTTAGTAAAAATAGTATCTTATCAGTACCACGAGTGGAGTGAATGAATAATGTAATGTAAAGTGAAGTGGGTGTCTGGAAACGGCCCATATATCTAATGCATTATTATTAATATCATTAAAAGTACAAAATAATTTCAATGACGTATACTTAACTAGCAAATATAAATCATTACATTGAGTTAGGTGCTCAGGAGTGCGAGATGAAGTAATCCCAGTCAGAGGGGTGATTGTGTTTGCAGTAATAGATGTATTATCAGAAAGTGTGAGAAGAAGAGTGACAATACTAAAAAAGGAACATACATCTTTATATTGTATTCGAATGCTTCATATTGCATTATTCATTCGCACTCAACATTCGGACTGAGAGAGGTGTTAGTGTGCACCAAACGGCCTCTATCACTGCTCATTCACACACAACACTTGTATGTTGAGAGAATGTTTAGAGAGAAGGTAACTATAAAGAAAACCTTAAGCTGTCCATTACTACTGACAATAAAATAATGGAAAAAGTGTCAGGAATAGTAACTGATAAGAAATTAAGTTGGAAATTTCATATCACTTAGTATATGCACATGTTAAAAAAAACATATCAATAGTCAAAAAAGCTAATGCTCTTTATATATTTTAGTCTGGTTTTCCTTTACTTAACATATGTAATAGAAGTATGGGGAATAATTACAAGAGTTCATTACATCCCCTGATAATACATCAAAAACAGGCAATGAGAATTATTCATGAGGCTGATATTTGGGGCACACTAAAACAGTATTTTTACAATCAAGAGCACTTACCAGGGAGTACTTGGAATGATTTCAGATTTGATGAAATTGTGTTTGATTATAAAATGTACTTTTGAATGTCATAGCTGTGGTTACAATAGTAGCTTAATACTACAATGAGTGAAATGAATGAAGAAATGTTCAACAATTTACTTCAAAGCATAATACAAGTTCAGCCCTATTGGATGAAGTTACATGTTACATACATGGTTGTTATTGTTACTATGTGCATTATTAAGACATTTTTGGACAGCCTGCTTCATGAAATATATATTAAAAAAAAAACAGACATCATTTTTCCATAGTCCATAACCATTATAGACATAATATAACAATAAAAAACCTAGCCTTAGCCTTCCTGAATGATTAGCATGCAGTTAGGCAAAATGTGTAAATGGTTAGCTATAGTGTTCAGTTTTGTTATTTATTATTTATCAAGCTCATACAACCACTGACTTTTGCAATTTCTGCATCAGTTTCTTCAATCATCACCTGCCCTCCAGCAGATGGCACACCCCGCTTGTTGGGGGACTACACCATTCTGAAGTTTCTTGGGGAAGGAGCATATGGACAAGTGGCCAAATGCTTCAACTCCAAGACCAAAGAAGTGGTGGCAGTGAAAATGTTTCAGGATGCTGATGTCAGTGGGGCTGAACATCATCCAGCAATTTAGGAAAATTGACCCAGATCAGATGATCATCAAGTGCATTGAGCACTTCACTTGTGAGAAGTACCACTGCATCATGTATGTAATACTGGACTGCAGCCTCCATGAGCTCTCCACGGACCATCCTAGAACTTTCTCACTGAGTGAGGTGAGGCCTGTCACCCAGCAGCTTCTTGTAGCTTTTAAAGCACTGAAGGAAGCTCAAGTCCTTCATGGTGACCTGAAACCTGCTAATATTATGTTGGTCAACCACCAAGAGCAGCCATTTAACGTCAAGCTAATCGACTTTGGCTGTGGAGGTCACTTCTCATACCTGGAATAGGGAATGCACATGATGTGTGAAGCATATTGTGCTCCTGAAGTAACCCTGGATGCTCTTAAAAATCTTCTCTCGATCAACCCTGAGAAGAGGCTGACTGTCAGCCAGGCACTGAGTGACCGCTTATAACAATGGAACACCCCATCAACAGTGACAATGAATATGTCCAAGGTGCCCATGATTTGATGACAGTAACCTAGTCCTCTGGAGTTTCACTCAAGAGACCAGGGTCTTCTCTAACCTTTGAGGATGTGAGCTCTTCTGATGAGGACCTCCGCATGTCCTCTAAACCTGAGGAACCCGACTGGACCTACAGCTCTTTGACTGAAAGCAATGAAGACATGGGAAACAATGATGTTTCCATCATTCAGTCTGTGGAGGAAAATAACCTCTGCATGGACACAAATGTCGCTGACCATGATCTAATCTGGAACAAGGAACATGTCCTGTTCTGGTCTGAGTTCTAGAGTGATGAGGGCAGCTTCAGTCTGAACCAGGAAAATGTGTCTGATCTAGAACTGCCCAAGATCACGGTTAAGAACTCTCCAGAAGATCTCAAGGTCTATGCGGCAGACAGTAGCGTGCACAAGAGCTCTTCCTGCTGGTCAACCACGAAGAAATGGTTTGGAGGTGTCATGGCGAGTATACGCCAAACCATGGCCTGTGTGTGCCATTGCTCCACCTCAGGAGGTGCTAAAGGTGTCATTCAAAACTTGCTTCATTCAAATAAAGTTTTATCAGTCAAATGTGTTCATGTATTTGTTGGCTTAATGGTTTCCTTAATGATTTTTTTCCTCTTCTTTATAATAACAAACAGACAACTACACATGATGACACACACTTGAAATATATTTAACATGATATTCTTCAACTCAATATATAATATAATACTGAAAATTGAGTCCATTACATATAGTACATTTTAGCCATGCATGATTATCTGCAAACTGAACAATAAAATAAGCAAATATCAGGTAATATTATGTTAAATTAAATGGCTTTCAACTGTTTTATAAAGTTGTAAACACTGCAGTAACCTCTGCATTGTGACTGCCTACATTGTGAACACCCTCGCAACTGCCTTGGTAATTATCTGACTGTTTTCACGCTAATGATTTAATTGACTTTTTTGATTGGAGTTACCTATATAATGTTTGTGTCTACTTTCATTAACTTTACATAAAGTAATTTTTGTCTCTCTGTGGAGACTGAGGAAGTCAAACACGATTTACATTGTGGATATTGATATTCCCACAAGCCCACAGGCCAAACCATTAGGAATTAACTTTTTCATGTTATGGTGAATACAATGAATCCCCCAGGTTTCATTGTATCATTTTGGACCTTTAATGTGTATTAGAGGAGGTACTTTATTCCCCATTGGTTATGTGCTCATTGCGCTGCTCTATTCAAGCTTTGATTTAAAATGTTTAGCTCTGTAGGACGATGCATGTGGCCATGAGCAGGTATCAAAGAACTAGGAAATGAATGTTATCAATATAGTATCTAGTATAATATAATCATAACAAATATGGAGGTGGATACATTTGTTATTAAGTATTTGTGTGAGTACTGATAAATTCGATCTAGTAACTACAAACAATCTTATAATTTATATTTTATGGAAGCAACCACTTAACGAACTATGCACTGGGGTTGGGGAATAAAGAAAATGGAATTCTTTCCACTCCCTTTCATTTATTATTATTTTAAAATTCTTATTATTATTTTAAATAAATAAATGGTACTGTTAAGTTTTGTTCTTTTAGTTTATTGTAATGTTGACTGCCATGACAATAATGTGAGAAAACTGAACAGAATAACCAAGTTCAAAATAAATGATTTTACTACATTTTACTCGCTCAAGGTTTGTTTCTCTTAAGTTACAATGCTGCAACAAATGCAGTCCGTGTGACCTTTATGGAGAAGATTGGGGAGGAAGGGCATCTGGCTTAAACCCTCAGGAGAATTACAGTACCTTGGGAGGTAGATGATTGATAGGCTGATAGCTTGATTGGTAACATACAAAAAGGGGAGAAAAAAATGACTTTTGTGAGCTTTTAGTCATGTTAGATGTTGTTGCCTCCTCAGAACACACCTTCAGTTGTGTTTTATTTCATTCACACAATTTTGAGTAATCCTGCATATTAATCAATCTACATCCAAAAATCTTAAAATGCCCCATTCCACCTAACAGCTACCTTTTACCTTTTGTTTAGGAGAGGACTGCTAATTCCAGATTAGTGAAGGTGTGAGAAGTTTAAAAACACTGTGGAGCACTTCCTGTATTACCACACGACATCACAAAGTGGAACAGACTGTTTTCCGTTTCAGAGAAGAACTCCTATCTTAAATATGCAGGATTTGTGTGTTAAACATGTGTGAATTAAACCAAAAAATGCAACTCCAGGTATAATTCTGATGAGGAAACAACTTTATAACATAGATAAGAAACATGTAATATGGACCCTTTAAGTTCTACTTAAATACTCTGACCATCTCTCTTATGGGCTAAAGATTTTTACAAATAAAACACAACAATTAGGTATTCATTGCTTTTTCAGTAACAAAGCTTATTAACACATTTGTCATCATTCGCCTCCTTCATGCATGACCAGGCCTCTGATTACGCACACGCTTGCATCTTCAAACAGGGATTAGGTCTGGTGGGGCTGGTCATATGTGATAATCAGAATGAATCAAACATCCGCAAACAGGAAGTGCACGTGAGCATGTACGCTCCACTGCTAATGCAATCACAACAACTTCTGCGTACAAAAGTTGAGGTCAATGGAGCTACTGTTTGAATTAATTCCCTATGTAGCAGACTGCGTAGAGCCTTGTTTGACTAACCACTCTCATTAAAGGCACAGACATAAAAAGGACCATAAGAGGCTCCCATAATGAGTCACACAGCACCTGCATTTTTAAAAGATTGGATTTGTGAACTGAAAAAATGTGTACGCCCATAGAGTTGTAAACAGGGCAATTAAACAGACAAAAAATGGAATAGATCTCAAGCCTCACTAGCAGTCCCTAGAGGCAGAATTATACCTTGCACTACTGGGAAAATGCCAAATCCTACAGTCCAAGTATATTTAAACGGTGGAATACTGCAGTTAATAAAGATTTATGGTGATTCACAATTGTTTCTCACATCTATCTTCAATATATTTTGTTTTGACCTCTGGTAGAGCCAAAAAATAATAGATAATTTCCATGGTGGATAAGTAAAGTTTGTTAAAGCCTGTATTTTCTCTGAAAGTTTTACAAACGGTTGACATTTAGTTTTATTTTGGAAAAAAGGCGCATCCAATTATGTGTTCATTTCCAATACAGAAAATAGTTTATTATCTAATTCAGGGTCAAGGAGTTTTTTTGTGGCTTTAAACTAGTTGTCCACGTTGTCTGGCAAGTCCAGAAAAATATCTCAGCCAAGCTCCAACATAGAAATGTCGTGCAATCAGGTTTCTGTTTTTTTTTTGTTCAGTGACACATGTGTAACAAAGGAGCTCATTGGTCTTTGGTTGCTCATTTTGAAAAAAAAAAAAAGACACAAGACACAAATTTTAGTGCTTCCCTAAATGATGTGTTTTTTAGTTCATTGTGTTATTTTTTTCTCCTGTTTTTCTCTTTTAAATAGCCATATTTGTTTTAATACAGACAGACCACATGTGTCCTTAATTTGCTAATCCACCTGTCAATCATGCTCCTCTGACCTCTGGGAGATGCAACGGTGACCAGACTTGGAGAGAATATTTCGAATCCCAGGCAGTCTGCAGTAACAGGCTGTATTGAGTGTTGTATGAAATGTCAGCTTTTATCTTCCAACTTTAAAAATCTGAAACTTTTAACATTTACATCCATCATTAATTCATGAAGGGTGTTTCTGTTGTTCAAACATGTATTATTTCTCTCTGTGAATAGAAGCATCTCTCCACAGATCTGAACTGTAATGAAGAGTAGTGCTGTAACCTAGTTGTCTTCCGCGTGATAAATATAAATAAAGATAAAAATTTTAATCTACTAGTATACTGTGGAACATTCTAGACAAAGCAATAACATTTCCACGGAAACACAATGGTGGCGGACCTTCCACTAGAAATCTTACACAGTGCACCTTTAAAATACGATGAAATGGGAGAAAAATGAAAAATAAATCAATAAAATAAACAGAAAAATCATTCTAACCCACATGAATATATTTGTTTTCACAGGCCATTAGTATTAAGACATCTCTTTTCATCTTAAGAGAGATTTTCTCACTAAACACACAGACAACACAGCAGCACTTTCTTCCATAACAACGTTTATCAATGTTTCCCCCGCATGTTAAGTCCAGGAGGAGGCCACGAGGGAGCATTACAGAAAAAATACGCCATTTGATAATAGAACCAAGCATAAAAACACAACTAAACATGTCAGCCCCTCTGCTACTTATCACCGCATGCATAATGGGGACCACGGCTCACATTATGACCGCATTGACATCATTTTTATAACATCTTCACCGCTGGAAAGACACCGGCCCATTTAATAAGGTTTGTAATGATTTATGCCTTCCTACGGCTTTTCATCACTCTTTAAATTGGCACTAAAGGCTTCTCGGTTGACCCATTTATTCATTGTGGTTGTGATATGGTTAATACGGTGACTCCGGCACGGCACACGACTGCACGCCCACAGACGCACAGGGATTTGATGGTCTATTATCCCAGATGTGAAAGAAGAGGCTGTTGGTCATGCAGTGAACTGAAGCATCAAAGCAACACAATTCAAAAGCAGGGAAAATAAATAAAGTAAATACACAAAACACTAAAGCAGATCGTGATGGTACCACAAGTCAAATCCTGCATCTGTTTTACATGTTAATGAGTGTGGGGTTTAACTAGTTTTGGTTTTATATTTTAAAACATGTAACTAAAATAATAAGAATGACTAATGATTTGGACAAATTTGTTTGCATAACAAAGTAATATTATGAAAAAAATATTCCAATGTTTCTTTCTCTTTTATACCTACACACCTGGGTGATTTTGTTTTGGTCTGATATCAAGCAGCACTATGGCTACTGCAATACTGGCATTCATTCAGTTTCTAATACCAGTGAGTTTTCTGTTAAGTTAATTAAAAGCTTCTGCTTAATAATGATGATGCTTCTACCCAGTACAGGGCTGTGAAAGCGTGAACCCCCCTCCTATATGCCGCATGGACCATGCCTCACGGGCCGCGTCTGTAAACCAGGATTAAAACCAGGACTAAACCAGGATTTAGGGTATTTTGCCATCAATGACCAATACAGAGAATATGATATACGAAGATCAGAGCAAGTACCAATGTGTGAACGTGTTGATTCATAGTGAGTCAAGATTAGGGGTGCGCACCTATGTTCCCCAGGCTCAGATGAACTGGAGCAGGGAATGCTGATAGGTGTCTAGGCCTGAGAAGCACCTTCCTCGGAAAGAACCAGGTGCAAGGACGATGGACAGCTCAGAACAACAAACAAACCAAACTGGATTTGCACTTCTGTCCAGATGCTTTGAACCACCTTAGAACCAGCCACAGTCCTCGAGCATGGACGACAGGAGCAGCCTGCCCGGACCTGTAGTCCACAGAACATTCTCACTTTCACCACATGGATCCAGTGCGCAGAGGACGGCACAGAACCACCCAGTCCATTGCCCACTGGTCTTGCTCGTCCCCGTCTGGAACCAGCACATGGAGGACGGAGCCTCCAGACCTATCTGACAAACACGCTCGGAGGACCGCACAAGACCAAGGCCTGAGGGGCTGTGTGCTACAGTCAGTACTCCTGTGTCTTTACCGCTGGTGCCCGAACTCAGTTCTTCTGTTTCGGGCTGATGTGTGGTGAGGTGTGAACAAAGGTATAGGCTCCATGCTGCTGTTTTATGAGTTCACAGTGATAACCTGTGATGAGGTTCCGTCAGGCTGCCCCAGGGCAGCTGTGGCTACAGTAGTAGCTTACCACCACTGAGTGTTGAGTGAATAAATAATGAACTGTAAAGCACTTTGGGTATTTTGAAAGGCACAATATAAATGCAATGATTAATTAATTAATTAATTAATTCATTCATAATAACAATTGTATTGGCTGATACGGACCAAATAATCATAATAAAAATCATAGCAGTGCCATGGCTCCTCCCACCTCCTCCCGTATGCTGCCGGTCTGTGAACATATTGCTCCCCCCAGTCCGTGATATATTGTTGGAGATAAAACCAGTCCGTAGCGTGAAAAAGATTGGGGAACACTGCTTTAAATGATCTATTCCCATGGAAATAAGCAGGTTTGTGTGTTAAACATGTGTGAATGAAACAAAACACAACTTCTGCTTCTGATGAGTAAACAACATTATAACATAGATGAGAAAATAGTGAACACGAGCTCTTTAAACTACCTGTTCTCATGGAGAGAGGCAAGTGACTGCAACAGGCCAATTTTTTACTTGCCTATCTGGACATATTTTAAGATTTTTTTGTGCAGTAATACATGTGTCAAAAAGATATGATTGGTATTTTTGAATACTTTCACACATTAATTTCATCATTAAGCAGCACAATTCCACATCTGACCAACAATGGAGCAGATTTGGAGATGAGGAAAAACTGTCTCAAAGGATTCAGACATCCTTTGTGCACGTGTGTGGGGAGAAAGATGGCAGGTGTGTGTGTGGAGAGAGGTGGTAAGTGTGTGTGTGTGTGTGTGTGTGCGTGAAGAGGGTGGTGGTGGTGGGGGGTATCTCAGGGTCATGCGGCCTGATGTACGGTCACGGTCGCTGGCTGTGGGTCTGCAGGTCTCACTGTTCAACTGATGAGAAGGATATTTCATCTGCTCCCTTCAGGCTGCTGTCGGTGTGTGAGAAAGAGAGAGACAGGAGGGATAGAGAGAAAGGGGGAGAGTGAGGGAGAGAAAGAAAAGGGAATAGGGGGGTAGAAAGAGTGAGAGAGGAGAGGAAAGGAAAGGAGAAAGAGTTAAACAGAGACAGGTGTGTATGTGTGGTAGACAGAGGCAGGTGGTGAGATACTGTCCTAATCCAGAGCCTGGGCAGATGGCGGGCCGTGCCACCTGCATCCCCCTTTGGACCTGAGGACACAGCTCATATCAACGCACTGACCAAAACACACACACACACAGACTCACAGACACACACAGACAGACACACACACACAGACTCACAGACACACACACAGACTCACAGACACACACACACAGACTCACAGACACACACACAGGATATGTCAAAGCGACGGCTGGGGGAGATGAATACCCTTGTTTCAGAGCAGTGGTTCTCATACTGGGGTGCAGGTACAGCAGCAAGTACTGATGACATTTTCTGGTGATAATCAGAAGTTTTTGTATAGTTAGAGTTTGTGTTTTTGTCCTTTGCTGGTTAAGATAGACCACTGCTTTATCTGACACTGTTTATTTTGTGCCCTGCTGTCTTACTAGGACAACAGGAAACTCAGGCAAACAAAACAGTGGCAATTTCTTTAATGAAGCCCTGTGGCCATATTCACAGCATTCTGCTATTCAACTATTGGTGGACACTGGTCCTTTATTTAGACCCAAAAATAAGTCAGGATTATTTATTCTTTCTATTTTATTTATTTATTTATTTTTTCTGTTTGTTTCTATGTTTGTTTTTATTTAGGAAACATTCAGATATTGATATGAATCAGCCAATTGGCAATGGCTTAAATGATTAAACTGTAATTTAATAGACTCATATCCGTAGAGTGAACAAATGATGCTTTGGGAGATTGTAATTGAGTCAATTATAGTAAGCTCCTGTTTAAACTCATGTTGACCTTTGCTCCAAAGAGCACTTGCTCTGTAGCTCCAAATGAGACTTGTAATCCAAGAGAATCCAGTTTTAGTATTCTATTACAACTTTGTTCAGATTTTACACTTTAGTGAACAGGATGTTCAAATACTTTACAAATACTCCTGTTAATGAGGTGTCCGCCACTCTCAGACTGAATGTAAAAATACAGAACATTTTTCAGTTCTATAATACAATATGTTTTAATAGGCCAATCTTGTAGCTCTAGCCATAAGAAAGAACCAACTGAGTGTTGTTTATTGAATTACATTTGGTATGCAAGTGAAAGCATGGAGATCGTTGTCTTAAATATTTAAATCTAATTTAAACTCGATTCCACCGGTTTCCACTTCAATTTTTGGAATGTGGTCTTGATTGTTTAATGACATTTGCAGCAGAGAAAGGCAGCACTCAGGTTTGTTAATTCCACCATAGACTCAATATCGTTGAGTGTAGTTACATCAAACTACACAAATCACTTGAATATAAGATGAGAGTGCAAACAAAAGCTAAAAACTTAATTCTGGCAAAACTGAATAATATTATTTAGAAAAAAGGAAGTTAGAGGTGAGCTTATTGATGATTGTAGTGTGTGTTTTGGAGTATTGGAGGGCAAAAAATAATATATCAGATTTTTTATAAGTAAATTAAATAAAGATAGAGTTGCTTCCTCTCTACCTCTGCCCACATTTGCATAGCTGTCCCTGTTTATCACACAGTTTGTAAGAGCCGGTTGTTGCTCTGTGAAATGAGCTGACGCCACACTGTTTGTTTACATGTGCAATAATCCAGTTAAAAGCTTCCCCTCAGATCAGTCTGACCTTTTAAAGCACATGGCACCACACTTTCTTCTCATTTTGGAGGCATCTGTTCTCAAATAACAGTCATAAGGTGCAGCGTAATATGAAAACTTCTGTGTTCAATTTCTCTGCACATTCTTTAATGAAGACGCATTCTGGGCTTCACACGACATTGATAAATCACAACTTGTGTTCTTGTCTGTGTTATGTACATTTGGATACTTACATAATCCATCATGGCCCATAGAAGTGAATATTTTATCCTCATGGTTTATGCAAGAGGTATAAAGAATGGACCAGCACATTTAAAAGACAAGAACCAACTTGTGGTGATGAGGTGAGTGGATAAGGTCAGTACTGTCCACAGTCACTACGTTTACATGCACATCAGCATAAGTGTACAAGAAGAGCATGAGTAGACTCTACTTCCTGAGAAAGCGAGAGTCTTTCAATGTGTGCAGAAAGTTACTGGACATCTTCTACCAGTCTGTGGAGGTGAACGTCCTGTATTTCACAGTGGTCTGCTGGGGGAGCAGCACCAGGAAAAGGGACATTGGGCAGATTGACAAACTCATCCGTAAAGCTGGTCACGTGATCGGCTGTGAGCTGGAGACTTTTGTCACAGTGAGAGACACGAGGACACTGGACAAACTGCTCTCCATCATGGACACGCCTGCTCTCCCACTGTACCACACTATACAGAGAGAGATAATACTCCCTACAACAGTACAACAACTCACCTACTGCACCACACTATACAGAGACAGATAATACTCCCTACAACAGTACAACAACTCACTCCCTACACCAGACTATAGAGGGACAGATAATACTCCCTACAACAGTACAACAACGCACTCCCTACACCAGACTATAGAGGGACAGATAATACTCCCCACAACAGTACAACAACGCACTCCCTACACCAGACTATAGAGGGACAGATAATACTCCCTACAACAGTACAACAACTCACCCGCTGAACCAGACTATAGAGGGACAGAGGAGCTCACTCTCCAACAGGCTCTTACAGCTTAGCTCAAACAATGAGAGATACAGGACTACTTTCATACTATATTCCATACAGATGTACAACAACTCACCCTTACCTAACAGATAATAATCCCTACAACTGTACAACAACTCACACTTAAAAGATAACCCTATGTCCTGTCAATCATCATATAATTTTTGCATTGTCTTCCTTATGACCTCTTGTATATAGCTGAGATTTTTTTTTTTTTATTACATATTTTCTATTTTATTTTGACTTGTATTATGCCTTATTTGACACCTGTTGCGATCTTTTTTGCTACTTATTTAGAATTTATTATAATCAATCATTATTAAAATATACTGTGAGGTGTGAGCTACTGTGTTCTAATAATTTCCCTGTGGATCAATAAAGTTTGTCTAAGTCTAACTGGCCCAGTATACTTTACTGATTCTTCAAAATGCATGTATGCCCAGGAACAGCGATGGAGGTGTCACGAGTTGAAACTCAAAGATCCCAATAACACACCTGGAGAAGCCAACACGTACTCATATACCTGCAGCACGTAACCACGCAGTCGGAGTTACATTAGGCACAAACTAGATGCGCAGTTCACTACACTGCGTAAAAAAACAGACAAGGAAAAAAAATAGACATGTGTTTGGATGTTAACTCATGCTTCACCTCTCCACCAAGCATGTTACTTTGTTTTGATTCACTACATTAAAGAGCAAATGAAACTTCCTAGAGCCGCACTGTATATATATGTGCCGCAGAGAGCCACTAACCTGTGCTAACGCAGATGCTGACTTGTCTGTAAATAAAATGTTAAATGCAAATATGTCGCTTATATATTTTTAAATTACTAGCTCTGATGCTCTTGAATGTTTCATAGCCTAGACTTCGCGCCTATTCAGTTCTTTAACCTACATGTAGACTGGGACAAGAGTGGTCTGGTTTTGGGGGAAAGGTGATTTGAATTTGGTTGTTTGTGCACTCTGATTTTCCTGTGCATGTAAACACTGAAACGTGAGTGACGAATTAACAATAAGTAATGCTTGTGGAGCAGTTTTAGCCTGGGATCTAGACTTGTTCTCCCTGTGTTTTCTATTACACAAGAAACTCTGGTCACTCTTTCCTCCACTGCTGGTCAAACTTAGACAAGATTCAGACTCATTGGTCACTGCATTTAGAACAAAATCATCTCTTACCTCAGTTTAAGAGTTTTAGTGCTTCGTTCATTGCTTTTGAAGCCCGCAGTAGTCCAGGTGCTGTTATTTTTCATTTTTTTCTTGCAAGCAGACCATGTGTTTCTCTGATTGACTATTTTGTCTGTTTATCACGCCAATTTTAACTCTGGGTGATATGATTGGGGCCCAGACAATATGCTTATTTTATGTTTTTTAGAACAGGAAAAGCATGTAGTCTTGCCTTTGGCTAATGTTTGATCATTGAATAAAACAGCTTAAATGATGTGAGATCTGAATGGGAGTACTTTGGGTGGGTGGATCGTTTCCAGAAATATTGATCTTTCAATTCTGGCAATGTATATTCATCATGTACAATAAACTAATAGTTTAAAATGTTTGCATCAATATGTTTGTTTCTTTGTTAAGATTTGAATTTTTAATAATAATAATAATAATAATAATAATAATAATAATAATAATAATAATAATAATAAATAATAATTATTAATTATTATTATTATTATTATTATTATTATTATTATTATTATTATTATTATTATTATTATTATTATTATTGTTGTTGTTGTTATTATTATTATTATTATTATTATTATTATTATTTCCTTTTTTTTTTCCATTCCAACAGTTAAGGAGCATTTTTTTATTTTTTATAAAACATGATTTTACACATTATCTCGTTATTACTTAGTCTCAGGTCAAATAGTCTATGCATTTTCAACATATTACACACCATTTTGCCTGTACAAGATGGGGGCTGTCATAACATTATGCCCTGCCAGCAGCCCCTTATAGTCCTGAACACCAAATCAATGCAAAATTGCTGTTCTATTCAACCCCTCTTTACCATGGCAAGTTACATACATCCACCAACAAAGAGAAGAAATTACAAAGCACATAACATTATTTGCCATAATCCTATATTCACTCCAACCAGTCACCACTTCCTCCTTTCACTATTCAAACACCATTTCCCCTATCTTCAACCAGGCAAGTGGAATACTAAAGCCATTCATTTCTCTGTGGTACAACTGGCCTTGCAAAACCACTTACGCTCAGCTCATTTCACCCCATAGCCATGCAAGTCTCATTGAAAAGAATAGAGGACGGCCAGGGAGAACCAGAGCTATTTCAAGCCTGAATGGTGCGAAGCTGGAGATATGATTGTACGCATCAGTGTAAGGCTGTGTACGCACAAACTGAGAGGGGTGATAGGAGGCATCGCATTCAGTATAATGTATCATTTCTGCTGAGCCTGAGTCTTTGTATTGTGATCCAAATTATCATGGAAATTAATTAGTCGCCATTGCTTTTAGCTGACCGGTCATATCGGTCTGTTTATGCTGCGATTACAGGGCTGCATTTACTGTGATTTTTTATTTGTTTTTTGTTTTTTATTTTGATCCAATAACAAGTTATACTGTGGCAAGCAACTTGATTTCCACAGATACTAATACGAGTTTAAAATAAAATAATTGTACCATATAGAGGAAGCATCAGTATAATATTGTATCAGTATTTTCACTCCACCCTAGTGGAATTTATCTAAAAGTTAAATATATGTGCAGATGAAATAGAAAGTATTTTAAGAACTGACTAAAAACTGATTTTTTTTCAAGTATTGATATTTTTACAGAATAAAAATAGTACTTAATGTCAGTCAGTCTAACTGATCACGACCATGTGACTTCTAACATGTAACATGACATTGTACTACGTGATGTCACGACTTGGATCGACAGTTTTGAAGCAAAAAAAAAGTTGATTTAGTTCCACTTGAATTTAGTATGGAGAAATAAACAAGCAGATACTAGGGAGAACTCATTGAGATGCATAGAATACATTTACTAGCATATTGAGTATGATTTGTATTGTGCAGTAATGCATTCTCCAAATGACTCAAAACAAAGCTTAAATGCAAACTGTCAACTGAGTTTGGAGAAAATGTTGAAAAATTAAAACGGACTGTAGAAAAGTAATTAAATTTGTGGACGTTGTTTTCATGACGAGCTGCAATGCGTGCCAAACTCAACTGATTAATGATGATAATGTCTTGGCAAAGCACTGTCCAAACTGGATCCATGTTAAATACCACAGTCTATGAATATGCTAAATAAAAGTTTGTGTTGAACATTTTCCATCTCATTTAGTAAAGTCGCCGCAATTAGGTAAAACTGTGCGTGAAATGTGAATCCATTACAGGCTATCTATAGATGCACAGCACCATCAGCAGTCACTTCAAATGTGCTTTTAGAGCTCCTAGGTGATGTGTTACGTTAAGGAAACTGATAAAAAAATTTAAATAAAAATAAATAAATTATTATTCATTCTGTGAATGTTACAACCTTTGGATTTCTTGTATTTAGAACTTCAAGATTTTGTTGTTCATAGACAACAATAGAATTATGTTTATAGCATGATATAAAGTACAATACAAAATGTGCAAGACCTCATCCAATAACTCCATAAATAAGCCCAGTGTAAACATGAGCACAATAATGACCTTCAATACAGCACATATGTGATAAACAGTAACATTCTTAGCTGGAGCATAAGAGAGCATTTTGGGATTCAAGTACATCACAGAGACATACAGTTAAATCTGTTGAGTTCTAGTCATTGTGCAATAAGTACAGTTCAGTGTTATTGTATCGGCGGATGGTTATTGGTTATTTTTCAAATTCAGTTAAATTCAAAAAGTTTGTCAAACCTCCATATGAACATATGAAAAATTTTAATTATGTTCTCACTCTCAATCTTCTAAATTAAATAATAATAAAATAAAAGAAAAAGTCCAAAGTTATTCTACCTTCTTCTAGTTGTGGTGGTTATTGTTCATGAGAAGGGAGCAAAGAGCGGAGGGGCATTGTTCAGCAGCCTCACTGCCTGAGGAGACAGGTGGTTCTCACTTGTATGAACCTGTATGTCCTACCAGACAGCAGGACGTGGAAAAGGTGATGACCATGGTGGTGCCTTTCCTCAGACAGCGAGTGGTGTAGCTGGTGCTGTTCTCTGGAGTTGTTTCAGTGATTATTCCCTCTGTATTCTCCACCAGTTAGAGTGCACACTGTTTGGTCTTAGTGCAGCTGGAGAAATGTACTAGAAAACACTGTCAGAACAGTACTGAAGGCACAGTACAAGTTGTACAAGTTGTACAAGTTCATCATCAGTGGTCTATGGATGTTGGCACTCCCCAGTTTCCTCAGGTAGTAGAAATGTTGTTGAACCTTCCCCACCACTGAGCCAGTGTAAATGCCCCATGTCCTCAGTCATGGTTACCCCCTGGAATTCAGTTGGTCACCCTCTCCACCACCTCAGTACCAGTAAGTTGATGTGGTGGTGTGAACACTGTGTTGCTATTGGCAAATTTGACAATGAGAGTGGAAGAGGAAGAAACAAGGCATTATGTGTGAACACAGTGTAGAGCAGGGGGCACAGTGTGCACCCGTGAGGAACCCCGGTGATGATTAAAAGGGTGGAAGTGTGTTTTTTCACTCTGACAATGCATGCAATTTGTTAAAAAATCCAAAATCCAACTGACAGTGTAGTGTTTAGTTTGAGAAAGTGTAGTTTGTACCGGTGTTGAACGCTGAACCGTCATCCACAAAGAGAAGCCACACATAGGTGTGTGGAGCACAATGGTCATGGTGTCCTCAGTTGACCGCTTCGCTTTGTATGCAAATTACCATGGGTAGAGTGATATTGCAACCTCGATGTGTCTCCAGGCAATTGGCAAGGATGAAGGTAAGTCTGTAGTTGTGTAGACATGACATTTGACTGTTTGGATGGGGACTATGGGGTTGCTTTGAAGTAGGGTGGGACCCAGCAGTAGATGAAGGTGAAGACATTCACCAAATTCACTGCACATGAGGACACATTTCACCTTATATGTGCTCATAACGGGCAAAAAGGAGGTTTAGGTTCTCAGCTAAGGTGGGACAGTCAGCTGAGGGAGGTGGTGATTTCCTCTTATAAACCTTGAAGGTCCTGAGGCCCCTCCCTGACCTGCCTTTATTTGTTCATGACAGTGTCATAGAAAACAAGCAAATGAATAACTGTCCCAGAGCATCCCCTATCCTTTAATCCTACTTCTCAGCAAGGAAAAAGGAAAGAAAAAAAGTTGGAAAAATAAAGCAGACAGGCAGGCTTTAGATATGTCCAGGACTGACACGCATCTATTTGAAGATAAACTTCAGGTCTACAGAGTCAAAATCCATGCAAGATAGAAAGACAAAGGGGGGCTCATATAGTTTAGTCTGACTATAAATTCTTACTTTATTTAGTAGAAGTTTAGCTTGAATGAAAGTTGGTTAGGGACTGGGATGGTCTGATTTTATGTATGTTTACATATGTGTAAATTGTACTTGGTATGTACACATGTACTTTTTCAGGTGAAATGTTTGCCCGATATGGATTAGTTTAGCATGTATTATTCAACAGAAAAAGTAATATATTGATGTTGCAACATTGTTCCACATGGGTGGTATACTGTGCCCTGTCTTTGTGATAAAATACACAGTTGCCAATTAGGGAGAGCAGCAGGACCACGGCCCTTATAGAAAACATGATGTTCTGATGCAGCCATAGTAGTTTTATAATGAACTGGCCAATCGGAGCATGGAGACTTCCCCATGAAATGTACCAGCTAATTATCCTGGTCCTTTGTTTTCATAGAAATGTAAGATGTCTCACCCCAATAGAGAAGTGTAGTATACTTTTAATCCAACTCTTTGAAAGGGGACAAAATCAAGAGTTCACATCCTGTTGAAATTACACATTTACCTCTCCCTGGGTGTTCATTTTAAACACCGCAATGTACTTTTAAAACATATGTTTGCAGATTAATTTTAATGACTGAGATTCTCCTTCACATGGGGGCTAATCATTAAAATGATGCCTCTCTCTGGTTGGGTCGCTGCGGGGCTCCGAGGACCCACAGGTGCCATGCGATAGGCTCCAGCTGAGCCTCATTTGCATATCTAATGTAATCAGGAAGCTAATAGAGCCGGGTTCACTCTCAAACACTCAGACGCCAATCAAAATCTGGGCTCTGTCAGTGAGGGAGGTGGTGTGAGCGTTAAACATGGCGTGAGTTCTTCATGTTTTAAAGGAGCAGTATTGGAGGTAGCACATGGGACTGTATGATTAGAAGTGTGGCTGTGGTGACAATGTGAACTAACAAGTCAAGCCACTCAGATATTCTCTCTACTGTGTTTGGTCCCCCTGTGATTACATTTATGCAAATACAAGCCTTTTTATATAAATCCTGACTGTAATGTATGGAGATTTGGCACCTAGGCGTTTGAAAGCACTTTGAAAGCGGCACTCCCCACGGGCGGAGACAGCCTCAGCGTGTGTTAATGTGTGTTTGTTTCGCTCTCGTGCGCTTCCCGCGTGTGTGTCCTGTGTTTGGAGCACACCGAGCCCTGGGACATCAGCAATGCCACCACTGTCCCAGTTTCTCACATCCCTCTTAAAAACATGTTGATTCAGACAAACCTCCCCTCTTTCTCTCACTCTACTCTCTGCTTGCTTTCTTTACCCCGTTTCTCTATTTCGCGCCTTTTCCTCTCTCTCTGTTCTCTTTCTATAGCTATCTTTCCATCTTTCTTTCTCTCTTCCGCTCTCTCTCCTCCACTCTCTCATCCCTTCTTTCCATCTTGCCTCCTTTTTTTTGCTCTCCTCCACTCTCTCCTCCCCTCTTGCGATCTCCTGCTCTCACTTTTGCTCATCCCCTTATCCTTTCCCCACTTCTCTCCCTCTTCTTTCTTTCTCTCTCTCCCTCTCCTCTTGGGATGGACTGTCATTCACCACACACGCTCATCACCACAGCCCGCATGTTTGATTTTCCACTTCCGTCCTTTTTCTCTCGCTCTATTTTACTATTCCAAATCATCTTGTCCCCCAGCGGACTGCTACTAGAAACATGTCAATAAGCGGCAGCAAGAACACGCCTGCTTCTCGTGTGTTACTTCAACCAGACTCGACTAGCACAAGTAGAGTCTCAGGAGAGATTTTGTTGGTATCTACACAGTCAAATCCAGAGGAAACGTTCCCCTGTAGTTTCTAACAGCCACTGACAGCGCAGTGGAAGCTAGAGGCTGCCATAGGTTCTTTTCAGCTCCTCCGCCATCATCGAGGTACAGCTTGGGCCCACAGGGAGAGTGTCTGAAGTATGAAGTATCGCTAATGATGTTATGCTATATTGTTTTGGACTATTGTATTGTCTTCTATAGATTTTTGCATGCAGTGTTACAAAATGCAAAAGCAAAGTTTGTGTCCTCAGATTGCCCTCATCTTAGACGCTAGTGCTGCACTGGGGCAACAATGATGGATTCTTCAAGTACTTTCATTGATTAATGTGCAGAGCTGAATATTATGCTCTCACCTCACTCCACAAACTTTCAGTGTTTTATGGTTACACAAGAAGAGAATTACTAATCTATAAAATTAATACTAAAATTCAGACGAAATTAGTCTTCAAAAGTGATGAAATATTGAAATTCTGATTGTGATGCTATATATGGAAATAGTGCACCAATGCCACAGTCGCTGCATCATTATATTGCCACTAATGTTTTGGAGAAGGGGGTATTTTACTAATCTAAATTGCAGTACTAATTTGTACCTTTTATTAATAAGTGTGCAAGTAATATTATATAGAATGTGATTATATCAATTACCACATCAAGATATTATCAGTAATTGTGAATAGTGTATTGTATCAAACAGAATCATGTGGGCCCCCAGTACTGATATTGCAGAGCTTATACATCATTACTTTTTATGCAATATGTTGTAATTTGTTTAATTGTTTAAAGTTTTTATCCAAATTTCAAAAGTCTACTGCATCATACGCAGAAGCACATTGTCTTCCTGCATTCATTCAGTAAACACAACTCATGGGCATATTGCTTCAGATGAGTTTCAGATGGCGTCATAACATTCTGTAGGCAAATAATATTTAAAACTGATGGCAGCATCTTAAAATAAATATTGTTAAAATGCTAATTGTTGTAACAATGTGAGTTTTAGGCTCTAGTCCCTAAAAGATCAAGTTTGGCATTTCTAAATTTACGGAAAATATGGGATTTCATGGCAAGGGTGTATTGTATTGGATTTGTATTTTACTTGTACACATACATTTGTATAATTATGCCTTATCTAACAATACTCTCTTGCCGTTTTTGCTGCTCATTCTGAATGTGTTATTACCATTTATATTGTTGCTCTTTGTTATTCTAATATATTGTGATGTGTGAACTGACATCTGCCTCCTTTTCTGGAATCTGAAATCCACCAATAATGGGATTTCAGGGGACATTTTTTAACAGTTTAACAAGCTAGATTAGATAAGATATACTTTATTACCGTACTTTTCGGACTGTAAGTCACTTTGGAGTATAAGTCACACCAAAAAATGCTTAATGAAGAAGAAAAAAACATATATAAGTTGCACCGGACAATAAGTCACACTTTTTGGGGGAAATGTCTTTTACAAAATCAGAGACCAGGAACAGACATTTAATTTTGAAAGGCAAGTTATATACAACAGAACAGAGAACAACAGGCTGTTAAGGTCACATATGAACAGTTCTTCAGAAAACTATAGCATAAACAACAGAACAGAACAAGTTTACCAAACTCTCCATCTCACTCCAAATCACTAAATCCATTGAATAATTCATCCTTGGTGTCACTTCTGAGCAACTTCGCGACCTCTGGAGGTAAACCATAGATCCATAAGGTAAACGGAGCACTGTTGTCAGACTCAGCATCAGTTCCAGTTAGAATTATCCCAGCCTTCCTGAATCCCAACAGAGTGGTTCGGTTGTCACTGAAGTCCAGGCATTGTCGATCCATTCACTCACTTCCAGGAAAGTTGCATGGCACACCCGCCCGGTTGCCGTGAAGCTGTGTTCTCCATTCCCCCTTTCCACCAATCCGTCACAAGTTTCTTGCTCTCTCCAAACTTTCTTTCTGCTGGTTGATTACCGTTTTTGGCTGAATATTTCACTACATGCAGCAAAACAGCGGATCTTTCTGCAGGAGACATGCGCAGTAGCGTGTGAACTGACAGTGGTAGGAGAAATAGGAGTAGTAGATACTGGCACACAAGCTTAGAGCGCCTTCTCACGGCTGTCAGTGTGAAAATATTAATATATACGTCACACCGGAGTATAAGTCGCAGGACCACCCAAACCATGAAAAAAAATGTGACTTGTAATCCAAAAAATATGGTAATCTTTTTTTTTTTTTTTTCAGGACATAATTTTGTTGCAACAGCTCATTTACAATAGTAGAAAAAATGACATTCATTCACACATAGTAAAAGTGAAAAAAAAAGCTTTTTATCACAGCAGGAGCATAAGTGTTTCATCATACTCCCTACACAAAGCTACCTACAACCTTCAACACACAGGAAATCTCTGCTGTGTCAAGAATAGTAGGGTTTGAGTAATTGATGGTTTTAGAAAGAACACACAGCTAGTCTTAATGCATTTAAACTGACGTCAATTGACAAATCATAACTTTCCTTTTGTCTAAATGTCAACCTCTGTCTTCCAAGTATTTCCTCTCTGCTGGTTTTACATCCATTTTCTATGCTGTTCCCTCTTAGCCCTTAATTGAGGAAGTTTGTGTTCTGGCTGCTTGCTGTGATAGCGCTTGACGAACCAATTTTGTCAGACAGCAGGTAGAGAAACCTTTTAAATCCTGGAAGATAGTCGGGGGAACAAGATTTTGGAGATAAAACCAAACTGTGTCAGAATCTTCCATCAGCTTCACTGTATATCGATCCATTGTGCGGATGTGTGGGCTAAATCACATCTCAAGTGAAACTCTGAGAAGTGGGTTACCCCGGGCTGTAGCTGCGGTGCTGTTCTGAGGTATAGGAAGAGGAACAGACAGACAGACAGACAGTTAAATGTGTGTGCGGTCCTCTTGTCTGGATGGGGGCAGATTGCTGAGTCAGCAAATGTGTCCATCAGACTACAGGCCTCCTACTCCACGCTGATCAAAGCAATACAAGAGACATTATGTGGAGTTATAGTAGAGGGGAGAAACTAGATGTTTGGCTCAATATGAGAATGTTTGATATATTTAAATAGGTATTACTGATTTGAATAATAGCATCTGAGTTAAAGGGTCTGTGCCTGAATTTTCAATGTATTTGAGGAAAATTTGTCTTGCCCCAGAACAGATTTAATATACAAGCAGCTCTTGAGGACAAAATAAGTCCACTGTGTACTGTCTGCATCTAATTATAAAGCTTTTTCTCTCCACTCTGGTCTCTGGAAAATTGTGGAAAGTGGTTATAACCTTGATAATTAGGATGCTTGGCATGCAGAAGGTAAATGAGGAATAACTTTGGACCACTGCAAACCACTGAACTAGTTGTTTCTCACATTTTTAAGACACACATCAAGCACAGTGCCTTTAATCAGACCACTGACTGGAAATTAGTAAGCTTGAGTATTGTAAACAAATAAAAAAATAATCAAATGTTCACAGTCAAGTGTGACTAATAAACTAATAGACATTTACTGAAACAGTAGAAAATCCATCCTGTCCTGAAAGTGGGCAGAGTAACTAACACATTGCATACTTTACAGGTGGCTAATATGAATTACTATTTTACTTTACACGTTCATTATCTCAACAGGCTTCCCAGGGTTCTTTAACTGAAAATAGGGTGATAATAATATGATTGTTCCACCGTGAGCCAGAAGACCACAGACAGCACATTTCTGACGGATTATTTCATTAAGGGGATAGCTCGTGCACACCGGCTGTCCTCATTGTAATTGCATTGATTTTGTGATGGATTGCTTCTGTACTCATGGCACATGGACACAGGTGAACAAATGCATACAAATGGCTTTAGGGAACTAAATGATTTGCCCTTAACTGTGCACGGTGTAACTTTTCTAGTGGAGGATTGCCTCACATGCTTGTCTCATTACAGATGTTTTAATCACTTTAAACATAATGAAAAACACATTCTTACAGCTGGGCTATGGAGTCACCTCTGCATAGCACTTGTTTAATGCCATCCAGTGCAACATTCTAGGGAAAGCAATCATCTCCATGGAGACAAGCAGGTTACTGACCATCCACAAGAAAAGTTACATAGTGCACCTTTAATGTAGGGTCTATATGGATGGATACAACAGTGATGTTTCTCAATATTTATTGATGGTCTAAGTCAGAGGTCTTCAACAGGGGGGGTCATGTCATGACCCCTAGGGGAGTCACTGAGGTACTGCAGGGGGGTCACGAAGTCTTGATTACACTTTTCTTTTTTCTTTTTTTTTCTTTTTTTTTAATGAACTGGTTTTTCAGTGGGTTCTGGCTGTGCGCTCCTTCATCACGTCTGTTTCTCTCTCTTCATTCCCTCGTCTCTTACTCCCTGTCAAACTGCAAACATGTTGATCCAGATTTTATCATTTCTTCTAGGTTAAATATGAAGAGTTCTGTTACAGCTTTACTTTTACGCACAGCGGAACTTTAAGATCTGCACGTACTACCATGCATCGGGAAGAGGTGAGGCAACTTCATTCCCTGGCTGTTATTAACCAGGCTTCTCACTCCACAGCCTGCCACCTTTCTGTCCATGGAGCAACCGGGAGAGGAGGGGGAGTGGACAGGAGAGGAGGGGGGAGCCGTGTCTTTCCTTTCATTCCTCAGATCAGAATGAACGGAAAAGTTCCGTGGCTCATATCAAACTCTTGTCTGTGCGCATTATGGCTCCTCTCTCATTTAGTTGGATCATTTAAAAAAGTGACACTTTCAGTCCATTTTCCATGATGTCATTGCTCCATTGATCTGATCTTCCCAAAGTCACAGCGAGCGCACAAAGTGCAGCTTAAACTTCAGGCCTGACTTAGAATTGGTCAGAAGCTTATTTCTGTCATGGAACGAGTTGAGTCTTAAACTGGAGATGGAGCTAATTTCAGCTCAGGATTTTAGGATAAGCCTGGACTTGTTAAGCAACTTTGATGAAATACCCCCCATTACTGAATGTACAATAACAGAGTAGCTATGTTTATACATGACACTAGACCCATAGTGTATGTATATATATATATATATATATATATATATATATATATATATATATATATATATATATATATATATATATATATATATATATTTATTATTTTATTTATTATTATTATTATTATTTATTTTTTTTAATAATGCTGGCCAGCACTTCCCACCTCACAAGAATGTTTCAGGTCCAACTCTGGGGCCGACTGTGTCTGTCTACAAGGAGTTCACATGCATGCAACCCAAAACATGCATGATAACTAAGACCTGACCAAGCCAAGCTCAGGAGATGTGTCCCTAGGCACTGTGCTGTGGACCCACTGCTCCTGACAGGTGCCTCAGCAGCAATGAAGAATGCAAAGGATAATTGTCCTTCTGGGGCAATAAAGAGTACCATAAACCTGACTTTAAAAACAGACTCAAAAGAAAACGAAATAAGTTCATACCACTTTGTGACCTGTTGCCCTATACATTATTATTGCCAAATACGTATGTTGCAAAACTTTTTCTCCCCATGGTTTTATAAGAGTGTAACCTATAGGTTGTTGTGAATGTGTCCTTACCTATAAGACAGGTGTGGTGACGTGCCATTTAAAGCTAAAGGTTATTACTTTGTCATAGGGGCTGGTGAGTTATTTCTGTTTCAGTGTGTCATTGCTGAACACTTACAAATTTCACCAGAATAAATCGCTGGCATGCATCACATAAATTGCCAGGTGAATTTGTGCAACTATTTGTTTTAAATGAGATATGTGGTATCTTGAGGCACATTGTTTTGCGGCTGGCAAAGAAACAATTTTGGATCGTAGGTGTGAGAATTGGGTGCTTGGCTCAATTTTCTCCACTGAAACAGCTTGGATATTATTCAAAATGGGAATAACCTTGCAAGATAGAAAGTCGTATCTCTGCGCTGCTCCGTGTGGACTGAAAAAGAAAGTAATGTCTGTTTCCTAACATTCTGATTTCTCAACTTTAACTTCAAAGCCTGAATGGAAAATGAATGGGAAAATTGAGAAAAGTTTTATGCAAACATGCACCAGAATTCTTAATGTGAGTTTACAGCGAGTTTGTGTTGTAGGAAAGAAGCCACAGAGGAGCGTGAGCAGATAGAGAGAGATAAAATGAAGATAAAAAGTGTAGCCAGCGCGAGACATGAGAGAAGGTCGAGTGGGTGGAGGAAGAGAGGATTGTGGGTAATTGTGTTGCTCATTTCTTATTACACCATTTAAAACAGTTACAATTGCTAGACGTTGTGAAATATAATGGTATCAGTAAAAATAAGTGATGGTATTAATAAGAGCATGTCTCAACAGCATTCATTCACTACACTAGTATTCACTCACTACTACTGTTCTTCACTACTGGTCTGCTGAGTCCACAATATGCATATGCACAGACACTCCTGTATTTGTGCACTGATGGTAAAAAAAGAAAAAAAAAAAGAAAGAAAATTCAGTTAAACAAACATTTGAACAATAGGATGGATTTTCCGTGCCAGCGATGAACTGCAAAAAAAAGGTGCATTTTTATTTTTTTTAGCTGTGGAAAAGTTAAGACTAGAGAACCTTTATTTGTATCACAATGGGGAAATTATAAGGTTACAATGCAAAGTTCAGCACGAAGAGAATAGAAATATACAATCAAAATCAAGACCAGTACCAGTCAAATGTTTAGACACGCTTTCTCATTTATTCACATATTCCTCTTTATTCCCATGATTATTTACACTGTAAATTGGAATGTAGTAAAAAAAATTTTAACTCAAAATGGGCGGTAGTAGCTCAGTTGATAGAGCATTCGTCACTGATCTGAAGGTTGGCAATTTGAATCTCACTCTCGAAATAAACATCATGGCTTGAGTAGTAAGATCCACTGACCCACATGCTGTCGTTGTGTCCTTGGACAAGACACTTAACCCACCTTGTGTCTGCGTGTGTGTGTACACTGGTGTGAGAATGTGAAAATGTGACCATTTAACACAATAACTTCAAACTTGCTTTAGATTTTATAGCCACCCTTTGCTTTGATCACTGCTTTACTCTTTTGGCCAAAACATTTCAGGAGACATCATGAAGCTCACTGAGAAAAGGCCAAAGGTGACTACTTTGAGGTTTTGAATTAAAATATGAAAAAAAAAAAGTTTAGTTGTGCTATTTTACTTTAGTTTCATCAATACATAATACTATACATCTTCCTTCATATATTTGATATCTTGTACGTGTATATACTGTAGATGTAGACATTGTGACTGGTAGTGTAAATAACTATTAAAACAAACTTCAGTCTAACACCTCACTCTAACATAATGCAAGTAGAGAAAGTACAAGGCTTCAAAAGTTATGCACAATAAATGGCTATGGCAATGTTTATACAGTACAGCATATGGACTTCATAAATAGCAGGTATAGTGGCAAAAAGAGGAGAGCAGCAGATAGGGAGACAGATAAAATGAAGATAAAAAGTATCGCCAGCTCGGAGACATGAGAGAAGGTGGAGTGGGCGAAAGAAGAGAGGCCCAGACAGCAGCTCTGAGAGGGAAATATTGAACAGTAGCAAAAGGCGGGTACGTATCACTTAGAGCTCTTCACAAATTGGACGGACATGGACTCGGCAACTGTCTCCGGCGAATGAGGGGAGGAATAGAGAAGGAGAGGAGGACAGAGGGCGTTGGCTGTGTGCGTGCTGGAGTGGAAAGCTATCTGTCGCTTGGAGCACTGCTACAGACAGTAACACACAGAATGAAGACTCTCATTAAAAAGCTAGAAGCGAAGACAGGGGAGCGAAAAATAATGGACCATGTGCGAGAGAATCAAGTCTGAGCGAGATTTAAATGAAGTGTTGGTGTATTCATCACATAACTTTCTATCTGCTCGCCTGTCTCAGAGCTCGGAGAAATGCTTGTCCTTTTCTGTACTGTGTTTTAATAGAGCCAGGGGTCATGAAGTACAACGTTGACTCATGAAATAACGCTATGGTTCCTACAGTGCGGTACAGTCATAAATGTAGAATGTGTTCAAGAGTCATACAACCACTGAAGCTCATGTTGTACTACTGTAAAACAGGCCATTTAGTGCACCTCAGTATGACCTGGAATTTGAACAGCTTTCTTTTTACACAATATTAGACATTGCTGAATATGGTGTATTGGGACTGGGAATCACAGAGTCCCTCACGATTCGATACAATACGCGGCTCACGATATGATACATGTGAGAAATATATATTGTACATGATATACATTTGTTTTTTTTATGAACCAAATACATTTTAACCACAGTATTTTTTGTTAAACCACTACTTGTGCAAAAGTTACTAAGAAATACATCTATTTTAATCATCAAAACAGTGAATACGCCAAATATACAAGTTTCCTTCAACTAATTAAGCAACAAAATGCATACACCAGCCCACGATAACAATACAGTATGACCACATTTTGCATCATATTTCAATATTTTTGGACACTTATGGCATACCTTACTTCTGTACTTGATCCTGTGTTTATTCATGGTCCATTTAAAGGCCCTATACACAATATAACCTTTACATACGTGCATGTCCACCACCTGCTGTCTGTATCTAAGTAAGAAGTGTGTGTTAGCATGCTAGTTGTTGGTAGCATTACAGTGATAACCAAACTCCACTCACTGCTCACTGAAGAATGTGAATATTTATGTTTAGGTTTGCAAACCAGACCACTGAACTGAGTTTGCTTTTTCACTTTTTAAGACACGGCATCTCTAGCTTTGTGGGTTTTGTGATCCAAAAAGCATTTTATAGTTGTTTTTGAGCCAAGTACTGTCTTTAAGTTTCGATTTAAACATAGACTCTCTTCAATAATACATCAAGCCTACAGCCACAAAACCTTGGTGTTATTATTGATGAAGTTTGTATCACCTTCGGCGTTTATCTAGGCTCAAAACTGTTTTATCAGTTCATTGGCTGCGTTTAAATCACTGGCGTTTAGCTCGGCTACTGTTTTATATTTTACACTATATTTTATGCAATGCTTTTATTGATGTTGTCTTCACTCGGTGCAACACTTTAGAAATTGTATTATTATTAGTTTTATGCATACAATAAAACTTCCATCCGTATCACATCCTCTTTGAAGTGTTTGAAAAGGCATCTGGAGTTATTTAACCAGATATATTTTCCATCAATGCCTTTTAATGCAAAATAAAATGGTGCAGAATACGTCTATTGTGCAGTATGCATTTCAGCAGATGTTGTGGTGTAAAACAGCTCACTTAGCATGTTGTGAATACTCCATAGGAAATGAATGGGCAATTTGAACCATTTACTAAATTCATCTTGGGACTTGTTATTGTCTACTAACGATGTCGACTCAGCGTGTTCTTTGTTAAACACGTCTGTGAGCTGTAAGCGTGTTTGAATATGTGAAAATATTTTAGCTTTCGGTCACCATTATTTTAACCCCCAATGTACGCTCACTCTCATGCCTGGAATTGCACGTGCACATGACAGTTCCTCTGAGGTTGTCCGGGCACATTCACACTGAGCTACTCCTGAATCAGCAAAACCCCTCTTTCAAACATTCCCATTGAGATTTAACTGTTCTATTTACTGTTTTATTATGCTGAAATGAACACACCCATGCAAGAATACACCATGGTTTTATTGTGATTTTCCCTTTTTTCTCTAAACCTATAATGGCTGTTTTCCTGTTGTGGCTTGCCATCTGAACCACTCAATCTAAAATCATTGCAAAAAAGGTCACTTTGAGGGTGAGCCAGCTTAAAGTCCTTAGAGAGCATAGGCTAAAAATGAAATGTCAATAGTCTCAGCTCTGAGTTGAAGTTCTGCCTGACCACATATGACACATGCATATTCTTATTCGAACAAGGCTGCAATTGTGTGTTTATTTTAGCTAGGACAAACACTGAGCTTTTCCTGGTCTATTTTGGTAATGGGAATAAACTCACTAAAGCTATAATCATCTCTAAAGGAGAGCTCCACATGTGTTCTTTGTAGTGGTTTACAAGCAAATGATGCCTGATTGATAGAAAATGAATTGTTTGATCTAGGCTTTGAAATGTTGTCCACAATATTAAAAGTTAATTAAAAAAAAAAAAATTAAATAAACATACAAAACACATATTTTTCTTACAGGTCTTCATATGTGCAGTTGCTCTGTGTTCACTTTCACTGAGGATTTCATTGCTTTCTTGACAGAGGCAGGAGCCAAAACAGCCCTAAAAAGTCCCTTCAGCTTCGTTGGAATGACTTTAATTGTTATAAGTAGAAGTGTTATCTTTTATCTCAGCTATCTAGAACTGTATTTGTTATCACCATATCCACATTGCTTACAGTTTCCCTCTGGAAACTGGACAAAACAAAACATCACTGCGTTACAAAACAATGCAGGTAGGTTCTGTAATTATATATTTTTTCTACAAGGGTTATAGTGTTAATTATTACACTTTCAAATGTGTTTTGGCACAGTTTGATTAAAGCACTTTTTTTTTTTGGCTTTATTATTAAAAAGTTTTCTTGTTTTTGTAAAGTAAAGTATATGAAGTAATAAATAGCTCACTAATGTCTCGACAACATAAAAATTATAGTAAAAAAATCCCTATTTTTTAATAATATTTTTATATTTTTTATGAAACCATATAATTTGGTTTGTTTCATGGTTAAATCAACCAAATACACTGTCTGAATACAAATTGCTCTAAGAAACCTATGGGGTCCACCACCTGCTTGAGTCATGGAAATGTTCATTGTTTTGCCTGGAATATCCCACAGTACATTTGCAATCCATAAAACACATAGAAAATCATCCATTCTTATGTGAGCAGAGTCACCTGTCCACACCTGACCAGGTGTTTATCACCTGCTCAGTTTTACTGTGGAACATTTATGCAAAAGCTATAACTTATGCAGGGAGATAAGCAGGGGACAGGTCCTCTAAAAAATGTACATACTGCATCTGTAAATGACCATAACAACACAGGAGCCATCAGATAAGACACATATTATAGGTGCACTGTGTAACTTTTCTGGTGGAGGGTTTGTCACCTGCTTGTCGCCATGGAGATGTTATTTCTTTGCCTGGAATCTCTCGTTATGGCATGCTGGGAAAATCAAGTGCCACAATGGGGCACAAAAACTGTTGTTTTGTCCTTCACCCACATTACCTAGTTTGAAAACATTGTGTTGTGTGATGGTGTTGGTCGAAGGGGCCGATGGTGCAGATTGGCAGCCTCGCTCCCATCAGTCTGCCCTAAAGCAACTGTGGCTACAATAGTAGCTTACCACCACTGAGTGGAGTGAATGAACAATGCTCTGTAAAACGTATTATTTTATTGACCTAAAAAAAAAAAAAGCATTCTTACAGTCAGTGGGCTCGCCTTTCCTCATATCTGACATGTAACTTGGCCCAGTGGCATGACCTGCTGTCTCTGTAGACAAAAATATGTGTAATGAGTGTGGAACATTCCAGGCAACATCTCCTCCACCATATAAGTTACACACAGTGCATCTTTATAGAAACAAGACTGGGACAAAATAAAGAAAGCTGCTTATCACACTTCTATACACAGCAGAATTACAAATACATTTCACGTGTTTATCTCATGGTCCCATTATAATAATATTTTTGTCAATAAGTGTTTGTATAATTTCTCACTTCTCTGCCAGTGAAAGACGCCTGTACTCGCTGTTCTCAAACTGGATGCATTATCCCTGCTTTGGTTTCTATTCCCAGCCTTTTTTCTCGTCTTTCATTTAATCTGCTAATTATTTGCTGCTGAGCCCTTAGGAAGTGCTAAGCGAGGTGAGAGAGGGGGGCTGTTGGTAACTGGAGCGCATAAGAGAGGGATCTAGCTGTTGGACAGCTTCATATACCAAATTGCCATGTGTTTTAGAAAAAATAAAAAATAAAAATAGGGCTGTTGCCATAGCGATAAACAATTTAAAAGGGCCCATATTACACTATTTTCTGATCTATGTTATCATGCTGTTTCCTCATGAAAACCATACTGTACATGGAGTTTTGTTTTGTTTTATTCATAGATGTTTAACACACAAACCACAAAACAGTTCTTCTCTCAAACAGAACACTCCACCGTGTGAGGTCATGTGGTAATACAGGAAGTGCTCCACTGTGTTTTTAAACTCCATACACTTTCAATAGAATGACTTAGATAATTTCAGCCCTGGAATTTCCGATCTTTACTGAAATAGAGATCACAGGGTGGAGCAGAACATTTTGAGCTTTAGAGATGTAGACAGAATAATAATATAGGGTTACTGAAACACGTCTGAATGAAACAAAACACAACTCCAGATATGTTTTTGATGAGATAACAACATTATAACGTGGCTTAGAACTCACAAAAGTCAATTCTGTGTAATACAGGACAGTATATCATATCTTTTGAATGAGAAACAGTCTTCAAAATGTTGCAAACAAGATAAAGCTGAAAGCCATGAATAGAAAGATTGTCTCATTCCCAGTTGAAGGTGTGAAGCTGCAGAGGATCTGATGTTAGAGAATCAGCTCGGAGATGTTCTTAGTGAATTCTTACACATTAATGCTACATACGCTAATACACAGACGAGCTTGTAGTCGTGAGCACCTTGTCTCTTGGCTAATTCCACTCTCCTCCTCCTGCTCTCCTCCCTCAGCCTCCCTTTGCGGGCTGCCAAGCTAAGCCCTGAGCAGTTAAATAATCAGTAAGGCTTCCAGCTGGCAGAATAGACGCCGTTTTTCTGAGAGCGGGCACTGAGGAGAGGAGGAATGGCAGGACACAGTAGCTCCATGCCAATATGTATTGATATTGTGCTGACAAAATACATTTGTGTATGTTTGTTTGTGGGGATTGCCGAGTGGTGGGATTGTTAGCTTGACATACTTTATTTGAAGAGGCCTGTTCTGTTGGCAGGGGCTTTTCATGAAGTTCTCAAGGCAGCGTTGGAATGGGAACGAGGCCTCCAGAAATCTGACACTGCGGATGTGACTTTGGGCGAAAAACAGCAAATAAACAAAACAGTCTGAGCCGGGTTTAGGTTTCCTGTTTATAGCTGTTTGTCCCAGTGTGTCTTCAAGCGCCAAAAGAAAGGAAAATAAAAACCCTGAACTTGAACTCTGAGAGAAGTCATATTACACGTGATGTAACATGTTGCAACGGTTTGGAATACAGCTTATCTCCATCAGGCCACATGCCGCTGTGTGAGAGCTCGCGTACTTGTGATCCACAGATGTGATCATCAAAAGAGTGCGTCAACATCTAATAGAGATTTATAAAACTAATTTTCTCTCAAATTTCGTATGTAGATCATTTCGAGTACAGCAGGCATAGCAAATGTCCGACCTGAGAGGAAAAGCATGATTCCGAATGGAACCAGATTTGTTTCATCATTTCAATGTCACATTCATACTCAGTAACTCAAATAGTCCTGCCTTTTGTCTACTCTGTTGAAAGAAAAGACACTGATACAACTTCATAGCTGTAAAAGAGACAGAGAGTTCAGCAAAAATATGTCTGTACGCTATACCATTACAAAAAAATATTTCTACTTAGTTTAACATTTTTAGTGTGAAAGTAAATTGCTTTCTTTTCCAAAATCTGAACTCTGCTTTAAACATCATGCTTTTACTGGCACAGGACCAACTCCAGACCTCTTGATTAAATAGGCCCAAGTTTATAACTGATTAAAAATGACTGAATCGTGATCTCTGATCAATTGCACAGACCTTGTTCTCTGTGTTCATGTCTGGCTGCCTGTTGGGGGTCAATGGCTGCACCCACCTGCTGCTCTGTCCTTAAAATACTTCATTTGTCATGCCTCTGATACCTGTGGACATTGTATAAATTAGTCTTTTTAGTTAGAATGAGTGAAGAATCCCTTATATATGCTGTAATGGGGTTCCTATAGAAGAATTTCCAGTAGTTGGTGGCATCACTCAGAACTGCCCTGATTACAGCCAGTTCTTTCTGATCACAAACACAGATGTTAATATGAACTATCTAAAAAGACTTGTTTTTGAGTGTATTCGCGGGGTGGCCTTCATCAATTCAGCTTTCAAGTGTTGGCAATTAAAACCAAGAAATTAAAAAAGAAAAAGACAAAAACTTACAAAAACATTATATCTGCTACACAGAGAGATGAACAATTTAAATAATTCTAAATCATTCACTTACACAATTCTTCTTTCAATATGTCAAGTGAAGTTAAAATTATAGACATTTTCATCTGTCGTGTGTTGTTATCTAAGTTGCAGAAAGGCATGCCTGGAAACATTTGGTTCCCCTGTTATTTGAAGAAAATAAAATTGAGCTTCTGAAAAGAAAACAAAAAAATCTTTTTTAAAAACACTGCATTTTCAAGTTCACAGTTCAAAGATACCAGGGGACATTGGGCCTGCAGGCATTTTCACATCACACGCTTCTACATCCCCAGACAATAGCGTCCAGAGAAAGAAACACAGAACAGCTTAGAATTTCATGGGTGGGGCATTTAGACACAAGTATTACACATTGGCTCCTTATGCAGCACAGGTACAATGTAGACCTTCAACTGAAGCACATACAAATAACTGTTCACCCTTGCTAGGCACATCAGTATTGGCCACTGGGCTCTCAACCTTGCACTCATCCCATTCACCCACTCAACTCTTGACTCCAAGTCATGTATTTTTGATGTTGGCCTGTCGCCCTGAGTTCTAGGTTATGTGTTCTCGCATGAAAACGCCAGAAATACTATCCAAAGGAGCCCAGCGAAGGTTTAAAATTTTAAAATTAGAAAAGTCCAGCCGGGGTGATGGTAGTGAGTTGGTTTCTATATGGTGTTAGTCAATCTATGTCGCTCACTTTTCTTACCTAGCCAGCCAGAACCACACGCTTAGACAAAACTTTACAAAGAAGAATGGGTCTGAAACAGTATCCTGCCTCTCCGATTACAGAGGATGTGATTAACAGGGGGATTAACCAATCAGAGACGTGCTCCATTTGGGTAAAAAAAGATGATGGTTTACTTTTTAAAAAAAGGGCAAACTGTGACTGAGAAAGAGCACGGATTTCGGCAGAATCAATAATTGAAGCAATCACTTTTCCTGGACTCAACCGGTTAAAATAGTAGTGTAGTAGTATTGCTGAGGAAAATAACCCTTTTCCTCCCGTGTCTGTTAGTTTCTGCTTAGACAAAAAATTACACTTGAAACTGAAATAAAATCCCGATAATTTACTTATTCCAAAGTCATACTTGAACAAGGAGGCTGTGTTGACATTCCCATGTATAGACTGAATATTTACGCCTATACAATGATTTTTATATGCAAACTATAGTGGGAGGCGACCATGGTTTAGACTTAGTGCCTCTTCGTTGGTGCACAGGCCAGCCAGGCCTCTTGGCAGGTTGCACAATCTTATCCGATTGTGACAAGGATCCCCCGGATTCATCTCACTCCCTTTACAGGAACGTCTTTCTAGTCTGATCAGGATGATGAATTGTGAGTCAGTATATCCCTATCAATAAGTCCTTACCCTATTTAGTTAATAGATTAGACGTATAGATAGAAATAGAATATCTTTTACATAAACTGAACCTATCTCTGCATCCCTCATCTGTAATCTGGTCCCTGTTTTCTGGGTCATTGTATAGTGAAATATAATAGTAAAATAATAAAATATAGCAGTACATCAATAACTGTATAGCAGCACATCAGTTACATCATAGCAGTAGTTATACACCACCTAAGCCTAGTTGTTTATCCTAACAGTATAATAGTAACGTTACTTCAAATGAAGTTATATCTCACACACATTTTATATTCCAGAAGTGGATAGGTTGCATTGAAGTACATGGCTTGTATTTGTTTTGAAAAGCCAATGCCCTTTCAAAATAAGTTCACTCTATTCGCATAAACAACTTGTGTCACATCCAGGACCTCGGGGAATGACTTGTGATGGACTTGATAAGACAACAAAGGAAAATGCACACAGCATGCAATGACTGAAACTTAAATGTTAATGGTAATTAATAGAAGCACCACATCCATGGCTTGGTATTGTCATGCAACACATTCACAACTTGTGTACAGGTTTAAAAGGTTTTCATCCAAGCAGTGAAAATGTAAGCAAAATAAAACCTTTCAGTGTTTAAATGTGAGAACATACTGAGACCAGCTTTGTTGCTGCAGCTCCAGGTGTAAATTCCTGTAACACCCATCTACAGTCGGGCTTATTATGATGTCTTTAACTCACTCTTGAACTCACATCACTTAACATCCATGCAGTCAAACACATACGCCCATGACTGACATTTTCACACCTCTTTGTTAATTTATGTTTAAAGTTAATTGGCGTCTATTGTTATCCTTATCTTTGGTCTAGAGTCAGATCATGGTTATGACAGTCAAGTATGTGACTTGACTAATAAACAATGCTACTGCCCGGTGTGTCAGAGCAAAAATGTAACCATCAACCCTAAACTCAGTGGCTGGAACCAAATACACCAAACCATAGGTATCAGAAAAGTTTTTTAACTGTAAAAATGGAAAGGCCTGTGTGCCTGGGGTGATGTATGCCAGTCACTTAGCGCAGACAGGAGGAGGTGAGTAAATCAGTCATACAATCAGTCAGGCGTTTAGCAGTGTCAGTCAATCTCCTCCTGTCACATTTTTACCTCTCACTCTGAGCCTCCACGCACATGCACACGCACATACACGTATATTCAAACACACACGCTTGCACGCATTCACACACACACACAACCAGCAGTGGGGATTTTTGATGGGAGCTATTTTTAGCGGGTTGTATCTCGGCGGGTTTGGTAATTTTCTCTCCTCGGTAACAGTTTCCATGCAGAGACCGTTGTTATGAGGAGCGGTCCACGGTGGCCAATCATGGGCCTTTGTGCGTGATAGATGGGTAGATGGGCGCAGATGAAGCGAGTGTTTGGCGTGAGACGGACAAAATGTAGGGCGCCGCGCGATGATTGAAGTAAGTGACACCAGAAGAGAAGGCCCGTTTTTGCTTGCCCATTAACAACACCTGTGTCCATTATGTGCGCAGATGTCCGGGGAAAAATGCATTGTACAAATTACAATCTAACCCGTTTATAAACACATAATAGGCATGTAAGGGAGCATTTGCACGATGGCATAAATTATATCATTTCAGATTACACGGTATCAAAACAGGCTAATGACAAAAACAGCTTGCATTTCCGTGCATCTATCATCATATTGATTATAGCCGGAAAAATAAAATTACTTTTATGCACTGCAGGATAATAGTTTGAGAAAAAAATATATATGCAAAATGAAAAAGGAACAAAACAAAACAGTCAGCTATAATCCGAGCAATAGCTGCACCGCTGACTACATTAATGTGTAAAGCTGACTCGGGCAATTTCTGTAACAGTATTGGACTGCCAGGAAACAAATGAGAGTTATTAATAAAAGAGCAAAACAAAAGGCAGGGGGAAAATGGAGGCACATTTGGAATAAAAAAGAAAAGTATAGCTGTGTGTATTATGAACTTTTTGCTATTCACAAAACCAAGTCAGGGACCAAATGAAACCAGTTCTAAACCGTAACTAAAATTGTTATTTGTTACAATTAAAGGTCTTCTATTACGCAAAATTAACTCTTGTGATCTTAAGCCATGTTAGAATGTTGTTACCTCCTCAAAAACATACTTGGAGTTGTGTTTTGTTTCATTCACACTTGTTTGAGTAATCCGTTATTATTAGTCTGTCTATATCTTCTAAGTTCACAATGTTCTGTCCCACCTTGTGATTTGTAGTTTTCAAGTTAACAGCTCCTACCTTTAGTTCAGTGGAGAAAATCAATTCCAGGGCTGAAATTATCCAGATTATTCTCATGAAGGTGCATGGGGTTTAAAAGCACAGTGGAGCACTTCCTGTATGACTACGTGACATCACAAGGTCGAACAGAGTGTTTACAGTTTGAGAGATCAGAAAATAGCGTATTGGACCTTTAACCTGTAATTATCCCAAACTGACCAAGAATTAGACAAAGAAGATAATTCATGGACTACTATGTTTAACACATTGTTTGAGAACTAAACTCTTCTATCAGATGTGTTCCTAACCAGAGTTCTTTCAAGATATCAAAACACTGATGAATCCAATAATAAAACTCATCTCAATGCAGAAATTTAAGTTTTTTCCAAATGCGTACCACGTACCACAGTTTGAGAACCTCCACTTTGCCGTAGTTTTCCTTGTTTACTTTGTTAGACACCTCCATGTCCTTGTACAATTTTTGACTGTCCAGGGACACTTAAATGGATTTGCGGAGTTGGATAAGGTAAACTTTTGTCAGGAAGATGGAGTGACAGGAAGTTGAGAATACAAACTGAATGAAAAGCTTGAAAAGGGTGCAGTGCAAAGGCAGCAATTTCAAAAAGAGGATGGGGAAAGATGAAGGTTGCTGTGCTTCTGTGGTTGAGGCTTGTGGGCTCTTGCTGCATGGGTGACACGAGCAGAGACAGGTGAAAGGCAGGATTAAGGCTTGTGGAAGGAAGGGAAGAACAAATAATGAGCCCAAAACAGGGGGGCGGCCATTATGAAAGCCCAACTGTTCACTGTAAACAGCAGCTATAGTGTAACACAGGCTTCAAGCACCAGGCATTCTCTTTAAGACGTCAAGGTGCCCCAGTAGGAAGCGTTTCATCTCTAACTCTGTTCATTTATTTATTCTGTCAGTTTCCTTTATCCACACGGCCGGGGAGAAGGCAGAGGAGGAGTCTATATAGTTAACTACACAATGACTTCAAGACATACCACTGTGCCCCATAGTGTTCACACTGTTTCCATGGTGCCTGTATTATGTTATATGTGCTTGGTGGAAGCGAAAGATTCATAATAAATTTACAATAGTAATAATAGCTGTAGATTTTTTTGCCTTGCCTGAAAAACGTACTGTGAGTGAGGTTGTCTGATCACATATTTGACCTGTAACTTGGCCTTGTGGTGTCAATTGCTTGTCTCCATGGAAATACATTTAATGCCATACCATGGAAGATTCCGAGTAAAACAATAATGAAGGAAGTCTGGGAGTCTCTGCTTAGACTGCTGCCCCCTTGACCCAGACTCGGATAAGTGGAAGAAAATGGATGGTTGGATGGATGGACGACAATGTCAATAATGAAGATAAGTTACATAGACAGCAGTCTCAGCCATTCTGTCTCTCGGATGACATAATTAAACATTTACAATTTAACTGGACCATAGTATTAAAAGTGTACTATGTAATTTTCCTGGAGGAATTGCCTGGAATTTTTCGCAGGATTCTATACTTATCTCTTTACATCGAGACAAGCATCATGCCAAAGTACAGGTCAGGTTTGTGGAGAGGTAGGTGCGCTTACAGTAGAATGCATATTTTTTTATTGTATTGTTTTATTGTAAAAACACCTATAATTCAACAGTGGGTAAGTTTAATGCCATACTGTGGTGCATTGTGGGGAAAGCAATCTCCCTAACATATCTCCATGGACACAACCAGATGCTGGACTTGTGTCAGAAAAATTATATTGTGCACCTTTAACAAAGGTTTAAAGTGAAAACATTTCATGGCTCATCTGAGCAGTTTCCTCAGTTCATTTCTTATCATATGTATCTTTTGTCCAGTGGACAGACTAGATTTTTTTCTTTTATCATATTGTTAAAGAATTCTGTAAGAATGGATAGCTTATATACAAAGGCATGACCTATAATTTACGTTTATTTTTCAACAACAACAAAAAATCCAATGCAAAAGTTTACGCTTCAATAATTGAATAGCGCACTTGAGAAGAACAACTGTGTTATTGAAACCCAATGCATTTGTGCTCAAAGAGTGGTTGGCTTCCTTTAGGCATCCACGTATGAGCTATTGAGCTATGTGTTCTTTTTATAAATGTTTCTATAGAAATGTCTTTCCCCTGAACAAAAACTACTATTATATCATTATAGACCTTATATAATGGCAATGTTATAAAACCCCATTAAAGCACAGAGGGAAATTGGGTGAAAATAAGTACCTTAGACACAGCACAAATTACATTGCCACACAATATAATGCAATGTTTTTACAATAGCTGTCAGTCAAGCAGCCAATCTTAGGTCAATTACAACGTGCATCCGAGCAACATACTGTAACTGGAAGGCTGCACCACAATAGAGATAAAGCCACGCAGAAATAATTGGGAAGCCTCAAGAATGTCACTGGAATATTTGAAGAAAATCCCAGTTGGGGCACCGTAATGGAAAACTCATTGAGCAGTAATAGCAAAAGATTACCGTGCATGAATCTAAGTTATGGTTAGTGCACATGTCGCAAACTGTAATTTTGAATGACAGATTTTACGTGAGTGGATTGTAATTATCCTGGGTGGAAGTTGATGATAACATGTATCAACTGGAGAGTGTGTCCAAAATAAGATTGTAGGTCACCCAGGGTACCTGCAAATTAACTCAGTGGTACACGGTGGATTCTTAGAAGATGTTTGTTGTGTCTAATTAGTTTTCTTGCAAAAAAATACAAGTACAAGAAGGTTAAAACCAGACTGAGGCAACTAGTGAATATCACCTATGGCGTTTGTGGATAAAGTCGAGGGTTTGATTCCTGATAATTAGGTTTAGGGATGCCTGGCTATACAACAGGATGCTAAACAGATTATTTTAGAAAATGTGAGATTGTTAAAATTGACTCTTGGGATCTTAAAGCCATGTTATAATGTTGTTATCTCATTAAAAATATACCTGGAGTTACGTTTTGTTTCATTCACATATGTTTGAGTAACTCTCTATTATTAGTCTGTCCACATCTCTATATTATGGTCACATGATTAAGTGGTAGTTTTCAAGTTAGTGTCTGCCTTTTATCTTTCGTTCTGTAGAGATTGGATCATTTCAGGGTTGAAATTATCCAAATGATTCTAGTGAAGGTGTATAGAGTTTAAAAACACAACGGAGCACTTCCTGTATTACCAGATGACATCATAAAGGTGGAACAGGTTGTTTTCCTAAATATACAGGATTTGTGTTTTAAATATGAGTGAGTGAAACAACACACAGCTGTAGGTATGTTTTTGATGAGGAAACAACATGATAAGAAAATATGAACAGTGCCTCTTTTCCATTAGATAATGATATTTGGATATGTACAGAACTCTTTAGACTGATATGAGTGAACTTGTAAAGACACTGGGTGTGGGCACTGACTCATGTTCTTATTTATGTCTTTCTTTCTTTATTAATTTATTATATATATATCTTATCAGTCATTAAAGAGTTATCTGTTGTTCTACCATAGTTATAAGAATACTAATAGGGCTTTAATATTGCATCATTATTCACACCCCAAGCTACTGGCAGTCTGCTGTTCTGCGCCAACAGCCTCTCCTATTACCAATCATTCAACCGTGTACTATCCGGTGTTTTGGTTTTAAGATGGCCACAGCGCCACCTGAGTCATAGTCTCTCAGTTCCTGCAATAATTAGCTGCTGTCCCCAAGTATATTTGTGTAAGACCTGTAGTTGCTAAGAAGGAGACTCGTGCCAATCCTCAAAAATGAACAAATAAATAGTGGAATGTAAATGAGAGCAATGGTTTGACTGGAAGTTTTATCTTAAGCTGCAACTGTCTGTTTTTTTTTTTTTTTTTTTTCCCACTGTATGTCTTATCTGTGTGTATTTTAGCCTTTTATTTCAATCAGTAGAAATCATAAATTGTGAATCGCTGCTGATTGCTTCAAATGTCAGGAAGGAAATACAATATGTAAAACAGCCCTCTATTGATGTTTAGATGTATATAACGTATCAGCATATGTCTTTCAATTAGAAGACACCCATGTCCAAAGTTGCCTGAATAAATGAATAGCCTGCCAACATTATCGCTACTTTTGAAGTCAAAATATCAAGGAACAAAGCAAAGACTGTTGCTGAAAATCCTTTGATAAGCGGAGTGAAGTTAACTCTCCGTGAGGCAGCGAACTCTTTAAAGATACAACTTTTAGTGCTTAGGAAAAAACACCCACTTTCAGCTCTCAACAACACATAAATAGTTCTGTCCTTTTAATCTTTTGGAAACAAGATGAGGCAAGGCTCAGTCCAGGCTGGAGTACACATAAACATTCTGTTCAAACTGGGCTGAAAGTACAAGAGGAACTGCATTGTATTGAGTCTAAAGCCACAGGCAGATGTTATCCTCACAGTGACAACAAATGCTGCTTTTTAGAAGTGTCCTTAAGAGACAATTCTTTTACAAAGACTTTCATAAATACGTTTGTTTGCGTGTGGCAAACTGTATATACGACACAAGCAGAGACTATATAAAGAAATAGACTAAAGGAATGTAACGTCACCCACAGCATTCACTGAGCCTAACAGTTATGGGGTGAATTTGGAGCCAAGTTCCATATTAGGAATAGGAATTGATTTAGGGACAAAATAGTAAAATGAAAACACCAGGATCATGTAGAGCAGGTTAATACGAACATTTCAAGCCCAAACTGAGAAGCCTGACAGCAGCAGTTACTGAAAGTGGGGCAACGTTTTTTTTTTCGTTTTTTTTCTCTCTCTTCCAATACAAAGTGAAATGGAGCCAAAGCTGTAATGCCCATGCTCACTTCCTATTTGGAACTTGGTGGCTACCAGGTTTGCTATGTCCATTTATATACAATATGGACACAACATAGTGGCTATCACTCTCACCTCACTGCAAGAAGGTTATAGGTTTGACTCCCAGACATCACTGTATGGTGCAGAGTTGTATATCTCTCTTTGTACCTGGCTGGTTTCCCCCATTAACCGAAAACATGCACCTTAGGTAAAATCTTCCAGCTAAAGTACCCTTGTAACCTAGCCTGATTCATCAGCCGGTTTCACTCTGTGGAAATCATCTGACCTGCATTAGGATTCGTACGCTCAATGGTAGGCAGGTACTTTTTTTATTTAACCAATCTCTGACTCACTAACGGGGCTAACTGGTATATTAAGCTTTTCCTAAATCTCATAGGAAGAAGGGCAATAACATATTTCCCCTAGATAAAATTCACCAAACATTCTCTTTGTTCCAGTTTCAAATCCTTGATCTCGGAAATCGTTGCAACACAGAATGTATGGCTTCGTCTACATCCATCTTGTTGTGTTCTACCACACAGTTCTTCACTGATTGGCCGGTGTGTGGTCTACAACTTCCGGGGTTCCTGCAAACCGTCTATTCCGATTCCTGACCTAGCCACTGAAGAGAAATTAGTGGCACTAGGTGACACCAGCCTGGCTAGTCTTCACCAAGATAAGCCCAAGATCAGGAGATGGGTCCCCTGCTCGGCACAATAAGATATACTCTAACCTTAACCTTAACGATCAGATAAATGTACATGTAAATGAGATGACATGATATGAAGTTACATGTGCTGAATATGAACAGAGCCAGGATTTTCTCTCCACCTAAATCAGTCGCTTGTTCACCACCATTTTGTCAGTGAAGCGTATCAAGGAGTATTTTGAATCTTCCACTGAAATAAATATTAAAAATAGATTCATATTTCCATGCTATGTTCTACCTTTCAGACTCTTCTCCTACACATTAACAAGAGGCATACACATTGTTCATTCTTCCCCCATGCCTCTCCTGACATTAAGTGCACACTTTAAAATAGGTGGCAACTCCTTTACAACATAATAGCACAGATCTGTCACCCACTCATCCCCTCTGGCAGGAAGTGGGCCTATTTGCATAAGAGAGCACATGCAACACGGTACCTGAGGATAGCAGCCTTCACCCGCGAGAATGGACGCGTTAGCTTGAATCGGAGTCGCCCTGGGGCATGCTGTACACATCCTTATACAAGCTGGTAATGATGCAACGTCTTCACAGGGTCGAGATGCAGCGGCTGTCCATCATCTTTACAGCTCCGAACCCTCTCTCAGAAGCCAGTTTCAGCAGGTTACCTCCTATTTGTATCGCCCTGAATAATGCATGGGGGGTGTTGTCAGTTATGGCCTTTGTTGCTCATGTTGGGTATATCTCCATCAAATTCACAGCCAAGGTTTTGGTCCAAGGTGGATTTTCCAGGTTTGGTTTGCTGTATTGATAATAGGGATGAAACAATATTCAAATCCATATTATTAGGTTATTTTTTCAGAGCAAAAGTTCATACTTACTTACATACTTACATATATACGTTCATACTTTAATCCAGCCCGTTTTATGTATTTGCATTGGGCAATAAAGGAAAACAGGTTAGAAAGAAAAACAGAACCAGAAAAACAAAAATAAAACTGAAAAAAGAGCACAGACATGGTAGCATGACCATACATCAGGGGCATAACAGAAAAAGTGCAGAGGGCAATAAGAAAACACAATATCAACACACCAGTGAAACTGAACTGAAAACTCAGGCAATTACTTGTCCACTCAAAAGATAAAATAAAACCAGAGTATAAATCATATATGAAATACCCTGCATGTCCTACAATAAAACATACATTGAGGAAACAAGGAGGGCGTTCAGTCCACGAAAAAATGAACATGCAGAATGTGAGAAGGAAACAGGAAAGGCATGTGCAAAGGCACACAAGCATCAAAACACAGAGCAGAACAGGAACAACTCAAATCAGCCATTTCTGACCACTGTAAAAGAGAAAACCAAATTCTGGACTGGGAAAGAGGACAAGAAACATCATCACTGGATTAAAGAGGCAATCAAAATATGGAAATGTGCCCATGGGATTATAAACCGGGATGAGGGGGCATTTTTACTCTCACACACCTGGGATTCTGTCTTGAGGTAGTCGGACTGCAGATGGCGCTGTCATCCTGCTTCCCAAAGTAGGAAGACTGCTCCAAAATCTATATAAATCACACTTTTAAGTTCCCTCTGAGGAAGGCTGCTAGTAAGCAGTCGAAACTGTCAGGTATGAAAACAAACTCTTGGCCTTAAAAAAGAAACTAATAACATAAATTGTCAGAAGACCAAATGAACTTCATTGGACTGATATTCAACTCCATCGATATGATATTGTCACGATATGCATCTCACAGTACGATACTGATTGATTATTTTGTGGAGGTTAATCTAAAAGTGAATATGATACTTTTTCCGTTTAAAATGCCTTGACAGTCCTTTGTGCTTTTTTCATGCTATCTGTGTTGAAATGGAGCAAAGGATCATGGTCATGTAGTTCCTGTTTTTTTTTTTTTTTTTTTGTTGATAACAATAAATTTAAGCAAAGACTTATTGTGATGGCCCACAATATTATTGTGAGAGTTTTGAAGATATGATATCATGATATTTTGGTTATTATTTCATCCCTAATTGGTAATATAATAAAATGATGCCAATGTTATTAAGCTGTGTTCTGCATTTGAATGAGTGACATTGTGTAACACTTTATGGTCACTAAATGCTTTGTACCAAATTACATTTGAATTTTGCTCTGAATATTTTCCAGGGAAAAAAAAAAAAGTTTCCAAATCTGTTTTTCCTTCTTTTGTAAACTTTTACAGCCAAGACTAGCAAGTGTTTACTTTTATTTAATTTACCAAGCATCAACACATCAGTATGATTTAGCAAACCTCACTTGCACACAATTAAAACAATATTGACTATTCTTACCCTGAAATAAAAATAATTAAATAAACTGACTTTTTTTATGCAAAATTTGTTGCCAGTTGGGAGTTAGATTCAGGTAGTCTAAGTCTCCTGAATATTTGCTTTTAAATGTATTAAAATCAATAACATTTTTGTTTTATTCTGGTGAAACAATATTCAGAACCATGTTTGGAAAATATGCTGTGAATTGTATATTGTTTTTTTTCTCTCTTACTGCAAGGAAACATGTTAATTAGGCCTTCACACCAGGAACCAGGGTTCATCAGAAATGCAGCTGGTTAAAATAAGGTCAGTGCTGAGGTTAAATTGTTTATGCAGTATTTTTAATCCTATGCTAATGCTTTTAATGCAAATTATGAGTCTCTGTCTTACTCTGATTATTCCTCAGGCTATTTTACATGACATATTTGCTGTGTGCACCCACCAGCAACCAGTTTCTCTGACAACCACTGGTCAGCCACATACAACTGGGCTGAAAACTGGACTTCAGCCACAACACAACCGACCTCAAGTGCTAATGATGCGATTTTTCCATGAATGCCATTAAAACTATAGTAATACTTTAGCATAATGAGAAAGTAGTTAATTCAGTTGTGCATTCCACAACTATGAACTGAATACCAGAGTTGTAACCAAATGATCATCAGCAAATTATTAAAGGTCCTATATTATGCAAAATGTACTCTTGTGAGCTTTTGTGAGCATGTTAGGATGTTGTTACCGCACCAAAAACATAGCAGGAGTTGCGTTTTGTTTCATTCACACATTTGAATAATCCTTTATTAGGAATCTGTCTACATCTCCAAAGCTACAATTGTCTGTTCCACCTTGTGATGTCATGAAGGGGTACTTTTTAAGTAAGCAGCTTTTTGATGAGTAGAGATTGGCAATTCCAGGGCTGAAATCATCCAAATGATTCTAGTGAAGGTTTATTACCGCATGACATCACAAGGTGGAACAGACTGTTTTCTGCTTGAGAGAAGAAATATGTTTGTGTTTAAAAATGAATGAATAGAACTCCAGGCATGTTTTTGATGAGGAAACAATTAAACATACTAGTAGATCAGAAAAAAGTGCAATATGGGCTCTTTAAAAGGTCAGTCTACACGAAACAAACTTAACAGTCAAACCAAACAGGGAATCAAAAATGTCCTACTTTGAATCATTATAAAAGACAAATAAAATATAATATCAAACTGAGAACAATTGCTTGATAACAGGCCATTCAAACTATGCTTTGAATGGTAAAAAGAAGCTTACAACTGTGCATACTCACGATACATCTATGACTTGTTTACCAGACTTTAGGTGTATTTTGCCAACAGTAAATATACAGAAAGTGAATCCCCAGCTGACATAGCACATATGATGCATCACCATGGCTATTTTGGTGGAGCTGTTATCGGAGCGGACACACATTCGTCTCAGGTGAGTCGGTCTGTGGCCGATGCACTTCCACTTCCCTCTCAGGAGTCCAGGTATAACAACATATTTCCAAAAGTGACATTTAATCCAAGTAAACAAATCACCATGGAGATCCCCCATCCATCCACTATAACCAAAATGTATTTACGCACACACACACAGGCACATACACACACAGGGACACACAAACATACACTCACATATACTGTAGAACTCCTCCCCAGTGCCACACAAACAAGTCATATTGCAGCAGCATCTCTGGCTGAGCCCATCCAGACTGTCTGGGGAATATGCTTATTTGTGATTTTATTGGGAAAAACGCTGTCCTCTATTTCCATTATTGGCACCATCTCTGGGCCCCCTGGGGTTGCAGCCATAGACTATACCTGTATAAACATGCATGCAGCAAGATATCTCCTACATTTCAGGATAAATATAGACAATTTCTTGAGTGTATGAAGATAGATTGGTCTAACAAATTGGTTATGTCTAAATACACAGACACAAATGATATGGTGCAAAAAGTGGCCACATGGGGTCGCAATACTATAAAAGATATGTGAAATATATAGCGACTAAACTTTATTATGCATTTGAAAGGAACAGTGCACCTTTAATGAACATTTGTAACAGTTAAAGCGTAAATGTGGCAGATTACAGCAAATGTGCAAATAACTGTCATCCCTGTGTATATAAAACATTTCTCAAAAACAACGAACAGTAAAAGGCACTAGAGCTTGAGCTTAAAAGAACACACTGTGAACACACTGATGTTTGTGATGGAGGGCTGTCCACTTGCTTGTCTCCATGAAAATGATATTGCTTTGCCTTGAATGTTCCATTTACAAACATAAATCCTACATTTAATATAATTACAGGTGTTTTTGCTAATAAGTTCAATTCAATTCATACTGTAAACAGGGTAACATCACCACAGATCTGACCTATAACTTGGCGTGGTGGTGTTGCTATCATGGAAGATGCTTAATGTCATACTGTGGACCATACCAGGCAAAACAACAATAATATATCCATGAGACAAGCTGGTAGCAAACTCTCCACCACAAAACATTCACAGTGCACCTTTAAGTTCCCAAAATAGGAAATGTTATAGCTCACATAAGATCTCTTATCATGTACGCATAAAACACTGTAATGTACAGCATTCTGACCACTAATGATAAGCAGACAGTTTTTGAGTCTGCTTAAATCCATTGTTTTCTTGTCTTACTTTTGCATTAAGATGTATATTTAACAAACCATTCAAATGGTCACATTCAAATATATCACTGCTATTAAAAAGGTAACTTAGCCTACTATAAAACTAATTGGCTGTAAAATGCCTATAGCTATAGCTGCAAGATCTACCATTTTATTACAATGTAGTGTTATTGTCTGTTGATGGGCAGAAAGGTACATAAACCACACACACGACAAGGAAGTTTTCTGTCAAGATAATCCGACTTAAAATGCTTAACCGGGAGTCATATTGAATAAAGATGATGGGTTTATCTGGGCTGGGGGCTGCGTGGGGAAAAGGTTACACCAGGGACAAGTACTAGAAGCAATTCTAAGCAAATTGCAGTACTGGAGGCATTGTACCATAAGAAATACAGGCACATTTGTTTACTGGGTATTAGAACAAGAATGATGCTTCATTTAGACAGGAAACCGTGAAGGACATGGCAGGGAGTTTAAGAGGGTATGCTGACATGTATTAATATTTACCAGAATTAATTAAAAAGCTTTTCATGTACCTCTTTATAGTATTGTGCTTGGTAATTATCGACTTGCAAAGAGGAAAGAGAACAATTTATAATAAGCAAAACAAGGCCAACACTCAACAGTGTACACGTAATGGTACACTTATAAAAAAAATATTGGCAACACACCATAATTGGTAAAAGACTTAATTCATAATGAGCAAATAGTTTATTAAGAATGAGCCAAGCTTAACTATTTAAAGGTCCTATATTCACAAAATTGACTCTTGTGAGCTTTTAGCCATGGTAGAATGTTGTTATATCATCAAAAACATATCCTGAGTGTTTTGGTTCATTCACACAAGTTTGATCTTTTATTATTGCAGAAGTGGTAGTTTTCAAGTTAACAGCTTACTTTTTTTTTACAGTTTGTTCGTTAGAAATTGGAAATTCCAGAGCTGAAATCATCAAAATGATTCTATGGAGTTTAAAACAACTCCAGGTATGTTTTTGATGAGGAAACATAACAAATCAGAAAACAGCATAATATGAGGCCTTTAAACTATTTCTTCATTATGAATTCAATGTTATCAAAGTAATTTAATTAGTATTTTGCATTTCCAGACCAAATAACTTAAAATAAGACATGCATATTGGGACCTCATAATCTTGGCATGAAATTTCTCTTTTGAAATCACCAGCAGGAGGCTGTTGTCGTATTGAAAAGTGAAGTAGTTTGTATGAAGGTAAACCGCGCTATGGTAGGCAGAGGTGAGTAGTACCCAGTAATATTTACTCAGTTACTCAGTTTACTTGAGTAAATTTTTAAATAAATTGTACTTTACAAAGTTTGTAAGTAACACTACTCTTACTGTCTTACTTGAGTAAAAGTAGTGGTTACTCTTCCTACTTTCTACAAGTGACAAAAGCTTTATGTTGACAATATGAAATGATTTGGACATTTGTGTTTCTTACTTTGTTTGATAATACTAAACTATGTGCATTATTCAAGGGTTTGTCCTTCAAATTACATTAACTTTAAGTATTAATCTTTCCAAAATACTTTTTTCTCTTGATTAAATTATTGGACCACAATTTTGTACTTTTACAGAGTAATATTATTTTGAAGTAACGCACGCTACTCTCACTTGAGTACCATTTTTGGATACTCTGCCAACCTCTGATGGTAGCCAATATCGTTGTTCAATTCACATGATTAAAATCACAAATCAAGAAAAAAATACACATGTTGGCCTGTCACCATAATACATTTTGAAGTACAATATACTGCTGAAGTAAATATAGATGGTAAACTATAATACTGAAACTAGTTTATGCCACTGACACAATAACCCAAGAACACATTTGAACCACAAAAACTTAAACTATTCTAAATCTACAATTTTGTTAAATCTACAGCACTGTCAAAAAATCATGAGGTGAACTAGATTAAAAGCAGAATGAAACATTTAGCACTTAGTTTGCATTTGTAAAGAGTCAAAGAAGTTGTACATGCAAACTTTTTTGGCTCAAATCTTATCATATAAAACTAAACACAAATTTCCCTAAGAAATTGTAATGACTCCTTTCATATATTGAACTATAAATCGATATAGTAATTATTGTGACGGGCCTGCACATGGCTTAATTTGAGATTTACTGTAAATTTAGCATTTCCTGTAATTCGTCAGTTCCGTGGATGCGGTTTACTGTGGTAGCTTGTCAGAAACATTGGCAGAGTTGATTGTGGGGTGTGGGTAAGGCTGCAGTGACACTAATGGTTTGTGACCTGCACTGGACAACAGGCACATTTCCAATTGTGTCTGTCCCTCTGCTCCGTCTCCTCTCTCCTCTCTTTGTCTCGCGGGGATTGCCTCATGCCATTATTTGGGTGGAATTAGCTTTTACCACCCTTTTCTTTGACTCAGAGTGCAGCCTCACCTCTTCTCTTATCTCCTATCCTTTCTACTCTGTGTTTTGTTGTGCAACTTTTTCTCTCATTTTCTTTTATCTCACCGGATTTCTTGCTTATCATTTTCACTCACCTCTCTCTTTTCTTCTACTTTCCCACTTAAGATGCGTCTTTGCTAGAAATAAATATAGCTGTGGAGCTTATTACAAAGTATGTTCTACAAAGCTGGATTTGGGGTGACAGAGGTGAATGTGCAGTTAACTATGTGTTTACAGTGTCACCAAGTTGTTTTACTTTTCTTAACTACTTGATGAACTGCTAGCCCCACTGCGGACAGGTAAATAAAGCATTGGAAAGAGTATTCAAAGTCATGATAACAATATGGTGGCATAGTGGTTAGCTCTGCATCACAGCAAGATGGCCTTGGGTTTGATTATGATTTATTTTCTTTGTTTGACCATGTTTTTCCTACAGTTTTCATTGTTGTGAAGGGGATTTTTATTTTCCCCCGGTGAAAGTTAGTCAGTTGGTTGGTCAAGTTTTATTGTATGATGACTGTTCATTGTTGATTGAGAATTTTCAAATTTTCGGTTGGTTAAATAAACAATTTTGTGAGGTGACTGTTGTGATTTTGGGCTCTACAAAAATAAATTAAATTGAAATTGTGTGACAGTGTTTCTTGCCAACCTAAAACTTGTAAAGTGAGCAAATCATTCAGCTAGGCATGCATGGTCACACCTTCTGGAAGTCTTTGGGTGCTCTGTAGGTTTATCCATATTAACGATATATGACAACCGATATATAATTAACCTTGAATATGTTTGTAGCACTGTCAAAGTTGGTTCAAATATGAAGAAAACTTAATTTTCTTCCTACATGCTGACATAAGACAAATCAAGACCGCCGAATACTTGAGGGTATCTTTTTTATCTTGTTTGTAGAACTTGTTCTTGGTGGTTTTCTATTGCCATGTCATTGTTTAACTTTTTTTCTTTTTCTTGAGATGCCTGTCCTACCTATAAAAGTTTACATGGGCTGGCTCCTCCACCAATAAAAGATTACATTAAACACAGAACCACAGCACCACAAACCACCAGAGCAGAGGAGCCTGAGGTCCCTGTGAGAAAAACTACTTTCGGTCAAAATGTTCTATTTCACAAGGGCTGTGTAGAACATTTTGCCAACTTTTGTGAGAGAGGCCCCCAATTTTAAAGGGCTGGCTCAGATTAACACAAAGCTGCGAACACATTTCATAAGAACTCATTCAGCACTTTAGGGTACGTGCAGTATATCACCTTACTTTTAGGTCAATGCACTATAGTACTTTAAAAATACTTAAAGAGAAAAATCAAGATAAAATGTAACAACTCCAGACTTCAGTTTGAAATGCTCCTGCCAGTTCCTGCCCTGCTTCTACCCTGTCCTATGTTAAGTCTGTGCTGTTTGTTCATGTGTGTGATCCTAATGTGAAGTTCTTGTTGTCTTGTGGTCCCAGTGTTTGTTGTTTTTTGTGTTAAATGATTTTAATAATCCCATCAAACTGCCCAGTGACAACAGATTTAAATTTGCCTGTGGCTATAATCTGACATTTACATATTATACATACGGACTGTCCCTTTTCCAAATGAATAAATAAATAAATATATAAATAAATAAAAAAAATAAAGAAGTCACAATTAATCTGTATTCTTCTTTCATGCCTTTCACCATCTTCCTTGTTTATTCCTTCATGAACTCCTCTCATGTCTCTGGCATTTAGCAGCTCAGTCTTTGAACGCTTTGGGAGACAGGAGGCCACAGCTCTGTCCATCTCCGTCTCTGTCTCTCTGTAGGCACAACCCCACCCCTCCCTCATCCTCCCTCCTCCTCCCCCCCTCTCCCCTCTTTCCCTCCTTTCCTTCCCTTCTTTCCTCTGTCCTCATATGTCCAAAGGGGTGTCAGCCTCCAGTGGTTGCTCCCGTCTGTCCGGCTGACCACCAGGCCATGTGGCGGCATGGACACTGATCGGATGTGACAGCTCTCTCATTATTTAAAGTCAGAGGAGCTCCCTCCGTGCTTGTGTGTGTGTGTGTGTTTGTGTGTGTTTTCTAAGGGCCAATGAGTTGAGAAGAGGAGAGGGCTAATGAAGGAGCGTGTGATTGGAAGCCAGAGAAGCATATCAGTGCAAGGGAGACACTGATGGTCTTGTTTAGCCACAAAAGCTGCTCTTCATTGGAGCAGACTAAATTGGAGGAATAGTGTTTTATTCCTTGCTGGATTGGACATAATAACAAAAAGATTTGGGCAGTAAACTTACAAGACTTGGACAACGTCTCCAGTACTTGGCTGGAGAAATCAATAATGGTTTTCACACATATATGTTGATCACATAGTACATATTTTACCACTACTTTGTCCCAAGACGCTATTGGCTCATTGGGGCATGAAGGGAAAGTGTGAAAATGATTAATGCTCAAAGACCAAAGAGTTATAAAGTTTTGTGCTGTCTGTAAAGATGGTGTCAGGAATTATGTTTAGAAAATTAAAGTTGTTTTCTTTCTACAAATAACTTTCAATTTTCTTCTAATAAGACAAATAGTGTTCAACTATAGGGCATCTGGCTTCATCAAAGGTGTCAGGTGATTGGTGTGACGTCTCTCTGACTGTCTCTAATATGCAGGCAGGATGTTCTTGCTCAAGGACACAATGGGGATTGAACCTCTGACCATCTGGTAGCTGAGCAAGCACTCCGCCCATGACAGCTGGATTACTTCCTTTACTTCCATCTAGTAATAGCCATTTTGTCTGAGGTCACTCTAATTGTCTCTTTGAATCTTCAGCTCCAGATTATAATCAAACTTTGCAGCTAAAGTCTCCCTTAAAATATGTCATTATCTTGCCAGTGAATGAGATGGTAATAATTTGGGGCTTTTTCACTGCAAAATGTGATGAAATAAAGTATGGTCATTAATGGATTAAACACTAAACCTTGTGATGATAACTTGGCATTAGAGATGATTTGGAAGTTACTAATCCAAATATAATACAGAAGAATCTGTTGTACTCCTTTCAAATCTTTTATTTTTCTATAAACTGACTGGACATGGGAGCTCATATTTCTGTTAGTTTTACTCGTTTTATTCAGCAGTGCTTAAGCCAATCATGTCTACACTTCTCGCGCTGCATTGTTTCCAGGTGAGGAGTGAATTATGGGTTGCCAAATGGCTTAATGGCCCACAGGAGGCGCCGCTCATCGACTCCCGCCTCAGACGAGTAACCTAGCAACACCAATTGTTCATTGGAGGGAGATGTTCACCAACTGTTGCAAATTTAAAAGTGCATTTTATCAGTGGTTAGCGTTGGTCTGTAACAGGACAGCAGGCTAGTGAGCATGTTAAAGGCGGTATGGTGTATGGAATGAAGCATCATGAAGTCAGGAGAGCAGGTATGTCCATTGCAAGTTGTAAAATGTTATAAAAATAAATAATATTAAACATGCACTTTTCTTATTTTGATTCTGTAAATGAAGATTATGGATTTTTAAAAGGTATGGTATCAACAGAATCATCATTTCAAAATGTTATGGAAAATAAATAAATAGTTTGACTGACATTCTATTTTCATGGGGTGAAAATCAATACAATAGAGCTCAACATTACCAGTAGTAAATGTGCAAAATGTCCATAGAGAAACACTGCCGGTATCACAGTACGGTGTCAGAATACTTTTTAGCATCTTACATCTGCTGGTATAACACTGAAAATTCAAATGATGTAACACAATCACATAATCCGGAGCTCTCTACCCCTTGGGGAAATGTGTCTTGGTTGTTTTTTAATTGTAAGACATTACTGCACGAGTCCAATACAAAAGACATACAGATCATTACAAGTCAGACTCACAATAAACAGCATTAATGGTCATATTTTAATAAATCAGTGAACAAGTAAACTCTGGTGAATTTGATCAAGGAGGCATGGAATAATATATTTTATAGAACTACAAAGTAAATTGCAAACATCTACATTTATTTATTTTTTTTTCAATCAGCACAAAAACCAAATTATGAGAGAGCCAAAACTTCCACTGAAAAAGTTGTACAGCATCTGAGGCACACTGACCAGGCACATAAAAGTCCTTAATTGTAAAATGTCACACCTACAAAAAAACAAAATTATATTCCATTGTCTGTGTTGATCAGACAGAAGCAGAAGAGAGGCGTGAATTCACCGGGCAAATGGACACTCCTCTGCAGCGCTGTCAGTCTAAGCTCAGGTCAGCCTCTTTATCCCACACACTTTGGCTCTCTGTTGTTTTTCCAGCTTCATATATTCTTCCTCACAACTCAAACAGGCATCATTTGACTTCTGACTTCTTTCCAGCCGCTGACCACACAGTCCAATAACGGCTAATAAACATGGTCCACGCACACACCAGCGCCTGCACACCACTCTGAGGGGAGGTTCCATTTACCGGACCACTGTAGCTCCCGTCTGCCCGGGGCCAAGGAGCTAAATTGCAGTGACCCTGAGTGAGCCTAAGCAAACCCATGGAAAGAGGGATGAGAGGAAGAAGGGAGAGGAGAGGAGGAAATGAAAGATGGGATCAAACAGCCGGGACCAACACGAGCTGTGTCAACAAGGTGGTGCCAGTGCTACTCTTGCAGTTTCAGAAGAGCGTGTCAATAAATGTGACTTTACTTGTGGCACAACAGCACTTTTTAAAACTTCTATGTGCAGTATGGTTGGATAATTGTTCATTTTAAGAAGGGTTGCCTCTGAGCAGATGGTGTCATTTGCTTACATCTTTTTCAAGGTATTTCTTTGACAATGGCAACAGCTGAATAATATCAAGATAGACATACCTAATGCCATATTGTGGAACATTTCTGGCAAAGCAATAGCATATCCATGGATGTAAGCAGATGGCAAACAATCCACCAGAAAATGTACCTAGTGCACCTCTAATTAGAGAAACGGGAAAATAGGAATATGCCTGAAAAAAGGAGTGTGAAACCAATGCCAAATCAATATTTGAATCACAGCTTAAAGGATCTAATGTGGTGACTGGAAGAGATGCCAGTTTTACACCAACTTAAAAATAGCAGCAAGACTGAAATCAATTGGGTTTGTTTCAACAAGGAAGATCTGGAAAATACTTTGATACAGATGCATTAAAATTGACAAAAAATATATATAAAAAAATCTATTAAATGATTTGCGCAACCATATCTGACCATAATCAATAACCTTGCCTTGCCATTTTGTTGTGTGCCTAATAGCCGTCCACATCCTGTGGGAGGCTGCTGGCTCCATCACTGCTACGTTAGTACATAATGTGGTGTTTACTGGGGAAGCCTTTCTTAAAGAGGGTTAGGGTGTTAATGTGAATGTGTCCTAGTTAAAGCGTGTTGAGTGCTCACGGAGACAAAAGGGCATTTTAAAAACTTTTAATTTGGATTTAAATGGAAGCATAACTAGCCCTGAAGGCAATAGCCAAAAGCCTTTTGAATAAACATTTTAGTAGTTTGACTGGGAGAAGACAAGTTGAGGTGGGTAAAGCTTCTGCTCCAGGTTGTTTGTTGGTTGGTTATTCTTTGTTTGGGTGATGGTTGGTTGTTGTTGTACAACTTCTAAATGTGATTTTTGTAAGAAACATTCAAAATCTGAATGAGCTACACAGCACTCAAGCTTAAGCAGTTAAAAAAGCAACAAAGCCAAAAAATAAATAAATGAAAATAATAGAATTTAAATGTTTTTCATGTTAAAATGATACATGTTTTGTGTATATGTATTTAATTAGGCTGTGCAAATGTATTTGCCTCTTCATATTAAAATATCAATTAAACAATGTGTTCTTCTACATTTCTTTTATTAAACCTGACTGATCTGTCCAAAACATGGTCCACAGTCACATGACTTCCTTTCCCACTAAGATGGAAGCCTCCTTTTACCTTTTACTGTTACCATCTCTGAGATTTCTAACTCAAACCTGTTTAGTGAAACAGAAAACTTTGAGTCTCAGAAAAGGTTTAAACCCAGGGTTTATAGAACCTTCTTTGTGAAACAGGCCCATTGTCATTGTTGGTTGTTAGTTGTTGTGGTTATGGTGGCTGTTGTTGGGTTGGCTTCTGGTGGTTGTCATTTGTTGTTGTTGTGATTTTTTATTTATTTTTTTCTTTTAGAGACCGTAGCCATCCCTATGCCACATACATGCTGTTCTCTGCTGTGTTATAGTGCCAGAGTATGTAACCTCAAATCCCCTGCAGACTCTTTGGGAGCAGGGTCTTGTGTTTCCATTCATAACTGTGGACCACCTGAGGGCTGCTGCTCCCTGAGACATATTACAGGAAGATATCCGCCAGATTCAAAATCTATATGAGGAAACACAACAGGAGCCATGGCTTTATTGTCTGAAGGTGCAGTTCAGTCAAAAGAAAAAGGAAAATAATAAGTGAAAATCGTGTTGTGTGAAACAAAATTACATGAAGGGAAAAACAAACAAACAAAACATAGCCTTACAGGTATAGCCTACAGATGTGTATAAGAAACAAGACCCTTCAATACTGCATAGCATGCAGCAGGGAGTTCTAATTCTGTTTTAATGATTCAATTAAGATCACTCACACTAAAAAGGTGCAATTCATCGCATACCAATTACTTCCTAGCGCAAAAGTAATCTGTTGTTTGCCATGCACTAGTTTTTGGCAACTAAAATCCTCATTAACTACAAGTGCTGAGAATGTCTATTATTCAATGGTTAATGAGATTTCTATGGCTGACTGCTGTGCGTTATTTTTGTGTAACCGTACATGTAGTCTGGAAACAGTTAATCACTCTTCTATATCACCATGCTGTAGTACAGTAGCCTCACCATAGCAACACGTAAACAAATTGAACTATTATTAGGAGGGACTAGCTTCAACTAAAACAGAAATAACTAATGCTTTGGACATCCATGGACAGCCAAAAGGTTGTCAGATTTAAAAGTGAACTATTTTCAGTTGGCGGGACCATGGTATAAGCGGATGCTGTTTAAATTTGGAGCAGTGCCTTACAGAGTTTTCTAGACTCTGTGCCTGTGTAACCTACATCTCCTGGAACAGTTTTATGGTAGATGTATACATTTCTCCATCTCCATTGATAAACATGCATAAGTTAAAGGTCAGATGTGTGTGTGCTATAATTATGCTAATAGTCATTCATATCACTTTGGTATTAATATAAATATATAAATATATATTAAAAAAAAATGGTTGGTCAAAAAAAAAAAAAGTGAAATAAATATTAAGATAGGTGACATATTAAGATGTGTTTTATTTTACAATACGGGATTAAACCCCATTTAATTTAACACAGCATGTACCCAGAATGGCAGCATGCTACATCAACATTTATACTTGTATTGACGTCCTAAGTGTCTAAGTGATTCATTATATTCAAACATGTAAAACCTAAAAACCAGTCAACCGTAAAAGTTGCCAACCATTGCTGCTTTCTGCATAAATGATTGGTCAATACAAGAGATGATTGCCTTTCTAGTTTATATTGATATACAGCAGTGTGAGCCTGGAGGAGCCCATTAAAGTTTATGGGATGCACAGATAAGGCTATGAATCCCTGGCAAAATGAACAATGCATACACAGGATTATGATTTTGCAAATGTCTTGCACATCAGATAAATAAACAAATAAAAGAGATATAGACAAACACATATATGCAAAGAGAAGAGAAACTTTAAATAAATAAATGGCCACACACAAAAAATTGGTGGCTTTTGGTACAGCAATGAAGCTCACATTACCTGTGTCATGACAAACAGATAAACATTAAAGATATACAAATACATTTCATTTTTCTGTCTAGAGCTTGACTGATAACAGCTGAAGGAGGGAAAACCTAAAATTAGTCATATCCAACCACTGCAAGCGAACTCATATGTGCTGAAAGATGCAAATATCACTGCTGGATCAGAGAGGCCATCGAGATCCATAAACGAAGTCCAGGGAGCAGAAATTTAGATGAGCAGGGGATGTAAGCTTCCTCTACTGTCAGGTGAAACCACATAAACAGCCTACAGGAAGTGTCTGAAACAAGTAAAACAGATAAATGAATCATTTCTGGCTGTCTGACAAAAATAATTGATACTTAAGAGTATAAAACTGAAGACAGAATGAAACTTTATCATGGCTTCATTATCAATAGACTATTTGTATATTTAAAAAATAATAATAATAAATAAATAAATAAATAAAATAATACTTTTTGAGCAGTATACATTGATTAAAATGATTAAAATAGATAAATTAAAGCATTTGTTCATCTTCTGAACTTTTCTGTTCTTGTAGTGGGTGAGGAAACAATCTCACATGGTTGGTATATTAAGTAGACCACTGTGCAATGCATGCGAGTTGTTATTAACTTACACAAATACGAATTTGACCCCTTGATGACCCTTTATGGCCAGTTAAGTCTCGCTGATGAACAAAATATCTGTCACAGACAAGGACATGAACACAAAAGTAAAAATGTATCCAATGGCCAATACACTGCCCTTTGACCTTTGCATTATATCCAGCTCTAACATTCTATAAGAAGAAAAGAAAAACAGTGAGTAATTTTCTTTCATAGAAAATATGAGAGAGGTCAACTGGCTACATCATTACAGGGTTAATCGATTCTCCAATACCTACCTGGCCTTAGCAAAGGTCTCCATAACTGTGCAGATATACTCATCTTCCCCAGACTGAACTTTGCTTTGTTTGGTCTTCAGATTATCTACTCAGGTAGCTTCTACAGTATTTATGTATGACTATTGATTGGTACTCCACAATCAGTGTATTTCTGAATGGATCTCGATTCCTTCATGGTATTTGTACTATTTCTTATGAAAGCAAGATGAAAAAATACACTAATTCAAATTCAGTTTGAATCTTAATTTGAGAAGATTAATTATTCAGTGCTTGTGTTGATTTCAGGTGTGAATTATGGCTCTCCTTTTATTTATTTATTTTTCATTTTTGTCACATTTTTTCTTTTGCTTTTTTTTTTTTTTTTTTTTTTTTTTTTTTGCTTTTAATTAGTTTCTCAAGTTAGTAGTTATAGGGTGGATCCACATATGAGCACAGACAGAACCTACCAAAACACAGAAATATATCAGTACACACACACACACACACACACACACACACAAATTGCAAACCACAATGACATTGCATCCCTTATACTTACGATATTACTGCACTACTACTACAACTAGCACCTGCACTTATGTGTGTGTATATGGTGGCCCTTGCATCAGTGATTGTGAAATCCAATGTAATCTGACCAGAATGTTAAGACTAAAGCCTGTGCAGTGCAGCGCTAATGAAAACCTACAGCTCAATTTAAAGTAAAGAGTTTAATTTCACCTGCTGCAAGTATTTGTCACCATTTTTAATCAGGCTATAGAAGGGCACACAATGTGACAGGGTCTGAATCAGTAACCTAAACTGTATGTATACTAACACTGTACTGAAAATAAATTGGCCACTTAAAATGAGTTGTCAGCATTGAGCACTCACCTTTTCCTGTGGAGAAAGTGGGGGAGTAAACATGATTTTTGAGCAAGCTTACTGTTGCTTGCATATTTGTCAAAGCAGATCATTTGAATAGGTATGGTTTCACAGATATGACATACTCCTATTAAAGGACTCCCATTATAATGTTGTTTCATCATCAAAAACAAAAACAAAACACCCGTAGTTGTTTTGTTTCATTCACACATGTTTAACATAGAAACTATGCATATTTAGGCTTCTTCTCTCTAACTGACTAACACTAGTTTCACCTTGTGATGTCATGTGGTATTATGGAAGTGCTCAGTTGTGCTTTTTAAACTCCATAAACCTTCACTAGAATCATTTGGATAATTTCAGCTCTGGAATTGCCAATCTCTACCAAGGCAAAAGGTATCTGTTATCTTAAAAACTACAACAGTACAGAGCATTTTAAGCTTTGAAGATGTAGACTAATAATAAAGGATTACTCAAATATGTGTGAATAAAGCACAACAGAACTCCAGGTATGATTATTGAGGAGATAACAACATTCTTACATGTCTCAAAGCTCACAAGAGACAATATTGTGTAATATAGGGCCTTTAAAGCATTGATCAAAAAGAAACAAGTGCAAAATGTTAAGCCGACTTTGCTACAACAATGAAGGAATAACAGAGGTAATAGTGAATGTATAATAGGCATAAGCAGTTGTAGTAATAGTAAAAACATATAAATGTTGTATGTTGTACTTTTTTCTTAGATTAACTTTTACTCTAGTATATTTTTCTTGCCACGGCTGCGGTGATAAACTGTGAGGCTGTGAAAATTACTGGTATGATCCATCCCCAGACTTACCAGCCAGCACTCAGATCAATAATAATTTATTGGTAACTTTCTTTTTTCCCTCTCTCTCTCTCTCCTTCTCCTCCACCTGGAGTGAGAGACAAGATGCCAAATGTGTGTGTATGTGTGTGTGTGTGTGTACGTGTGTGTGTGGCCTTGGAAGTTGATTAAAAACAGGTGAAGTGACAATGGCAGCAAAGTGATGGAAGCGCTGTCTGTGTGTGTGTATGCTCGTGTGTGTGTGTCCATGTGTGTATGTGTGTGTATTGGGTTTGTCAATGCGGGCTATTGATTGTTGATCATAATTCTCGCTGTAGAGTCCAGGGCTCTCCATCACAACAATTCGCTGGAGTCCACATTGACTTATGACCAGCATACTTGTGTCTGCGCTAACATGCTCTAATAACAAAATAGAGGCTGCTGATGGATGGATATTGGGAGAGATGAAGCAGAAAAAAAAGAAATCCATTCTATAGCAGTGCAATTGAGAATCCCGGAGAAATACATTGTCAGGGAGATAGAGAAGACAGAATCTGTATTCAACAACATCTACTAGGAAGGTATTTTGAATTCAGTGTGGCTCATGTACTAGTAAAACAACTACAATGAATCTTTAAGTGCTGTGTCAGGGACTGAACACGAATGTGACTTCTACAAAAAAAAAAAAAAAGCTAAGAAAGAAGCTATTTGCAATCAAACAATTCAGTGATTTTAGTTGAGTACATTTACTGGAAATATGTTACTTTAAAGTACAAAGAATCTCTAGCAAGATCATTTATGGACAATTGTGGTAAAACAGCTTCAGTAGTAGTGGTAGTCGTAGTAGTCGTAGTAGTCATAGTAGTCGTAGTAGATGTAGTAGTCGTAGTAGTCGTAGATGTAGTCATAGTCATAGTAGTAGTCGTAGTAGTCGTAAATGTAGTCATAGTCATAGTAGTAGTAGTAGTCATAGTCGTAGTCGTAGTCGTAGTTGTAGTCGTAGACGTAGTCATAGTCATAGTAGTTGTAGCAGTAGTCATAGTCATATTCATAGCAGTAGTCGTAGTAGTAATCGTAGTAGTAGCAGTAGTAGTAGTAGTAGTAGTAGTAGTAGTAGTAGTAGTAGTAGTAGTAGTAGTAGTAGTAGTAGCAGCAGCAGCAGTAGTAACAGTAACAGTAGCAATAGAAGTAGTCACAGTGCAAGGAAGTAGAAGTAGGGCAGTGATATTGACTGTAGTAGTTTAGTTTGGTATAATGTTTGGAATTACATTTACTTATTAATACTTATAATCAATAGTATTAATATTATTGAGTGTATTGATTGTTTGGGTTATTTATATACATTGATAAGTGAAGTTAAAGAAATACTCAAGAAAGAGCAACTAAACTCCCTTCAATGCATGGTTTTGTTGAGCCCAATGCATGTTACTATCTTTGCCTTGCATTCTAGCGCCCTCCGTTGCCCTTTTTGGGAACTGCACGAATGAAACAGCAGAATTTATAGCCTCCCCACTGACAGCGCCTCATCCCCCTCTCTCTCTCCCTTCCACAAATCCACCAAGTATGTATCGGGACGGGTGGAGAGAGGAGGGGGGCGTCTCCATGGCATTGCTAAGGAAACGCAAGTGGTTTTATTATTACACACACTATCTGCCCCAAGGCACTTCCCAGACATTATGGCAGTTTGTTATAAGGGAAACAGGAAGAAGAGGAAAGAGAGAGGCGTGTGTCATGAGTGTATGAGTGACAACTACAAATGAAGAATTGAGACAGCAAAGACAAACAGTTAACACAGATTGACACCCGAGGGGGCTAACAGGGAGACAGACAGTGGGGTGGGCAGGGGGAAACAGTGTAGTGTAGTGTGTGTGAATATGGAGAAAAAGAGAATCAGGTGGGAGGAAGACCATTTCTTAGACAGAGAATAAGAGGGGAGACTGGCAACAAGAAAGGCCTGATGCAAAGTCCGATATGAAGCTTCTGTGGCTGAATACACTGTGTGAAAAGGAAGGATAAGAGGACATAGGATAGCAATCATAGCAATATTCAGTTTGTTTGTGAAAATAATTTAATGATATGTAACAATACAGTAATAGAAATCATGTAGATGACGTAGACACAATTTCCAACCATGACGTAAAATGTCCAAATTGGGAAAACGAGTGTGAATGTTTTTGCCAAAAGCTTAAATATAATTATCTCAAGCGTGTTTTAGTAAAATAAGTAGTCTAACCTGAAATAGACACTTTAATTGGCTAATTACTTGAAATGGTTTATTATGTATTTATTTAGTCTAGATCAAGTTTTACCATTAACACAATTCCACTAAGAATTATTGGGTAAAGGACTCTCACACAGATGGGTGTAGAGAGACTTTGCCATGAGATATCCAAAAGGTAAATGTCCGAATGTTAAACCTGATCATTTATAAAAGTTACTAGAGCCATGAACTTTCTATAAAACACAGCATTATAACAATATTCATTTGAGCTGCGTCCATATGTATTAAATCATATGGGCCTACAGAGCAGAGGTGGGGACATGCGCGACTTGGACTCGAGTCAGACTTGAGTCACTACTTTTAAGATTTGAGACTTGACTTGATAAAATTGATTTGGAAATTGAAGACTTGGGATTCAACTTGGACTTGAAGGTCTTGGGACTTGACTCGTACTTGAGGCCTTTTAAATCTGGATTCTCTCTATTCTGACGGTAAAGATTAACACTAAGATCTTGTCAAGACATTTCAAAAGGAAACATTTCTATTACTCTTACATAATCTTTAAATACTAATATATAAATATATTATGACAATTTATCTTAAAAATTGTCATAAATTGCAAAAATTTAAGATATATTTGGTACTTTGGTTTAAAAACTTGAAATGACTTGAAGCTCAAAGCAGACGACTTGGACTTGACTTGGATTTATGGGCCAGTAACTCGAGACTAGACTTGGACTTGACTTGGATTTATGGGCCAGTAACTCGAGACTAGACTTGGACTTGCCTGTATTTGACTTGGGACTTGACTCGGACATGAGGTCAAAAACTTAAGACTTACTTGAGACTTGCAAAACGATGACTTGTCCCCACCTCTGCCTCAGAGTGTTGTGATGTCACCTGATTTTAAAGTCTGTATAAGTGAATATGTTGAAATAGCATTTCTTCAACAACCACAGAAGAGATCTTATTGATATTTTGCAGCTGATGTCATTAACATTTCCTGGGGATGTGAAGCTCACTAAAAGCACTGCTCTTTTAGAAGTTCTGTTACTCAAATTAGACTTTATTCTGGGCTTTACTTTAATACAGTCTGGCCAGAAGGAGCTACCTAAGTTGGAGCTACAACATGCAAGCTAATTTGTGCTGTTAAACAAGTCTCTAACACATAAAATTACAGTCACGAGCTAGCTAACAGTTTTTCAGTTAGTCACTCTCACCTTCTTGTTGAAAATCAAACATGAAAGTTGTATTGATCGCAGGCTCCTGAAAAGGTGCTGTTTAAATCCTTTTTTCTTCTTTCTTTCTTTCTTTCTTTCTTTTTGACTTTTCAGACTATCTAAAAACTTTTAATCAGTGTTTGTTAATATGTGCATTGTGTCACCATAGTACCCTCTGAACATTCTGCCTTAGAGACACATGTAGTACCACCCCCAGTAGTAACAATGGCTGCAACGATTTATAATGTGTTTATAATATGCGTCAACCATAGACTGTCTAAAGAAGTGGACTAGAAGAGTGTATCGTCACCCATAGCGTTCAACTTCAGTCAAATGAAGCTCAAGAGGCTAGCAGTTAGATAGGCAAATTCAGAGCCACGTTTCATACTAGGAATAGGTATTTATTTATGGATAAAATAGCAAAATACAAAGACTGAGAAGCAGCAGGTTAATACAAACATTTTAAGACCAAAATGATGAGGCTTACTGAATCAGTTACAGAGAGGGGCGATGACAGTTTTTCTGTGTTAAATCAGTGGAGCCAGAGTCAGTGGAGCCAAAACCTCCCCTATGCCCACTTCCTATTTGGAACGTCCATGTCCAATTATATACACAGTCTATGGTATCAAATAAACTGCCATTGTATTGGGCTGATAGTAGAAATATTAGAAAGCAATTTATTCTTTTGTAAAAACTATTTATTCATGTTGAATATACAACCTTGAGCATGTCCTGTCTTTGGCAACAGTTGGCCCTCCCCTGCCTTACACCAAACAACCATGCTGACAAATGGGAAGACTAAGACGACAAAACGAATCCAAGCCTGTAAGCATTCCTCTATGGTCAACATACATGTAATCCAAAGCCACCTGCTGGGATCCCACTATGTACTGTGCTGTCACAAGTGCACACAGCATCATATCCTCGGCTCCCACCACCAGGCTTTACAAGGGATCTTCAAGGCTACAATTTACAGGCAAACATGCTATAGGGTTGAAGCCAGACTGTGCTAGTATGCTCAGGAGGGACGGTCATCTATGATTGGTCGTTTGAAGTGGTGAGGTTTATGAACAGGGTTATAAATAAAGACTCTATATGTGATTTGATGTTGGGCAGTGGTGGAAGTAGAATTACATTTTGTTACTTGAAGGTGCACTGTGTATCCATGGATACACAGTGCATCCAATTCAATGTCCATCCAGTTGCAGGTTATGGTTACAATACTCAAGTAACAGTATCAGATGAAAAATCTTCTTGCATGTACTTAGAGTAAAAAGTTAGACTATTTTTCTCAGATGTTGAGTTATAATAAAGCTTCAAATGTAATGATCTTAATAAAGAGTTCTGCAGAATTTTGTTCAGCAGAAACAATTAAATCAATTGTTTGCTCAGACTATGAATATGTTAAAAATAAACTCCTCACCCTTTTCAACAGGTCTCAGGAGATAATTAAAAAAATACCTCTGCTTTTCCGCCCAAGTTGAAAATCTGTAAAAAAATAAAATAAAATATGTGGAGTAGAAAGTACAGCTACCTTCTCTCAAATGTATTCAAGTAAAAGCAAAAAGAATCTACTTTAAAATGCTGTTGGCAATACTGTGAAGAATAACTGTGTTACATCAAATTCAGTATTGTTCAGCTGTAAATTTGACTGTTGAAATTTCACAATTTTGAGAGCCACTGCTCTTCTTCATATGGTCATTGTGTTCTTGAGCATTACACTTCCCCCGCCTTATTATTATTATTATTATTATTATTATACTATTTGTTGTTTATTTATTTATTTATTTGATTGGGTATGTTAATGAACAAACAGGACACAACATGAATGTAAACACACCTGATTGTAGCTTAAGGCTAATTTCCATCAGTTGTCCCAAAGGGCTGCGACAATAAAATATTGCACACTCCATTCATTACACAATTACTATTATTGCACAATCCAAAATATTGCACAGTCCAGTCATTGCACAATTCCCATTATTTTGCAGTTAATTTGGCCACACATTCAATACATGCAAATATGTCTCCATAGGAGATCAGTTAAAATCATAGTGCAGCTTTACATGAGTACATGTTTGGTTTGACCATAACCTATTTTTCATTTGAGCTTTAAAAGGGCTGTACATGGGGCATTCTCTCAGTGTTAGTGGAAGACTGTTCCACAGGTTCCCACCTTGAACAGATAATACATTCTGAACAAAGGTGATCCATCTGTGGCGTAAGACCAAGTCACCCCTGTTGGTGACTTGGCGCTCTCAAATAAACCTAGCTGATGCATATTTACTTATCAAAAGATGAGAGGTTTGTGTGTATCCAGAGTTTTATGTAGTTTTTTCAAGGATTCCACTGTTCCAGAGGTCCTGTAGGTCACTGTTATCATCGCTCAAGCACTGATCTTCTTATTCCATCTCTAAACCTCACTAGATTCACAAACAAGTAATCTCCACTTGTATTATTTTATAAAATGTTGTTTCCTTAATGGCGCCATGCTGAAATGGGTGTGAGTGCACTTTGTGTGTGTGAAAAAGGCCCAAAACAATTCCAAAGGCTTTCACACTTGGGTGGCTGCACTGATGCATGATTCATTGGACATCTATTGCTTTGCTGTGTGTTTGCTCCGACAGCGAGGCGATCGATTAACATGCTCCACATGTAAACCCAGGGATGGATGGAGATGGAGAGAAAGGGCACAAAGAGGTGTAGAGCAAGGTTTAATACAGAAACACCTCATGAATACTTGTATGCTTATTTGACTTCTTTGAATTCATATTAGAAAACTAAATTAAGATTAAGTATACATAAAAAGTGAAATATTGTCATGCTTTTATATCCAGTCTTATATGATTTGTCCAGCTTTATTTCTATTCTTCTAATGACGTTTTTTGGTCTTTTTTTTTTTTTAGTTCAGTTTAGATGGCTTTTTGGTGATTTTTTTTTCTTGTCCAATAACAAAATGTCCAGTTAATTCTTGTTTTGTCCAGTGGAACAAATTATTTTAACATTTATAATGACCAATTTCAACTTCAGGATTATTCAAGATATTCAAGGACAAATATGTAGTTTCCTTTCAGAATTTCAAGTGTAACTTTGTGGCTTTCACATTCAATAAAACAAATTTGTCTGTTGAAATAAAACATCTTATTTGTAGTGCAACTCCAGAGAAAAAGAATGTCATGCTTTATTAATGTGTATTTTATATATCTGTCCCTCCTGTGCATATGGCCTTTCAGTCTTTTCTAGTCTGTAATGTTTAGTTAAATTCTCCAGTTACTTTCTCCTCTATCACACTTAATTTGTGTGTGTATCTTTGCTATTTTTGAACCCTTCCTCCTACACTCGTCCTTGTAACCCAAGTGTCCCATACTCTTAAGCCCTTATCCCCTTAACCCCTTCAGTCCTTCAGTCCTTCTTTCTTGTCTTCTCTTCACATCTGCCTTGCCCCGGCTCCATCCATTCTTATGTCAAAGTGCATCATGGTTAATTAGTCAGTGGTGGATTTGGACCCTCATTAGCATGTCAGCAAGCCCAATGGATGCCTTAGTTCTTATTCCAGTAATGTACTCTGATCTCCCCTCTCTTCTCAAGGCAGGATAAGCTAGTCTTTTATTGGTCGAACTGAACTTTAACTCTTTCATTTGCTTTGATGAGAAGTTTGGCGTTTTCCAGACGAGGAAGAGGGGATGAGTGCCAGTTTGCGTCTGTGCTTGATAAAGTGCCAAAAAACTGTTACAAAAAGGGAATGAATAATGTCACTTTGAAGTCAGGGACCCACATTGTGATCCTCTGCTTTGTGCATTACATTAACATATTGTGGCACACATAAACTACCATGTTTGCAACATTTACTGCATCCCTCATAAAAGCTAAGAAAATGAGATGTTAGTCCCACTGCAATGTAATGGGGCAACAGTAAGCTTTGAAAAGTCACTTGAAATTGTGAATTTTAAAGGTTATTTTTTGTTTTGTTTTCATACAGTGAAATAATAAAATATTGAAAGACATATTACATTTTTGTTTGGGTGTAAATGACAATATTGATCTAAAAAAGCTTAATAATAGAAGCAGGTCCATTGAAATCCTGTTCCTGCTTTGAATACTTGCAAATGCAAGACAGGCAGAGATACAGGCTTGGTCACAGAAACAAAACTTTCCCGAGCACTCAGGTCTCGAAGGTAAGACAATAAATCAGTCATCAATCTAAATAATCTTTGTGTAAGCTAATGATGAGGGAACACCATTATAACATGGTTAAAACCTTGTAAGTTATCTTTAAACACATATCATTTATCACTTTAGTAAATGCATGATGCCTAATGTAAGTTGTAAGATCATAAAAAGTAAAACATATTTGAACTCATGCAATATTCTGCAATGCAACCTTTGAACATATAAATCAATCCTGAATGTTCAAAGCCAAAACAGTGTTATTTAAAAGCAAAATTCCACAAGACATATACTTGTGTAAGGTCTCCCTGCATATTTATGTGTCATGGTCAGGCTGTACCAGGGCGTGTGTTCTTCAGATGGAGAAAGGCCCTTTGCTTTTGTCTGTCTGTTGTGCTATTGTTGTCGTGGATACAGTGGATATGTGCACCTTTTCACACCATTTTGTCTCTGGATTGTGTTTTTGGGCTGCTGAGCTTGTAAATGGCCTCTCCCTGTGAAGCTGCAGCTGCATTAGTCAGCCTGATAATTGTGATTAATTATAGTAACAAACACTCACCGAGTCTAGCTACAAAAACACACACTTTACTCACACCAGGTTAAAAACACAGCTCCATCTTATTGGAAATATATGAGCACACACTCCACATTCCACACAGGTAGAGAGAATCTGGAACAAAAAAGCCATGGGTTCTTACAGCGTTAACATTCATCTATATCACTTAAATCTAATAAAAAAAATAATAATAATAAATTGAATTCAAAATCCAAAATATATTGCATCTATACTTTCAAACATTGGGGCGGCAGTAGCTCAGTTGACAGAGCATTTGTCCATTCATCCAAAGGTAGCGGTTCAAATCCCTCTCGACATAAACATCATTGGTTGAGAGGTCAGATCCACTGACCCACAGGTTGGCGGGATGATTCCAGCTCCCACAATTGAATGCTGTTGTTGTGTCCTTGAGAAAGACACTTAATGGTGAATGACTGAGTGGTTCCTTGATGTAGAGCGCTTTGAGTGCCTTGAAGGTGGAAAACCACTGCATAAAATATGACCATTGTGCTAAACCCAAGCCTGGATAAACTGAGATGATAAAATGTAGATGTCAGAAGATAACAAAAAAGATTTTAAAAAAAAAAATTAAAATAAAAGGTCTATATTTTGTGACAAACCTCTTCACAGCCACAGAAATGACTATTTTTAAGTTTAAATAAATCTAGTTTGTCTTCCAATAAATTATTCTGTGCACTCAAAATATCTACAGTCAGGGGCACTGCTGTCGGCTGCATTTTAAGGTTTGAACTCATTCTATTTTGTATTATTACCCACGTCCCTTTCCCTCCAAGGACTACTGTATCTTACACTTTGCATTGTTTAACTTTCCTGCAGCTCAGCGTTCTTTACAGTCACTCTGACATAATGTTACAAATGGCCGTATATATACCAGGTCGTTCGGCAGCGGAGAAATGTATGCAAGACTCTGACAGGTGCGTTTGAATTATAAGATCGATACAAGAATCTACAGACTGCAGGTGGCTGCCTTGTCACCACTGAATGAGGGAGAACAAATACAAAATGGTTGCCACTCCTCATGATGTATTGAGCATTAAATTGCACATTTGCGGTTTGATTTTCTGAAATAGGGAACACAATCTTCATTTTGGGGGTTTTTACTGGTGTATTCTAGGTTTGCTTTATTGCATTTGCACCAGCTCTGATTATATCCATTCCGTTTAAAGGCTTGTAAGCAGGAGCCACAAAACTGTACGGATCGTGTTTTGGCAGGTTGATGAGAGAGAAGATTTTATTTTCATAGCATCAAATGTAAAACAGTAAATTCAAGTTAGATGAAAAGGCTGAATTTTGTGCGTGTTAGATTTTCTTCTTTGAAAATGTGCCATTGGTTAGTTCCAACTTCTACCTTTGTGGATGCCTATTTTCATTACGTGGGCACGAGTGTACAATTACTTCATCTGACATTTACAAATATACCATTTAGTGTGTAGTGTTGTTTACACACTCAAATGAAAACATGTCCCATTTAAAACCCAATTCTATATTCACGTTGTAAATTGAAAAGGGGCCTGTGTGTTTTCTACCATGTGTTATGTGATTTATAACATTTGTCTTGCCCCCAGAACAGATATGTTGTATAAACAGCCTTTGAGATCAAAATAAGTCCACTGTGTACTGTCTGCATCTAATTATAACAACCTTTATTTTACGAGAAGCAGGAAGTGCACTGCTAGAATGCAATTTGTTTTCAGCTTTACTGTGATAAGCCAAGTTCCCACCCAGCCACCTTTTTAACAAAAGCAGGAAACAAAACAATACAATACAACTTTTTGTGCGCTGTTGGCATGCCATTTGTTGTTAGCTTTACTGTGATTGTGTGCTCTACTCTTGTCTCTGAAAGGTGTGAATCATGCTTATAAATCTGCTGTGGTAAATAAGTAGTATGCACAGAAGGCATTAGGTCAGTGAGGAATAATTTTGGACCACTGCAAATCATTTAAAATGAACTTTTCTTCACTTTTCAAATCTATAAATGGTTTTAATAGATTCATAGCTTGGAGACTCATGATACCCATTCCAGTGACATGTCCGTTGGTTCTCCCTTGTTGAGCTATGACTCACTAGAGAAGTGCTGACTGCGGTAGTTATAATGTAAATGTACCATTAACCACAGGTCAACTCCATCTGACCCCTGCTTAACCCTCAGCCCCATTAAATGTTTTATTTACATCACCGTAGTCCTTTTTTAATGTAGACTGGGAAAAAAATGCTTTGAACCGCTGGCAAGTAACCAGAGAATATCAGACTTAGTTTGGAAAATGATAGGTGCACTATGTAACTTCTCCCGAGGGGTCTGCAGTATGGCATCGAATCTATGTCCATGCAAAAAAAAACAGGTGACAGCCACCAGGACAATGGTGTTGTGCATGTACCATTCATTTTCTAAGCTATAAGTCCTCACTCATACTGATAGAACATACAGAAATACTTCTGTCTTAAGAAGAAGATTGTTGTTAAACATCAACACTTTCTGTCATAATTTTTGATTCCAAGCCAATCCATACGTGCCAATGCTCAGTCATAGTGATGAAAGAAGAATTTGATCAAACTTTCAGCTCCTCTGTAACAGTTGCCATGTCTGCACAAACACGTCGTTCAGAACAGAAAGAATTTGACTTTAGCACAGACACTGTTCTATACTGTGTTTGAGACAGGCCCCTGAAATTACTCAACAATTTCTTTTAAACTGATTTTAGTATGGTTGAATACAAAGTCCAACAGAGCATTTTATATGGAGATTATTCTTGGTAAAATACACAAATCAACGTATGTTCCTTTACGGTGTTGTGGCCACTTTGGAATGATCATTTAAATAAGCTTCCCTCATAACGTCAAGTATTGTATCTGTAAGATGGTCACCTACTGTATACTACTACAACATCATCATAGTAAATACTTGAGGTCCCTTGTGAGAGCTGAAGCCATGACCTCGTGAACAAAAGTCTGAAGCACCAGCCATGCTGTTACTAATCAACCTTTGTACCTTCTGGTATCGCAAAAATGGAATTCAATACAAACAGAATTAAAACAAGAGAATTAGTATTGAAAATAGAATTACTGTGTTTTGTCCACCTGCAGCTTCTCTTTAGCCTGCAAGAAGACTGGTTTGAAGGCTAAACAAAGCAATATATTCTTAATGTAGTTTTTGTTTTGGCGTTAGTGTTTTTAATCTCATTTGAAGTTCACAATTATAAGTTCTACAATTGTAGAAGTTGTCATTGGTGAAAACCGGTGTGGTTTAATGTGTCATTCATGCATGTTTGAGTAATTTTACAATCTCTCCCTTCTTGCGGTTAGTGGTACAAGCCCCTGCCTTTTGGACAAGGCACAGATCACAAGCCTTAACCATGTTCTCACCCAGACATTTTTCATGAAAGCAGGATATACAACAATAGAGTACAACTTTGCAAACGTGATATGATATGTAGTAGTTTCACTAGTGGAATGCATACTGATTGTGCTGTGATAGAGCTCTGAAGGGGAGTGACTCAGAGCGTCACAAATGAAACTGAAACTAATTTTAATATGCTGTTTTTGGCCAATTTCAGATAAGGTAACATGGTAAGTTTACAGTTTGATTACTTAATTCTTATCTTGTGTCACGATATATATGCTTCATCGTCAAATATAAAACCGTTGGGGACAAGGATCTGCGTGCCTGTCTGGTTTAATGGGCTAAGGAGGGAGGAGTGAGGAGATGCAGTGAGGAGGTTCTGGGCCAGACGCCAGGTGAGCTCCCTCATGTGTGACACTGCACTGTTCATTTGAGCCCTCAGCAGGACCTCACATCTGCCATCTACGTGCGTGTGTGCGTGCGTCATTGTGTGTATGTGTGTGTCACTGTCTTTAACTGTGACGTCCAGTGTGTGCTTCTCAGGGGGAATCTCATTGTTGCACTTTTGAAGCTGATCAGTCTCGGTGTCGCCCTCTTCAGCTCAGTGGGGTCCTTGTGTTCTGGTCATAGACATTTAAGTGGGCCTACCCAAGTGTGACCGAATCTTTTAGTACTGTGCAGGAAGTTTGTAAGGGAAGTCAGGGCATTTCAGAGGGAAGATGAGGTAAAGTAAAGTGAAGGAACTGGCAACAACAATTAAAATTTAAATCAACTGGACAGACTAAAGAGAGTGTACCAAATCTTCAGTGCGTGCAGAGATATATTCTAAAACAGATGTCAGCATAAGACCACTGTGCGCTGTCTGCAACTAATTAACAAGTGTTGTATTGTCCAAGGATTTAGGAAGTGCGCTCTTAGCATGCTAGATATTTTTATCTTGACAGTAAACTTTGCTCTGGACTCTATTGTTGTGAAATGCACCTAGAAATAATAAGGACGATAGAAATGTGTTAGGTAAGTAATAGTAGGTAGGTAAGGAATAACTTTGGACTCCTGCAAATAGTTTAATTTAGTTTAGTTTAGTTCATTTTTAATATGGCAAAAATAAGGTTTATAGGCAGGTATAATACTGCTACTAAGGACAATTACAGTAGAATGAAGAGTAGGCTCTCATCCAGACTTTCTTCAAGGATTTATAAATAAGTTTTCAAATAACTTCTGAAATCCTTCATGCCGTTAACAACTTGATTAAATAGTTTTCGTGTTACAACTCTTCCTCTTTTTCAGTATATAGTCAGTCAACAGCAGTTGCATTATAATTAAAAAATGTTTTCTGCATAGAAACCAAACGTCTTGAACCTTGGTCACATATGTATTGTAGTACAGAAGTTTTAGATGAGTAAAATATGGTCTTATATGTCGTATAGCTCAAATATTTCCCTGAATAAAAGTTTCTATATCTTTAACAGTAGCACACTTGAGAGGCCACAGAATGAGGCAGTGAACTGTACTCTGAATCCCAGAAGTATTGAACTACAACTAGAAAATTAAATCCAGTCTGCTGTGTAGACCTACATGCACATAAGGGGGGATATTTCTTCCACTGCCAGCACTGGTTAGCAAAGTCATCTTCACTTTAACCCATTTAACAATCTGCGTTCTTACTCTATACTATTCTACCACCAGTGTTGGGAAGGTTACTTTTAAAATGTATTTCCCTACAGATTACAGACCCCAAAATGTAGTTTGTAACGTAATCCATTAAATTACTTAAAGTGAGCAAAGTAATCTGAATACTTTGGATTACTTGATTTGCTGTAGAGAAGCAAAGACTAAGATATCGCAACATAAAATGTGTTGTCTGCTAAAAGAAAATAAAAAGCCCAGACTTTATTTAACCTTTTAAAAATATTATTGATAGAAGAAGAGGAGACACATCCACGCAGCATGGTTTAGTCCTGTTTTAGTCCTGGTTTAGTCCTTTTTTTAGACCTGTTTTTGACCTGGTTTAGATCTAATTTAGATCTAGTTTAGACCTGGTTTTAGTCCTGGTTAAGGCCTGGTTTAGACCTGGTTTAGATCTAGTTTAGACCTGGTTTTAGTCCTGGTTTAGTTCTGGTTTAGACCTGGTTTAGATCTAGTTTAGACCTGGTTTAGTTTCCAGCAATGAGTGGAACTACTAAAAAAAAAAAAAAAAAAGCCCAAAATGTGAAAACAGGAAAATACCTCCATTTAATCCATTTATTTCAACAAAGTAACTGTAATCCAATTACCACTCACTGAAACAGTAACTGTAAGCGAATACAGTTACTCATAATTTGTACTCTGATTACGTAACTCCAGTACATGTAATCCGTTACTCCCCAACACTGTCTACCATCTTTATATTTGTATTCCTCTTCCATATCATTGCTTCTTTACCGCTGTCCTTATAGAGCTCTGGATCATTATAGACCTCGTACACAAGCATCCTGCCATGTTAAAGCCACCTCACACTCTCAAAGCGATTAGACTGATCCTGGGCCCCTTTGCCAGGCTTAGCTCACCGAATTTGTGTGCGTGTGTGCGTGTGTGCATGCGTATGTGTGGTTGTGTGTGTGGAGAAGGCTGTGAGGTCCAAAGCTAGTGGACCAGAGTTAGAGGTGGTCTATGTACTGCGTGTTTACAGTGGACTTTGGGGGATTTTAGCCTTAGTACGGAACATGGTATTCCTCAGGCTATGCTATAAAGGACCAAGTTATGAGTACAAGAAAACTCACTTTTCTTGTCATTTACGTTCATTTTAGAAGAGAGATTTGTATGGGTAGTAATTATTGAAGTGAATTACAAAAATAGGAAGGAAATAATACATTTAGAATTGGAAGTTGAATGGACTGAAATTTTGAAAATGCTTTCAGACAGCATTTGAAAGATGGCAGTTAGTCATTTTAGTACAAAGCAGATTTCTGGGTAGCTAGTTGAAGCAATTTAACATTCAAATTAATGGCTGATTACACAATGATTTACAAAAGAAAAAAATATTAAACGTGTTAACATTGCAAATTATCTTAATGGCAGGAAATATCTAAGCTTTTTTTAAAACTTTGTCAATTTCTAACTAAGTAATTGCTCCCCCTGTGGTTGATGAGGGCATTTCAAGATAAATTAATAACCATGGTCATTTTTATTCATCATTTCAAATTTATTTTAGTAAGATAAATTTGAATAAGCACAAGTTAGCACATTTTTCTTGTGTGTAAGATCTTCATTGTCTTATTGACAAGTTATTATCTGCCTGAGAGTGGAACTGAAACCATATCCTTTCTCTCTGATTTTAGACAGCGTGATGTTGGGGGTTAAGAGGTTAAGATGGATTTTCTCAGAATCAACAATCAAAGCACCAAACTACTACTTATCTCAGAAAGAAGTTATATACTGTATTTTGTTCTGAAAGTCATGAGCATTTTCAAGAGGTGATGTCTTCCCCATTTGAAAGATGTGATACAAATTAGAGTATATGGTCTCAAGTTTGAAGGGAGATTTTTCATGCTGAAGATGTTCATTTTGTCTTCGTATATACTTTAACTTCTTGGGTTCTTTTTAAAGACAATACAGTAAAGTGTATATACCTTGCTGACATGTTTTGGCCACACCATCTTCAGAACTGTCCCCAATGTTGGTGGTGATGTGTCGTATATCAGCTGTTGTTACTTCCTGTGGGCATGACCACACCACCCGTCACCCAGTGTTCTCTGGAGGAGGGTGTCTCAGGCGTGTTTCCTGATTTTCCTGGATTTTTCATCAATGGCCTGGATTTTTCATCTCCAGGCTATTGAAATTAGGAAACGAGGCACAGACAGCATTAACCGTGATGACAGAGCGTTCCTCCTTTCACACACCTGGGACACCAAAGAACACCGGGTGACGGGAGGCGTGGTCAGTCCGAGCAACCTGCCAGGTCCATTAGACTGACCACGTCTACAGGAAGTAACAACAATACAACGATATACGACACGTCACCACCAACACCAATTCTGAAGATGGCTTGCAGGTAGCAGCCAAAACATGTCAACAAGGTAAATACACTTTACTGTATTGTCTTTAAAAAGAACCCAAGAAGTTAAGTTTGTACATGTTAATTGATGTACTTTATGTTACGTATTTATTTTATAGTATTTAAATTATGCATTTCCTCATGATAAATTGTGGGATTTGGCTACGAGTATAGTTTATAGCGTCAGGTAATTTGAGGTAGGGAGAGAACAGGACCACTCCATTAAACTTAATAATAATTCAGCTCACTTCTCTGCCAGCGTTCACCCACAATCGCTGGCATTATCCAACTGCAACATGGCCTTTCTTTTATACGCCATTCCTTTTATAGTAACACGTGTACACATTAAACCTCGTAATGTACAGGGACATTGCGTGACACACTTGCTTGTGTGTAAAACCCAGGGAAGCCCAATGAGCGGTGAGTGCTACGTGGGATGCTAACTCACCTTTTCTTTTGGATGACTTTCAAAAGATAGTGCCAGTTGATAGGAGTTTGGCTCGCAGTCTTTTTGGCAACAGTGCAGAAAAATACCACAAGTCATAGAGGAGAGATTGCTTGGCTCAGCTATTTTGTGTTTCTTACACTTGGGGAAAGAAAACCATAGTACTTTGGCATCGTAAGTAATAACATGCATGTATATCTGAATATTAAGTCAAGATCTTGGTCGGTGGAAGATAACTGTATTTGCTAACCATGCATGTATTAGACAGTGATGTGACGTTCATTAATGAGTTGACTTTTTTGAACGGTTCCTTAATGTCAACGCTGGAACCAAATCTTTAGAATTTTGATGCATTTTTTTAACAAACTAACACTGAACTAACACAAGAATTAGCACAGAATCAGATCAGGCAACACAAGGGAGAGCTATTTGCACTGAATAACTTGGCGTCATAATAACAGTTAAGTTTTTTTTTTAATTACTGTTATTTTAGTGTTTCTTTTTTTATTATTTTCATGAATGCAATAGGTAAACACACTCCCACTCTCAGTTTGAACAATTTGAAGCAAATCTTAGCCATGGTGATGTCTTTGTGATAGTTGTTATTGTTAAAATGAGTTATTACATTGGCTTCTGTCATGTAAAGCTATAAGAAAAGAGCCAGTCATTTGAAAAGATTCGGATCTGATAAAATAACCAAAAGTCCCATCACTAGGTTGATTGGGGATTTTTTTTTTTTTTTTCTCAAACTTTTGGTGCACCATTCTTTCTTTGAACTCAAAAATAGCATTTCGGGAAAACCTGCTCAAACTGTAGCAAAACATTGTTCCTCTTTTCGTTCTTGATCCTGCAATATCTGAACATTGCTACCACCTCATAAAATATTACTTCCTCCCACCTGCTACTCCAAGATGTAGTTGTAACTCGCTGACGTTTCAAATAAGCCAGAGAGACTACGGAAGGCATACTAAACAGGATGAACTTCAACTGACTCCCTGCTGCCACTGTAAAGGAAAAAAAAAAAAAAAAAAAAAAAAAAAAGACTGATATTAATCTGGTGGGCAGATCGATGAGGGAACAGCACTGCGGTTCTCTCAGAAAACCATAGTTTCATTTACAATAGAGAAAGGAAGGAAAGAGGGAAGGAGAGGAGGGAGGAGGTAGGAGACGGGCCAAGGAAGAGTCATTTGGCGTGAGCCCAAAGATGTTTATGCTAATTGTGGAGTAGCCCTCTGCAGTAAAAGGTGGACACTGTCCCCATACCCATAATGAAATGGCATCAAATGAAAGCTTTCGAAATGGCCTTTTAGTGGAAGGATTTTCAAAGAGCTGCAAAAGTGTGGCTCTCTGTGCACACTGAAAAACCCAAAGAAGCGTGGCATAGCATACAAATGTAGAGTGTCATGCAAATTCAAATGACAATACCTTTCATATTTAGTAAAATCCTGTCAGAAAGTGGTGCAGCTCTTTCAAGTGTTGATTCAACTTCACATATTTACTGCATTAATACATACATAAAGGTGCACTCTGTAACTATCGAGTGCAGGGTCTGCCACCTGCTTGTCTCCGTGGAGATGGTACTGGTTTTCTAGAGCAGGGCTGTCCAAACTATAACCTGGGGGGTAAATGTGGCCCTCAGAACAATTGTGTTGGCCCCTATACAGCCTCCTGCTGAACTGGCCCAAATGATCATACAACTTTTTTTTCCTGAAAAATGAATGCCATTTTGTGTAATTCTACTACTTTAAACTCAATGACATCACAATATAGTGATACAGATACAGACCCAAAGTGAACATCCCAAGTCTTAATAAAGGTCCAGTGGCTCTGTAATATTTAAGTTAAATGCACCAATCTGAACAATTCTCAGTACCAACCAACCGTCTGTGGCCCTTTGTTTTGAATACTCTTACATATGTGGCTGTCGGTCAGACATGTTTGGACACACATGGCCTAGAGTGTTCCAGTTAAACTCATCCATCGACAAGGAGACAAAGAGGTGACAAATTACAGGTCAGATCTGTGGAGAGTTAACGACAGTAACAATGTTTTTCAAGGTATTTTGAGCAATAAAAACACCTTTAACTGAACAAATGAGATATATAAATACGGCAGAACATTGCAGATAAACCAATAACATTTCCATGTTTTAATTCCAAATAGAATGTTGCATGGACACTAGAAAACATTAACTTTACCAGCTTAACCAGCTGCAACTATGACCTTAAATCCTTTAACATTTCCACAGTTTATATTCTATATACACAACTCACACAAGAGCAGACCTAATGTGTATCAAAAGATGGAACTGCTTTTCCACCTGAGTCAGTGGATGCTCTTCATCATCACTAATGTGAAGACCAAGTATCTGGGCAAATTTTAATGCTCTGGACATTCCTCTAGCTTTTGATCTCAATAGATCTCTCATCATCGCCTCTCTCTCTTTAACACTTGTCTAAGACTTGCACAGTAACGTATAGATCTAGTGCCTTCAGAAACCTGACGTGTAGCTGTGAAGCTTCATGCATTTAATGTCAGCAAAACCCATTTAAAACTATGATTTTTCAAAACATCAAAAAACCCGTCTTGAAGCTACTCTACAAGGCTCGGCAGATCTCCTAGGGTCTTACTTTAATCTTTACCTCACATCCTTTTTCATACCAAAGACAACTCTGAAAAATCTCAACTACATTTTTTCTTCTCCATTGTGATAGACCTGAGGCTGATTTGCAGTTCAGTTGGACCTATCTTTTAAAAAATTACATTCTTTTTCCAGCGTAATATTAGAAATTCCTAACAGTACCGGGCTTGTATCAAAAGCATTCACACACACAGAATGAACTCTTCACTTCTCGGACCACGGGATGGCTGTAAAAAAAACAAAAAAACAAGTATTGATCGCAGCAGAAATCTTTGAGACGGGGCGTCTGATAATGGGATCTCTTGAAGTTCCACTCCAGTAGAATGGCTTCCAGCAGCTTTCCGGCCAACACTTTTACACTTCTTTATTCGGCTTTTGTCTCTCTAAAATGATGTGCCAGGCCTGCAGGAAAACTTCAAACTCACTGCCCCTTTCACAGAGAATTGTCCATTGTTGGGGCTAAAAGTGTGTTTGAGTTGTAGAATTGAAGACACGTACGGTACATGGTCTTGAGGGCTCAAATGGTTGAAGCACAATTTTCACTTCCCCAAATGCATATCTTGGGCAAGACACCTCACCTTCCTTGCCTCCACAGCTTTTGTTAACCTGTATAATCCATGTCATGATTGCCCAATAATCTGGGTGGGTGCATTAGCATATCAGTTGTTGTTCGCTCTAGCAACTCTCCACTCTCCACAACAGTCTCAGAGTTGTGAAAAGCACTCATGAACTAATCGCTGTGAATAATTTGGATGCTTGGAATGCATAATGTAAGTGAGGAATAACTTTGGACCTCTGCAAACAGTTTAAACACTTTCACGTTTGAAGACAGTAAAAATCAGACACAGTGCCTTTAAGATGCATATGGTACATGATTAAGTGAAGTATTGTTTATTCAACAAATCAAAAAAGACTGCAAAGCATGAAAGAAGAGCCTGAAAACTGAATTAATGTACAAACAGGATATAATCATACTTGCAAATCACCCGTTACAACAATCAGGAATAGAATTTGACTAAAGTTTACATGATTTTTCAAGAATTGAAAAGCCTATTTTTAAAGCTCTGTGCATGTTCAACAGTTTTAATTAGATAGTAACTCATTCTGACACAATAAAATAATAATAATAAGGCCTTACACTTGTAATGTGCAAAGCCTCTCAAAGCGCTACAGTGTAGTCATTGCATCACCATACTCCGTGAAAGAAAGTCACTATTGTGGCCAAAGCTGCCCTGGGGCAGACTGATGGAAACATGGCTACCAGTCTGCATGACTGACCTTCCGACCACCATGAATCACTAATGCACACTTTTATACTAGGCAATGTGGGTGAAGTATTTTGCCGGTCTGAGTGGGAATCAGTCCTCCAACCTTCAGGTTGGGGGACCACTGCTCTAACTACTGAGCCACTGTCGCCCCCATCATATTTGAGCATGTACATTTTAAGGTGCTTAAAGTAAAACCTAGATACCCAAACTAGTATATTGGTTGTTTTCTGAATAGTTTGGTCTTGAATTGGATCTATATAAGAACTAGTACAAGACCATAGAGTAGTATTAAAATACTAATATTGTGTTTTGAAAATGATAGTGTCTAAATAAAGTACAGTGACAACACAGCAAATGTATGAAGCACAGATCTTCTCAGTACACAGACCTATTATTACTGCACCAGCAATCATCTGCATACAGCACACTTAGCTCCTCTTCTCTCCAATCAGCATTATCAAGTAATGAGCAAAGGCAGAGGCAGTGACCCCTACTCATCTACAAATCACACATCAAGCTTATGTAGTCCAAGGCTTCCGCCCAGGGACCACCACAGAGTGCTCTAGCTTTCTCCATCTCACTCCATATTATTACAGACTATTTACCAAACAGCGCGTGGAGACAGATCCACTGTGATGTGTTTATTCAGTCAAAAGATTTCCCTGGAAACTGCCCAGCTCTAGTTAATTGAATCCAGGCCTAATCCAAGCTTTCCCGGTATTCCTGCCTCATTCCCACAGTTACCAAACAGGTCTAGGCCGGTGCTGCAGGTTAAAGTGATGTTAAATATTTACATTGTGGGTCTATTAATGATTTAACTGGAAATGTTTCTTGTTCAGTAGTGGAGTCAGGTTCAAATATTCATGGGTTTCAGAATGATGAGAAATTAGGATAGTCACCATAGTGATTAAAAATGTAAAACAAAAATATTCTGTTGACTGAATGGGAAAAAATTCTCAAAATGTTGCATGTATCAAAATATTGCAGACATGTAAGTACTATTAATACAAGGATTTGAATGTTATACTGTTAGCCTTGGTGATTCAAATTGTGTGAAAGCATATAGGTCAGTCTGTCGCCCATAGCACATTAAGAAAGCAAAATGATAATTAAAAAATCCAGTACTGGTCACAAGATTTATAATATATTTCCTAGTGAGTATAGGCCTCATAGTCATGCTAATTCATACACATTTGCTCCATGGTCTATTCTAAACTTCCTAACCCCTAGCTAACCTTCAATGAGTCATTATTCCACTAAAAACATAGACAGTATATACAGTATGCAGACAGCTAACCTGCTAGCCTCTGGTTCCATTTGACTTCTATAGAAAAGTTGTGACTCCTTCCTCTGTGACTGCTCCTATCAAACTTGTCATTCTGACATTAAAATGTATTAACCTGCTCTACATAATGCTGGAGTGTTTTTTTTTTTTTTTTTTTTTTCCTCTCTCTCTATTCGACTGTAAATCAAGATATCAACATTAGTAACAGCCCAATGAGGCTCCTCCTTTCCCAGAGGTCGCTCCTGCTATAGTGTTGGGTTCAGTTGACAGCATTGCTAAATAGAGAAGGGCGTTACCTTCAGCACCTTCTGTCCTGATAGGCTCTTGGTTGCTATGGCACATGCACTTGGCTTCCCAAATATTGGCCTCTGGGTGCAGATTAGCCACTATAACTGCTGGCCTCAACTGGCTTCAGTTGATTACAACTAAGCACTATGGGTGACGTCACACTCCTGTAGTCCACTTCTTTATACAGTCTATGATTAAAACACTCATCACCTCCTCAGCGTATTGTGCCATTATGTAAAGCATGTGGCTTATTAGTACAGTTTGGTATGTCCTGCCTGTCTGTTTAATTAATGCATTGTACCCAGGCTGAATCCTAATCTCCTGTCCGCCTCAGACTTGTTTACACACTCATGTAGAACATATTTCAGGCGTGACAACGTTTCACCAGCCAAACGTCAGAATGCGGATGATGACTCAAGTTGATATCATAAGAAATGTCACACTTTATGGCACAGACAAACATCCTCTCGCCTGCCACTGAATAAATAAATTATTCATCAGGATCATGCTAGAGAAATGCAGCAGCCCGGTGTCTGTATAAACGCTGGGTCCATCTGGTCACCTGTGACCAGGTCTTTATCACGTTGTGAGGACAAAAATCTGTACACACACTTACATCATGGGGACCTGCCTCCATTAAGGGAAAGAGAAATCAGGTTCCCTTGATGTAAATGGCATTATTAGATTAAAGGAACCATATGTAGCCTGCACTCTTACAGTTTTAAAAAATAGGTATCCCAACTGAACCTGGGTTTTCAGCGCCTCAACCAGCATAACAGAGAACACATACAAGTTTCTCATTCTCGGTATACGAACAGGCCATGCCTCATAACTTCCAGAAATCCCTCACTGAGCTGCAGAGGCTGCACTTGCACTGGTTATGACAGGCTGCAGGTGCCCATGTAGGGACTATTCAGAACAGAGAAAGGCATTTTAGGTTTAGGTGAGGCACAGTCTGCTTTTCTGATTAGATAATGGTCTTGAAAACCAAAACACCAAGTTATAACATAAACAATTTCACCATCATATCCAATGTTTTTGTAATTAAGAATACATTTTCATTAAATTGGTAAGACTAGGAGCTATATTAGCTCCCCACATATGGGTACACAGCTCAGATGTGTTTATGGAATTTAACATCAAAAGTTGTAATAAATTAGTGTTTAGGTTAAGCAAGTAGTAAATATAAGGTTAGAATAAGTCTCCAGGAAATGAATGTGAGTCAATGCAATGTCCCCAAAGCACATCGAAACGCATCACGCATGTATTACTGCGTGGCGATACCTGTCACTGGCACCAGCTGTAAAATGCCACCTCCTCCTCGTCCTGGCAAAGGCTTCACCGTGGATGGCATTTTTTTGGCAAGGCTCCGAATGTGCTCAGAGTGAATTCTCCGGGTAACTGCGGGTCGGTGCATGTGAAATGGAGCCATGCTGACAGTCTGGTGCCGTGAGACAGGCCCATTGATGTTTAAATAGACTGGTGAAGTAAGGCTTTATGTGGTCCAAACAGCTCAAATAGGCTCATTAGTGAAGGCTTTAGTTAATTTTATCACTGGACTCCACATATTTCAGTATTGAAAGTTGCACTGAAACTATATGAGTTAATAAATATTTTATTTGGACTGAAATTGCTAATATAATAATAATAATTGCCACATATCTTTTTTCATAGTTTTATGAAATAATTATTCAAATCTGGACTATTGAGCTTGTTAGGATAATGTGTAAGTCTATGACAAAAAATATGCCTGTTTTAGTAAAAAAAAAATTTCTTTAATATTGTTTACTAGATTGTAGTCATGCCACCTTCAAGAAGGTGATGATTTTGGTGGCACTGGACTTTTATTAAGCTTTTATTCTGTATTGAAGTAGACACTATTGCAGATTCAAGAGACGTCCCACAAAGGATTATTTTATTAAGAGTTAAAAGTTTAAAAAAATTGTTGAAAATGACAGGAAGTAGCAAGTTCTATTTTAGAGAGATTCATATTAGTAGTTTTTGAAGACCTCTGCATGTCATATAGAATTAATAGGATTGGCAGATGTTTAAAACTGTCAAGAGCCCGAGGAGCCAGGAACCCATGAACCTGCTTCGAAATATTCACAATCCCTAATCTCGAGGCAACAATGAGAAAGCGTTGCTGTGTGTGATCCATCCCTGTTGCCGCGGTGAATATTTTACTGCTGTGTGCCTCTGGGCTGGACTCCATATTTTATTAGGCAGGTGTAGCGCTCTAGGGTTAAGGCGCGTGGGTAGAGGGGGTCTTCATGTAGGGGCCCCCTGTGTGAGACCTATCTGCCTCAGTGCACAGGGCCCTTCAATAATTCACAGCACAACACGACACACAGATTTAAGTTTTCCGCTGAAAATGAGCACAGTTGTGGAGTTTCCTTTTTACCTGTCGGCGGTTCAAAAGCCCACCTTCTGCTTCTCAGTTCAATAAAAGATAAACCACGGCTGGGAGAGACCTGTTTCATTTGCATGGCGTATAACTGTTGGCAGAGCGCTTCCTTCTGATCTAACATTTAAAAGATGTCGATGCATTGATTTGGTAATTGAGCAGCTAAGTCATGCTCCTTTGACCTTTAGATAGAGTCAATAGAGACAGATCAGATACTAATCTGAGTGAATACATTATCTGCATGTGTAACGTAAAAATATCATATATGGTTAAAGATTTATATATTCATGCACTTCCTCCCATTCTTTAAGTTATGAGTCACTGGATCCTGTTCAACATCTATGAACCAATTGATAGAACTACTCTATTGGATAGAAAACCTTCCTACTTCTCAAAGAATAGATTTACTAACTGAACAAAACAATTGTGCACCCACTGCATTGTAAACTTTCTCAGGGTTTCACACATTTTTTTTTTTTTTTTATCTCCTGGGATGAAATTGTTAATTTCATTTTCTATGTATAACTGTGACGGCAAAACTCCAATCTAGTCTCTGAAAGTTGTGAAGCACGCTTTTAAGCTCAGTGTGGTGAATAATAACATTTTACAGAAAATTTTTATTTTTTTCCTAGTTGGGCAATTTTTAGGTTTTAAATTTTACTTCCTGTTTGGAAATCATAACATCACATTATGAAATAACATTACTGTTACCTAGCAACCATGTTGTACACTGGCCCAAAACTGTAATGTACACAGACATTATTATTTGGCAAACAATATAAGAAAACACTGTAGTAAATCTAAAATAATAATCAAAAGTATCTGGAACATTTAATTATTATGTGTAAATTGTACCTGACGTTTGGACATAATTTCCCCTGGTGTGATGTCATATGGATAATTTTCAACAATTATTAAACTTTTCTTCACAAACTCCAGGTTGCTGTAAAAAGTCTGTAGTGTTTCAAATAGCTGGCGAGCATAGCGATCTCCAAATAGGGTCACCATGGATAGAAGAAAAAACGCTCAAATTATACAACCCAGTTCTTAACTTCTGTCCTTGAGCTGCATAACCTGTACTTATATATATATATATATATATATATATATATATATATATATATATATATATATATATATATATATATATATATATATATATATATATATATATATATATATATATATATATATATATATTTTTTTTAAGTTTTAAAACTGCTCAGAGCCAACCATGTCTATGGGAACCACAGATGTTTCCTACCTGATGTTGGTTACCTGGTGAGTAGTTGTTTGGAATTGGTCTTCTGCAAGAAATGTAGAGTCAAAAAACACAGTGACCATTTTAATACAAATCCCGAAGGACACCACTGGTCAAGTGTCTTGCAAGAATCTGCTCCTCCTTTTGTAAAAACTGCCCGGAACATTCCCCACTTGTAAACCTAATTGTCCCCAGTCGGTAAATGACAAAAACAAATCTTCCAATCCGTTTTTTCACCTGTAGAACTCATTTGAATTATATATCAGCATGCACAGTGTTGTTTTGAATAGGACTTGTGTGAGCGAGAGGAAGCTGGAGAGAGACAGTTCCCTGATTGAACAGCTGTCAGCTCTGGCTCTCTCTGTGTTCCAACCAGATGGGGAACACAGGGGTCAATGGCACTGACACATTGCCACCAGATGAGCAAGCTGTAAGATCCATAACATGCCCCCAACACACGCACACACACCCGTATACTATATAATGAGGCAATCCCCCCAGCGGTGCGTAAACAGATGGAAAAGAAGCACCGATAACACCACTGCACTGTTAAAAATACTCATTTGTTCTCTATTGTACTGGCGAAATGAATAATGAACAGCCATCATATTGAAAAAAATATATTACAATTTTGACAATGACACAAATCCCTGAATCAATCCCAAAATTGGTTTCACTGTCCAATCTATAATTGAATCACAGCGGTAAAAGAGGATTGTTATTTGATTCACTGTTCATTTAGATTTCATATTAAGAGATGGTGCTGGTGGCTGACCCATGCACGTGTGTGGCATATTCAAGAAAATTACATGAAGACCCATAACAAAATAGAGTGCAGCAATTTGAAGCACTCCGGGACAAAGCTAAATGCATTGTCTGGTTTAAATAAGCTTTTTGTATGTAAAATGCTAAGCTAATGGTCCAGAACCACTTTGTACTGTCACTACTCTTCATTTACGGATTGACAGATGTGTTTGAATGCTGCAGCGTGACTGGTAATGGCTCTCAATTGTGCACACAGGAGTTTGATGTGAGGCTTTGTTTGCTGTTGGCTTAGTTTTCCAGCAAATATTTTGGCAATTTGTGTGTTTTCGGGCATATTTGTCCGTTCTTTGTTGTATGACTGATCAAACATTTGAAAGGCTTCTGCAATGTTAGAGTGCCGTAAAAATGCTCAAGCCTTGTCCACATTCAGTCTGCAGAACAAAAACAAGAAGATAAAAATGTATGAATGAATAGATGATTAGACAAAATCTGACAATTTATTTTAGGCAAACAAACAGCTTTGGTCTGTCTATCCATCAATACTTCAACTGTGTTTTTGGAAAGCATGGCCTATTCTAGTTTAGTGTATTTTTTATTTAAATTTTTTTTCTACATTACATTAACAGAGGTGCACCCAAATGTACGCTTGTGTGAAGTGGTCTCTGCATATCTGACCTGTAGCATGGCTTGGTGGTGTCACCTGCTAATCAATAGACACATTTTAATGGCTTACTCCGGGATAGGACATTTTATGGAAACAAGACGGCATACCCTCCACCAGAAAAAGTTACACCATGTGACTTTAATATTTCTTAGCCTGGCTAATTTGGATTATACTTTACTGTATTCAGACTACCTGGACCAACTGACCATCACATAATCAATTCTGAAGGTTTTAGAAGAACAAACCACCAAATACTTTCATATGTTCAAAAGGGGAAACTGGAGAAATAATTGCCTTGGATTGAGGATACAGACTTTTTCAGTACTTTACGAAGATGTGAGCTTGGTCACTGGTGAACCTGCCTGTTTTTAAATGGGCGTCAGTGACAGGTGGATTATCAGGGACATGCATGGTCCACCCGTATTGCAAAAAAATAAAAGAAAAAAAATCACAAAGGGCCGGGCCTGAGATTCATCAGAGTGCTTGGGGACCAGATTGATATTGATCTGTATTAAAAATAATAATAATAATACAAAGAGATCATTCTGAATTTCCAGGCAAGAGAAATAGTATTTTAATATATATGTAGACAAATAAATCATCCACACTGGGAAGACTGAAAATTAAGGCCCCATCCACACTAGTACATATGTTCGTCCACACTAATCCGATGGAAAACTGCTCCAGAGACGGAACGATCTGGTGCCGCCAGCTCCCACAAATTCATCTGAGTACAGATCTGATCCAGCACTGTGTAGACGCCTGAAAACGCTGATACGCTGAGGTAGGTCTATGCGCCACAAAGTAATTCACCACCAAACGCTAAGAGGCTAGAACACATGTCCATTCATATATACGGTCTGTGCATATGAACTGCAGACATATAATCTTTGGAAAATTTAACATGAACCATCTAAAATGATAGAAGCACAGAACAGACTCACCATTAGCTGAACACCCCTCTGTCACAGAAAGAACACTCATATTCCATTGAGTCGTGTTCTTTAGTACGACAGAAGCTGCGAACCGCATCAGCACACAATAGCAAACAGTTTTTTGAGCTCAGTTTATGCAAATTAGCCATGTGGTTTTAAGTTTTGTTTCTGTAAAATGTAAACAAATATACTCAAAGATGTCTGGATAGGGAAGGCTTGCGGACACAGAAACGACGTGTCTGGATGCAAATCGTTTCTGATGTGGTGATACTGTGACACTCTGATACAGTGATACGGTGATTCATTTCAGTGTAAATGTAGCCTAAAAGACCAGAAAAAAGCATGCACCATCCCTTTCAACCAACAAGACACTGCAGAAGTAATTTTTGGTTGTCGATGAGATTTCAGGTTGGAAGATGAGTTGAAATCTAATTATCTTTATGCAAACTGCTCCCTCTGTGTACCCGACCTCTGATGATGGCAATATTGTACCATCCAAAATGTTACGAACTGTTCCATTGTCACTCCCATCTGAGAACGTGAAACAATGTAATACTGACAGGTTATCTTAAGTGGTATCAAATATTTACCAAAACATTTACCGAAATACATCGCAACATTGTCACTTTCCCCATGAGTGTCAATAATCCACTGCTAAAGATTTGTTTTGCTCCAGCAGAAGAGAGAATGACATTGCTGAGGTTTAACTGTGTTTATTTCCCTTGAGGCACATGCTTCAGCTACAGCGACCTGTGAATTTATAATGGAAGGCTTTTGAAAACAATGACAGTATGGTTCGTTAACACTGGTGTGAGCTGAACGAAGGGAAACAGCTGACGAGTAGATAAGATGGCTCATTAAGAGGAGATGTTGTGTCTTGCTCCACCTTAAATTTCAAGCATTGACAGGCAGCTTTCATGTGCTTTCACGGCACCATTGCATCATGCTGAGTTAATCTCATATAAAACTGTCTGGTGTCTTGGGTTGGATCTATACCAGTGTTTTGTTGCATTGTGGCATTGTGTGTTTAGAGAGGCAGGGGAGACAGGTTGAACAGTTTTTCAGTCCAAAAACTCTAATGGCTACTTTAAGTTCTAAGTTAAAGGTGCATTGTGTAACGTTTCTGGGAGATGGTTTAACATCTTGTCTCGTGAAAATGTTATTGCTTTGCTTGGAATGTTCCTCTGTATGGTCTGACAGTATTTGTATTTCATTTATTCATGCATTGTTAAAGCCCAGAATTACTTGTAGTGTCACCTGCTAAGCTTTCTTATTCAGTCAGATTTTGCCATGGGCCCCCAAATTCCTTATTCTGCCACTGGACACAGCAGAGGGGTTAAACTCAATGGATGAAGCACATTTTAAAAAATTGGTAATAATTCAATAATCACTCCTGTATCATCCAGCCCTGTGATGTTCTGCTAATGTCACTGTGACCAGCTCTGTATGGGCAGTAACAGAAAACTACTCCATTCTTGAATACAACAGTTACACACACACAAACACTTTGTCAGCCTGTGGACACAGTGGAGGGTTGAGCCGTGCTTTGGCCTCAGCCTTGGCCATAGTAGGCCCTTCGGCATGCAGTGAATAATGAAGAAATACTCACCAGGTGTCATCAAATAATAACAGAGTACTCAGATGTAGCCAAGCGTACAATCACCCACCCACTCACCCTCACACACACATGCGAGCCCCCAGCAGTGAACCATCACCACGTGGGAGGGGAAAGTGGTGAGTGAAAAAATGCCAGAGTTGAATAAATCTCCTTCTGAAGAAGAATTCTTTTGTGGCGAGTGGATAGGTGGGGCAAGTGGAACTTAGTATAAAATGTTCAAGAAAATTGTAATCTCTCTAATCCAAATAGAAAAAAGATAACTTGCAAAATTGAAGGTAAAAATATTAAAAACTATAACGAACTCAGTTTATTAGAAATTCATTATGACGGCAGATAGTGATAGATTTGTTTTAATTTGTTGTAAATTTAATTTAAAGTTGTGACAGGTCATCTGTATTTTATTTCTGAAGGGACAACCACAATGCAGCACTGGTTGTCACTGTCCCAATACCCACACCACGCATTACACACTTGAACAAAGTGAGCATTTTCTGAAATGCGTGAGGGCACAAGTATGAGATGAAAAAAAAAACGACAATTGGGACAGTCCGCAATTCAGATGATTGTTGTATTGGATGGATTGGGGTAAACATCTAAGATGCATACAACAGCTCTCATTAATGTTGTAAAAATTACAGTTCAATTAATCAGAAATCCACAGCCTTTAGCCCTGTTTTGATAACTTGCTAACTTGGCCATAAACAGGGAAGGTCTCTGTGAACGTTTGTGTGTTCTTACCAAGACTGTCTGCATATTTGTTTAAAATATAATCCTTTTAACTGTTAAGACATTCCTTCCTATTGTAACCAGTTATGTAGCGCTCGCTGCTAAGTTATTAATGGGCTGCGCTGTTTGAAAACATTCCAGTGAAATACATTGTGTGGAATTCACATACCTGAAGTCTGCATCACTCCATATTTCCCCTGAAGTGCGGAGAGAACAGCACAGACAAGTGTGGATTAAAATGAATTGGTACATCATCCACACTTCACATGAATGTGCGTCTGAATTGCACAAGTGGGCTAGAGGGACAGTGTTGGGGAGTAACAGATTACATGTACCGCCGTTACGTAATCAGAGTACAAATTATGAGTAACTGTATTCTGTTACAGTTACTGTTTCAATGAGTGGTAATTGGATTACAGTTACTTTGCTGAAGTAAGTGGATTACAAGGCGGTATTTTTCTGTTTTCACATTTTGTGCTACATCCCATTTATTTATTTTTTTATTTTGGTAATTCCACTCATTGCCGGAAACCCAAACAGAACGTGGCAATAAGAGCGATGTAAACGTCATGTTAACGTTGGCTGTGTCAGTCACACAATGGAAGCAGCAGTGCATTGGTAAAAACGCATTTGTATCTTGGAAATTCTTCTCCCGATGTGATATATATATATATATATATATATATATATATATATATATATATATATATATATATATATATATATATCGTTACGCTACAAACTACATTTTGTTGTGTGTAATCTGTAATCTGTAGGGGAATACATTTTAAAAGTAACCTTCCCAACACTGTACAGGGACCAGTATATTCTACAGCCCAAATAATTTTCTACTCTCAAATCATACAATTGTTTAGTAAATACATGTGTAAAATGTACCACTCTTATATATTGCTTTTAATTCAAGAAAACAAATTGGATGAAATGGATGAAAACCAAATGGAAACAACTACTTGACTAACCCAGACAGTTGTTTTTTCTGTTATGGTTCAACTTTCGAGTGCAAGAAGTCACAAAGAAAGCAGAGTCGACAGTTCAGACTGAAACAGGTTCCTCATGCATGGTTCAAGTTTGGGTTCATATTGTATTTAGACTGTTTGCTAGACTCAACAAACACCAACACTCAGACTTTGCAGCACAGTTTCTAGACTGTATTTCTGTCAACTCTTTGTGATGTGATGAGTAACTGTGTTACTGTTCAAATTTAAAGTTGATCTAATCACAGGACCACTGAGCTCGTAAATGGCGATAAATAAAAAATGTCAAGACTTTATTTTTCAAGTCCCAAATGAAAGTTGTGGGTTGAAAACCTCAACGCTGAGAAGATCCATTAGTTATTGATATACACTGCCTGGGCCACTTTGCCAGTTGGATGCCAGACTTGTTTAGTGTTGTCTGTATTATAAATTACCACAGACAGGTGTAGGAAACATAACAGATACCCGTGTCCTCACCTCCCCTCTAAATCCTCCCTCTCCTCTCACCCCAGCTCTGTCCCATAGAGGGGCGTATTGTTAAATATTGATCGGGGGTTGAGCCGAGACAGGATGAAGGAGAAATGGACAAAAACGGGACGAGACTGAACCAGGTCCAACACCAAGGGAGCACTGCAGATGTTTGCTATGCTGCACAATGACAAAATCCAAAACACAATATATGCAACAAAAAACACAGCAAGAGCATGTTTAGTCCCAAATTAGACTTGATATATTTCAGGTTTAGGTCTGGTGGTACCCAGATATTATGTTAAAGAGCCCATATTTTGCTATTTTCTGATCTATGTTATAATGCTTCCTTATCAAAAATGGTAAATGAGTTATGCTTTATTTCTTTCACACAAACCCTGCATATTTACTTCAAGTTCAAAACATTGGTCCACCTTGTGGTAAAGCGGGACGTGCTCCACTGTCGTTTTAAACTCCATACTCCAGAATCTCCTTTTCAGTAGAGACCTGGCCAATGTAGCAGCCAACACATTCAATACAAAACAGTCAAAACACAAAATATCACATTATAAAACTGTTTGTATCTCTCAAGAAAAACATATACTTGTCTCAGTCACCACACTTTTCTTAAACTTATCAAGTGACACCATAGATTCCAATTTAAGATTTTTTCTATAAATGATTCCAACACCATGTTGCATAGGAAAATGCTGATTTCTTCAGCTCAGAGGGGCATCAACAGACAGTGAAAAGTAACTGAGAAGAGGAGCAAAGCTGGTAACTACCTGAGCTGACATTAAGATTACCAAGGAAATTTTCCAAATGATACTAGAATCGCCGGTCTCTACTGAACTAAAGGCAAAAAGTAGCTGTTAACTTGAAAACGACATGACATCAAAAGGTGGAACAGAGCATTTTGATCTTTGGAGATGTAGACAGACTAATAAAGGGTTACTCGTGTGCAAATGAAACAAAGCACAACAGGTTTTTCATGAGGTAACAACATTCTAACATCTAATATAGGACCTTTAAGTCGTACTTTGTCTGAAAAGCTTGAGAACCACTGCTATTGAGAATGAGCATATTTCACATTCAGATATTATTGGCAAGACACTGGACAAGTTATCAGTTATCTTGTCAATGAGAAATTGTTACGGCCCATAGAAATGTGTTTGTGTATGTGTATGTCAGAATATTAGTTGTGTAGCTGGAGGTAACAGATGGAGCTTCTTGCTAATTGGGCCGAGATCAGTAGGGGGAGTTTTGGAGCGCGCTTGACCCGGGGTTGGGCTGCTGTCTTTGGATTGGCGCTCTCACAGCCCTGGCAGCATGGCAGTGCTGACCAGGCTGCTTCCCCGTTGCCTTGTGTGCCCAGTGGTTCATAGATAACCCGCTCTGACCCACACAACATGGCAGTTTATCCAGCGGCTTCCATGCCCGCCCCATTTGTTCACTTGTTTCCTTTGAGTCGTGCCCATCAGCGCCGCCCCGCCAACACTTCTAGTTTTATAGACTGTTTACTTGTAAAGTCTTATTATATGAGCTTGTATCTTCAGTTTATATTGGCCCATACAAAAAAGCCACTAGACCTGGTGTGAACAATATTTGAATGCATTTGCAGCTGTACCGACTTAAATGTCAAGTAAAATGGCAGCTGTGGGTGCAATATTTTATCTTCGTTGCCTCATAGTAGGAAGCACGGAAGGAAAAACATTTTTGCAGTTGTAGTTCCCCACAAACAGTGTGTTATAATGGTTTTTTGTAGGGAAAATAAGGCTGTCCCGGAGTAGAAATTATTTTACTAGTAAAAATAGTTCTGCCAACCAGAAGTCCCAGAAGTCTTGGTCACATGAGAACGTGAGGAAAAGCAAGTTACTGATGATTCAACTGTATGTTCTGGCTGAGCAGAACAGGGCAGAAATCCCAGGCTTGTTCACAGATGAAAAACAAAAAAGTGAATTCCAGCAAAGAGCCAACACTGGAGAAAAAAACAAAACAAAAACAAGGAAACAAAAAAAATACATTGACACATTGCTGAAGCTTAATCACCCTTTACACTTGATGGGTTGACAAAGGATAAAACCCACAACCTTCTTAAAGGTGCACTGCCAAACCTTTCTGGTGGAGTATCTGCTACCTACTTATGTCTGGAGATGTTATTTTCACTGGAATGTTCCATGGTATGACATTAAACATATCCATCCAGCATGTGTTTATTACAGGTGATTCTATTGCTCAAAAAGACAATATTCTTTCTGTGAATAGGGGTGTCTCTCCACAGATCTGAAGTGTAATCTATACTGTGGAACATTCTAGACATAGCAAAAATTCCCATGGAGATAAGCAGGTGGAGGATCCCCTATGCCAGAAAAGTTGCACAATGCACCTTTAAGTACAGGGAAGTATTTAACAGTTCCTGGGGTGTCAAATGAATCTGAATGACTTTCTGTATTTTGTTGATGACAACTAACGTTTAATCAAAACCAATCTTCACCTGTAGATCTCCATTTGAAAACTGGAGTTCTATTGTAAACACCATAACTCCTCCCTGCCGTGTATAATTTAAGACACAGAGAGCTCCTGAGGGGGCAGATTTTACGTCCCACTTGTTTAGTTAAGGGAAGCGCTGACATTTGTAATTTAGGTTAGAGCAGCAGGCTGGGCTCACAACACAATCCTCACATATTCACACTACACGCCGGTTGCCACTAAACGTCTGTATAATTCATGTGAGCCAGGATTAATTGAGCCAGACTGTTCTCAGCGGGACAGGCTCAGGCTTAAAGGACAAAAGGAAGTGTCTTTTACTGAACACCCCTTGATCCCTTGATCTCCTCACTGAAGAGCTCAGTATGTCAATGTGTGATGTACATGTGGTAGAGAGGTTATTTATTTTCTCTTATTTACTTAATGGGGAATACTTGCTTTCTGAAAGTTTAAATACTTTCAGGCAGAATGCAGTTTATTTATTTATTTTTACAAGTGAAGCAATGAAATGAAGATTTTCCATATTTCTCTCAAGTGACTGTCCAATCAATTCATGTAGTAGACAGTGGAGTATAAAATTACATTCAATTTTCATCCTAATTAATGACAATATTGTTCTTATTCCTGTATTTTGTGGGCTTTAACAACAAATTCAAAATCTCAAAAAGTATGTCATAAATAGAAGGGGGGCTGTTTCATGAAAACTACTCATGTTCTTATCTTACTGTCTTACTTATCTGTGTCCTCAGATAGGAGGTAAACATGTCCAGATGTTCAGATCTAACATTTACTTCACTCATGACAATTGTAATTTAGATTTTTATTAATTCTAAAAATCTATCTGTGATGCAAAGTTGTTTATGTTTCAATTTTTGTCATCAAATGAACAAGGCAGTATATGCCTCTGAGTTGCCATTTGCTGCAAGAAAAAACAGTAACTAAATAAAAGCCTCTATGATCTTTCTACCATTTACGATCTTGCTCATTTTGGACCAGCAGTGTCTCATGTCGTTTTTATGTATACATGATTGTCCAAACTGCTGTGTGTGCCATTTAAACTGAATTGGAAAATGACTAAAACCCTGCATGATGATTATTCCTTGGTGCTAGAGCTGCCCTCACCAGCTCAGTGAATGAATTCTGGAGGTTCAGAGCTTTTCTATGAGTCATGGCCTGTCGATATACTGCGAAAGAGAAGATAATTGTATTCTCTATGTGCAGGTTAAGGCAATGACAGCCCATGCTCACTTTTTTACAGTGTAGGTTACATCATTTCCCTATAATTGGAAAATCGAACAGTTTTATTTCTGGTCTTGAGCTGATATTTCAGATATATCAGTTTATTAAAAGAAATTTGCCTGTGTAATCCCAGGGTGGTCCAGGTATGATCTTGCCAGGCTGGTGCCACCTAGTGCCTCCACTCAATTTCATTTCTCTCCAGCGACTAAGTCAGGAATCACAATACACTAGACGGTTTGCAAGAACCCCAGAAGTTGTAGACCACACAATGGTCAATCAGCGAAGAGTTGTGAAGCCATGACGTCAAACTCAAGCACCTGGGTCCCTTTTGTGATACAGTACAAAAGTAAACAAAGTGGTCGAGATGGATGTAGACAAAGCCAAACATTCTGTGTTGGCAACGACTCTCAACATTGAGGATTTAAAGCCGGAACAAAGAGAATGTTTGGTGAATTTTATCAAGGGCGCATTACATGTGTCATGACCAAAGCGACTGGTTAAACAAAAAAAGTACACACCTACCATAGAGTGAACAAATCCTAATGCAGTGAGGTCAGACAGTTTCCACAAAGTGAAACTGGCTGATGAATCAAGCTAGGTATGATCCATAGCAAATGAAAATTACAATTCGGTCAACTGGATGAAAGTTTTACAGTGAAGACATTGATGAGTGGCATAGTATATTCACTCTAAAACCTTTGTCCAGTTGACAGAATTGAAAGTTCATAGAAAATAAATATGCATTTTAAAATGTAGTCTCATGTTTATTTATTTTAAAGATATGTATTGCAACCCTTTTCTCCCACTCATGGCCTGCAGGCAAAATGATATATAAGAACTCTACAAGAAATGCACACAGCTGGTGGTCAGGGGGAGTATATGACCTGTGTTCATATGGAATACTTTATATGCTTATGTTAAATGTGGGTTTTCAGAAACAAACAAAAAGGAGAAGTGATAGAATATGTTTTGTGGAATCATTTGCAATGTATTTTTTATTCCTTGAGTGAAATGACAGCTAACGAAGCCAGAGTGCCCCACTGACAACTTATGTTTAATGAAGAGCTGTGGAGGCACACACAAGTCAAGGATCCAGCAACAATCTTTAAAGTAGTTGTGTACTGCTGAAATGACCTAAAAGGCAGAAGTGAATGTTCTGGTAAGGTTCAAACAATTACCAGAACAGAACAGGGCACTGGAAGATGTGGAGTAAACATGTGACTTAAAATGCAGCAATGGAATGAAGTAAAGTTCAAATATACAGAACCAATAACGTGCCAGAGGTTTGCCTTATTTCATCTTTGTCTTAGCTTACATAAGTCAATCTCTCCTTGGGGTCACATTGACCCGAAGATTTTTTTTTTCCCTTCCCGCTCTCTTGGGGCGGGTCAATCAGACCCAAAAATGTATTTTCAAATAAATTCTCGGCAAGTGAGAAAATAAAATTTTAGGTCTGATTGACCTGCCCCAAGAGAGCGGGAAGGAATACAATTTTTCTTCGGGTCAATGTGACCCTGAGGAGAGCGTGAGGGTTTTAAGCATGTCCAACATCCCTTCAATCAATTTTAAGTTTTTTTTTTTTTTTGCATTATGCAATACATATATATTCACTGCTGCAGAAGATAATACTTACTTTATCATTGCAAAAATACTTAATTTATCATTGCAAAATATTATAAAAAATCAGATACTTGTAGTGTCAAAGTCATAACTGAACAATATTTACTAATAAACAAGGGTGGTTTCAAAAGCGACATGAAAACAGCACAGACCTTGACCACTTAAAGAGCTAAAGAAATCCCTAAAGACCAATTAGCAAACTTTAGCAAGCTAACTTCTCAAGCAGTATTGGTGCAAAATGGGAACGTGCCCTCCCATAACAGTGCCACACTTTTATTAATAATGTCTGTAATTATTTAAATGGTAAACAAGAAGCCATTGAGGATTTAGAGACTCAAACTGGGGTTAGTTGTGGCTCTGCATTAAGCTTTTTCACACAAGATTGGTAATACAAATTATTCACAGTCATTTGTTATATATTTGAAAATAGTATATTCTGTTCTTGACCTAAACCTTTTGTTAACAGTGAATAATACAGCCAATCAAGAGCACAGTTAGTAGCTTATGTGCAAACGCCATACTGGACCTGCTCATGTTTGGCTTGATATTGTTAACTATTCAGAAATAATCACATCTTTCCACCAGAGAAAACAGGACTTTTGACCTCTGTGCTGTCTGTGGTCCAATTAGTGCAGGTATCAGTTTAGATTTGCTGTCTCCGTGTTTTACACACACAACATCTGTTTACACATGTGGTGAGATAAATATAACTCATAACACATGTATGTGTAAAGAGCTGGTAACTATAAATTAAAAGAGCAATGTAAAGCTTGGGGATATTGTATGCTGCCATTAGGCCAGTTAATAAGCAGCAATAATGTGTCCTACCACAATTATGCAGATGACACTCAGATCTACGTCTCTCTGGCAGCAGGAGACTATGGACCAGTGGACTCACTTGGTCACTGCATCCAACAGATCAGTGTGTGGATGCAAAACAACTTTCTCCAGCTAAACTCTGACAAGACTGAAGTCATAGTGTTTGGTCCACAAAAACAAAGGGACAGTGTCAGCAGTCACCTCCAGTCTCTCTCTCTAAAACCTTCAAATCAGGACAAGAAATCTAGGGGTAATAATGGACTCAGACTTGAACTTTAACAGCCACATCAAATCAATAACATCTGCAGCCTTTTACCATCTAAAAAACATAGCAAAAATCAAAGGTTTACTGTCTGCTCACTGGTCTCTCCAAACGAGCTGTGAGACGCTGCAGAACATCCAGAACGCTGCAGCTCGGGTCCTTACTCGAACTAGGAAGTACGAGCACATAAGTCCTGTGCTCAGGTCTCTGCACTGGCTTCCTGTGCCTCAGAGAATAGAGTTTAAAGCAGCTCTACTTGTGAACAAGTCTCTCCATGGCCAAGCACCAAAGTCCATCTGTGACATGTTAGTGTCATATTAACCATCTCGCACTCTGAGGAGCTCAGGGACCGGCCTCCTGCTGGTGCCCAGAGTCAGAACTAAACAAGGGGTGTCAGCGTTTCAGGTTCATGCAACTAAAACCTGGAACAGTCTTCCTGAACATGTGAGACAGACTCTTCTGTGACGCTGTTTAAATCCAGGCTCTAAACATTTCTGTTTAACTGTGCATATAACTGAAAGGTTTTCATTCCGCACTCTTCTCTCCAATTTATGTCTCTCTTTTTTAATTTTTTGATTTGTTTTTATTATGATTTTAATGTATTTCTTATTCTGTAAAGCACTTTGAATTACTTTGTGTACGAATTGTGCTATACAAATAAACTTGCCTTGCCTTGCCTAGAATCTGGTAATGAAAATATACTGAATAAACTGGAGACCATGAGAAAATACAGTGTATAATTATATGATTCATATTTAAACGCACCATACCTGATTTTTACTGTTTTTAAAATTAACTGGTTCTGTTTTTTAAATTTTAAATGGTTTGCAATGGTCCAACGTTCATCCTCACTTATGCATTCCAAGCATCCTAGTTATGCTGAGTTTATACTCACTTTCCACATCTCTCAGAGACGGTTTTGCCATCACTGTAAAGCAGGGGTCTCAGACTCACGGCCCGGGGGCCAACTGCGGCCCTCGGAAGGATTTTCTCCACTTAATTCCAAAGAATAATCCCACCCCCTACCGCGGGCCGCACTGACAGATGAAGCTGCAATCAGTGCCCATGCAGATTCACAACAACAGATTATTAACACAGCTTACATCCCAAAACTCAATTTACAGCAGTTGTGAAGCAACGAGTCTAAGTGGATCTGTTAATACGAGTACACGTGCACATACGGCGTTTTTTTTTTTTTTTTTTTCGTGCAACCGCTATTTATCGAATACTCAATGCGGCCCAGTCTCACTCAGACTTTATCTAATGTGGCCCCCAGGTAATTTGAGTTTGAGACCCCTGCTGTAAAGCTAACAACAACAAACATGCTAGCGAGCACTCTCTGCTTCTTGAACTAAATGCTGTATAGGATGACCAAACGTCCGTTTTTCCCAGACATGTCCGTATTTTGCGTCCTGTCTGGGGCGTCCGGGTTTTTTTTTATAAAGTGATGCAAATGTCCGGGTTTTCAGTACCTTTCATTGGGGGCATTAAACTGAGCGTCTCTAGTAGCGTCTGTGACTCAGAAGGAGCGAGACACAAACAGTCGGTCAGTCTGCAACATACCAAAGCACAAATGCGCATTTAACAATGACTTATACAAGAAATTTCCATTTTCCGTCCCGGTCGGGACAAGTGGGAGTCCATGTGCACAGTTTGTGAGGTGAGAGGACAGTGTCCCTCGTTTATCGCGGGGGTTACGTTCTAAATATAACCCGCGATAGGTGAAATCCGCAAAGTATCAACTTTATATTTTACAATGATTCTATCTGTGTTAAGGCCATAAAACCCTCACCACAAACTTTATACACTTTTCTCAGACAGGACAGGTGCAACCCTTTTTACTTCCTTCTTAAAACTTATTGCTGCTGTCGTCCTTGTGTTATTTTCCTTCTTTATGTAACAAACTGAAGATTCATTTATTCCGTAATGGAACCTAACAGCGCAGAGTCCCGCACGGGTCCATTTTTGGAGGACCCCCGGTACAACACCGCACCCGCGCAGGACAGGACCGCACCTGCCCGTTAACCCGAGATTATATCAAACTTTTGCGCTGCCTACGCCACGGACTGACCCAAGACTAAACCAGGACTAACCGAGGACTGATTCCAGGACTGAAGAGGAGGACTAATCCACGACTGAACTAGGACTAAACCAGGACTAAACCAGAAGTGAAACAGGACTCACCGTCAGGACGGGCTTGGAGGTGACCACAGGAGAAAGGAACGGCTCAGCTCCGTACCTCACGGAGGTAAACGCGGCAGTTGCCCGATCGCGCTTTGTGGACAAACTGCTCGTCGTTTTCTCTCTTAAGTCCAAGATTAGTCCTGGTTTAGACCTGGTTTAGTCCTGACCCGCCTTACTACCCGCCTGTAATACACAATACCCGTTCATACACTGTAAAAAAAATTGCACACAAAAAAAAATCCGAGATCCCCCCCAAAGGTGTCCGGGTTTTCACAAATGGAAATATGGTCACCCTAATGCTGTAGTTAGATGCAGACTCCTGGGGCAGAAAAAAATTAGCTCAAATACACTGGAAAAATGGTTACAGTGCCCTAAAGATGAGTCATTGATGTAAAAGAGATTACAAGATATTTTAGATTTTAGATTTCGTTAAGATATTTTTTTATGGAACATAAAGGTGTTTGCTGTTAGCACATCAGTAACAGGCAACGCTAAACTTAGCCTGGGCCAACTGGCATCTGGTTCATTCACAGTGGGGTGTCACAGTGAGAGGTACAACACAGCATAAAAATCTAACTTTTCACTTATGATTTAGACTCATGGGAAAGTTTGTTTTTGAGCCACTGGCTATTCTCAAACAGTGTAATAATGTAACCTTTGTGAATTTCTGTTTACTATTTAGTTGTTATGGCAAAAGTTGAGGCAATCTCCTGAGGGTCATCTGCTAAACTGTAACTTGTACCTGTCTGTCAAAAAAATATAAAATGTATTCAGGAAGTTTTGCATTTTCTCGTGAACTAAACAAATAATTTTTGACCTGAGTTGTAAGCTTACATAATCATTTTACAAAAAAAAAAAAAAGCAGTCCAATAAACACTAAACTGGGATTTTAACATTTTTACATACAAACTGTGAATGTTTCCCCTGGCCAGCCAAATCCACACACTTTGACAACAGGCTACTTTACACAAGCATATGGGTCTAGAACAGGGGTCGGCAACCCAAAATGTTCAAAGAGCCATATTGGCCCAAAAAAACAAAAACCATATCTGCCTGGAGCCACAAAAAATTAAAAGCCTTATATACTGTAAGCCTAATATGAAGGTGTGACCAGGACAGGTAGAGCGGCTGGATTGCAGTGAGAAACCGAGAACAGATGATGGAGGCAGGTTTAGCGTGGTCCACAAGATTTTTAATTTCTTTTTTCCAAAATTCCCAAAGTGCCAGTGCAAAAACAAAGTGCGGTGCAAAAAGTGCAGGGAGGATATGGAGCAGCAGGTCTCTCCAGCAGCAGAACATCGAATGGTCGGATTAGGCGCCTTATATACTACTGGATAAAACCATTAAAACTCCAAGGGGTGTAAAATAACCTTAGCTGTATAAAACTAAGTTAAAATCCTCCAATAAAATATCCATAGCCAAATAAACTATATAAAACCCAAATACAAAAATAATAAAACCCTAAAACTAATTCCTAATAAAACCCAACGTGAATATCCCAATTAAAAACGAGTGCCACTGGTTGCCGACCCCTGGTCTAGAATTATATCCTGTCTCCCCAATTTCAGATGGGCGTGGATAACAGGCACATTAGCCATTCAGAAAAATTCATGTGTGGCAAGGCCCTCTTTGAGGGTCTTTGCTGAAGGTGTAACTACCTGAGCTGGTGTTCTATATAAGCACTTCTCCTTCAGTCCCCTTTTGCCCACATGCCCTTACTGGCCTCTTTCGATGGCCGCTCTGTCCTCCATTCCAGGTAAGTTCCAACCCTTAAGCTTCAATGCATCTTGTGTCTTACGTCACTTCTTTTTTTTAGTGCTGCTGCTTCAGAAACAGTATCAGAATTTATTTGTCATTTCAGTAAAAAAAATAAATAAATACAGAAACAAAACACTGTAGTTCAGGTTATCAGCAGCACAAAAACAGTATAATAAAACGTTTAAAATACTCTACATCACATCAGTCTATTGCTCCACTGAATCAAGTTGCGTAGCACACCATGTGTGCCTTCATTTCTTGTGACAGGTAATGAAGGCCTGATACTCTACTTCATTCATTCATGCTCAAATTATTTTGTGTTCCTTTTCTCCTAGTTCCACGTGTGGACAGATTTTTTCATGCTCAGTGTACACTGATTGCAAGTACGGTGCAGGACTTGTGTGGGTCCCGCAAGACTTAGAAAGTCATTCAAACGCATGTGTCCTACGACATGGACCTTGGCAGAGCATGTGTGATGGTGAGGCGTGCTAAAAGAATCAGTAAGAAGCATTGTGGTCTAGAGCAGTTTTCAGGTCATTACACGTGATTTATCATACCACGTTGCATTGGTCAAATACGCACTGCAGTTGTCGTAGTTTGAGTTGGTGATGTGAAGATGCCTGCTACACAAAGTGCATACTGCACCACGCTTGTAGTCAGTGTAAAGCCAGTGTCACTCTGTACGCAGGGTGCACCTTTCAGTGTGCCTCATTCACGTCAAAACAAACATGTCGGCATAGGGGGAAAAAGGAGGAAAAAATAGAAACAGCAGTAATTTCTGTAGAAATAATGAGCAAAGCAGTAAACTCTAATGTATCTGAGGTAAATGAAGTTAGAGACTTTGTCCTGAGTGATATGCGAATATTTGCTCATTTGATTGGCACAAATTAACTAATTGGACTGTAGTTTGTCATGCATTTTGGTCTGATAAATGTACCACTCCTGAAGTGAAGCAAATTTATCTTGACAAATTTATCTTGACAGTTATGGACATAGAAGTCAACATTGTGGGCAGTCCATAATTCAACAGAGGAGACCAGTTCTTCAATACTTTGTACCATTTAAAAACACTGTAAGGAGCTTTCACTTGAACTCCATCAGATGTTCCTTTGCACATATGTCACACCCATCACCAGTTAAATTCTAGTGGGAAATATGTGTCTGTGATTTGCATGCATTTGTACAGCTTTGCCCCAAAAGCTCCAAACCTGCATACTGCTGGAAACGGCTGATTAAACCAGTGTAAAATGATGACAGTCAGTAGACATAATGCAATAGTAACACTCCCTGTAGCCAGTGTCTGACAAGCCAACATGCATGCTCCATTCTCCCGGGCATCACAGTGCAGTCATGTGTGCATAACCTACAGCTCTACTGGCTCTGAAGCTTCAAGTCTGCAGTAAATATGGAAAAACTACTAAATATTTCAACACGGACTCCGCCTTCTTCTCATAAATCATTGTTAATAGGTTGTTTGAGTTAGTGCCGCTATGTGGCGTTTGCTGTTGTGTGTGTTGTGTAGGACAAAAGGGCGTTTGTTCCAGTGATGAGCATGAAATGTTGACAAATGTTGTTAGATGAAATTGCAGTTGTTACATTTTTATAATAATGTGTTTAGTAAATGTACAAATGCTGGATCAGATAACAGCTAATATTAAAATGTTGAAAAACATGTTAATATTCTATTTTTTGGCAAATTTTCAAAACAGTAAAAGGTAACACGGTGATGTAAGTATGTTAATACCCCATAGAAGTAAAATATATATCCCATCTTTAAAGAGAATGTCATTTGAATAATATGAAATTATGAGCATCATACAAAAGAAACAACAAGTAGCACAGCCAAATTTGTACTTCATAAATAGTTTGGCATACACATTGCATATCCACATTAATCTGTATGCGACTTGGACTGGCGCTGTGTTTAGTGAACTGTCAGACATTTGAACCAGGGTCAGAGCCTGAAAGACCCTGGAGAGACTTGTTAGTATGTAGGGGAGAGAGGGAGAGAGAGAAGAGAAAGACAGACACACAGACAGAGAGGGGAGAGAGAAGGAGAGAGAGAGAGAGATCGAGAGAGACGTGCATGAGGTCTGGAGGGGATAAGGGAGAACTGTACCGACAGACAGCCCACGTGTGAGGATTCACAATGGCCTTGAGCATTGCAGGACAGACAGACTATAACCAGTGGGATATTTCAGACCTGAAAACATGGAGCCAGCGAATACCAAAGAGAACCTCATATTCTTCAACCCCCAAAGTGCTGTCAGTATAGCAGCTGTACAAGGCCTGGAGAGGTGTCTCTGAGTCCCGATCATGTAGCTGTTATTAAGGACACGGTGTTTTCAGACCAGACAGGCTCAAAGCACCACTGGTCATCATCAACATGCCTCTCCACTCATCCTCCCATAAGAGGCTTTGTTTATTCCATAGGGTTGCATTGCATTAGCCTTTAGTCCTTGGCAGATAAAGTGTGAGTATAGTATTCCCAATTTGCTGTATTAACTTCAAAAGTCAGTTTGGGTGATTGTTGTAATGGAAATAAATGTTGCACAGTATGGAATTTAACTTATCTACATGGTGACACCTCTAGGTCAAGTTACAGGTCAGATTTGTGTAAAGGCAACCCCTCTTAGAATTGTATTTTGGTTTGACCAATTAAAAAATATTTTAAAGATGCATAACTTTTTGTTTGGGAGTCACCTTCACCTGCTTGTTTCTATGGATATGTCATTGCTCTGCTTCAAATGTTACACAGTATGACATTAAACAGCTCCACCTTACTTTTTTTTTCCAATTACACATGGTTTTATTGCTATAAAATACTTAGAAAAACAGAGACTGTGACTGTGAGCAAGGTTGCATCTCCACCGATCTGACCTGTAACTTGGTCTAGTTTGGCCTCCAAGAATATAGAAAGGTTTACTGTGAAACATTCCAAACAAAACAATAACAGCTCCATGGAGACAAGCATTTGATGGACTCTCCACCAGAAAAGTTATGCAATGCACCTTTAAGTGAATGAATAGAAGATTATTGCAGACCTCAGGACCAGTTAGATGTTGATTAATTCTGCGATCGACAGATAAAGTATATGGTTGGTTCTTAACAATTTACTTTGTAGTTTCTCTTATACATTGCTGAGTTCAATGTAGATTTCAATGCATATAATTCAAAAGCAGCTATGACAACATCTGAAGGGCACGAACATACAGATAAATAGGATTCTTTGATCCCATTGTAACTATGTAGTAAGTTATTGTGTGAAAGATTTTTTTTCCCCTTAAAGCACATTTTAGATATGAATAGGGGAAAATAGTTTAAATACTCAAATTTATACGTTTTTCCACTCAGTTAACCAAAGGTTGGCAATTTCATCTCTGCTGTTATCTCAGTTTTACGCATACTTAGGCATACTTACTTTGCCTGTTTTAAAAGAATCTGTGTGGCGGTTGGGATTGTGGGAGGCAAGTCCTATCACAGGCTGGACATACCATAATGATTTTCAAAGGCTCATGATGTTGATGTACTTTTGTAGGATGGTGGAAAATTCACATCTACAAATATGAATGTCAGCAATTTGTGAACTGAAAATTTGATCATTACGAAAATAATTATAAACTTATCTGAGGCTACATTTGTATGATGACGGTCTGAACAGAAGTTCGTCTTCACTTTTTATTCTGTGTTTAGATGAGCGTCTTCGGGATGAGATCTGCGTGCATACAGTGACGCAAAAGTATGTGGAATTCAATCGGGGATGCTTGTACTTAAAGCAACAAGGGCATCTTTAAACATTCTCAAGTTTTCAAGCCTCATATTTTCATCTCCTTCTACTCCTTCCACAAAGTTGTCCCACCATTGACTGGTTCTCCCAGGTCTCGTCCATATCCGTCTGGCTCACCTGCAACGAACTGGTGCATCCAGAATTTGACAGAGGTAATTGCAGATCCTTCTCTGTTCACTAATAGTATCTCTGCATATTCTGCACATTTGTTGGGATGCCTCCTGTAAGTTTGTTTCTGCGTTGTGTATGTATGTGATGTAAACATGTACGCGGCACGAGCAGATCTGACTAGAGTTTTGCGTCTTGGGCAGTGTAGACAGAAACGCTACAGCGGAGCGTATTCAACTTTTCCACTCTGGAGCGTGGTTTCAGATCTTTGCGTTTTTAAACTCACAAAACTGCAGTCACCGTCTAAACAAAAGGAACTTCCGATAAAATATTTTGTTGTTTTTACCCGCAAGCATTCTTGTGTAAACAGACCTTTATATTCCATTGTTCCATCATTCAGGTATGAGGTTATGCAAAGCCTTAGGCTACGTTCAGACTGCAGCCTGAAGTGACCCAAATCAGATTTTTTGGCCCCTATGTGACCTGTATCTGATCTTTTAATGACAGTCTGAACGACACAGATCCGATTTTTTCAAATGCAACCCACACCACTTCGATACGTGGTCCTGAAACCAATACATATCCGATCTTTTGACATGCGACTTCAGTTTGAACAGCCAAAGCACATTCATCCGACCTACACGTTATCAACAAGTCACAAACGTCACTATTCTGCACTGAAGTAGGCGAAAATTGTTAATGAACTCCGTGTCACTAAAGTGAAGCACATCGCCACTCACCACTCTTGGCCACGTCTCCACATCCACACGTTTCTTTCAATGGACGTTGCTGCTGCTGCCCCACAAAACGCCACAGCCAAAAACTTTGTCCTTCTCAATTTCCTCCTTAAAACAAGTAAGCTGTTCATGTTCTGGCTCCAGTACAAGAGGAACTTTAAAATTGCCAGGTGCCCAATGCTCGCATCCATATTTGGACAACTTCTGTAAACACAGAGCACGCTCACTGTGGTTGATGTCATCGTGTCCTCCAGTGCGCATGCGGGACACTTTTGGGTCATTTACTGTTCACAGTGGAGATCACATACAAGTCGCATTTAATTGGAAATGTGAACGACCTCGCAAAAACATCAGATTTCACAAAAAAATCCAAATTGAGTGTTAAGCCCTGTAGTCTGAACATAGCCTAAGAGTCAGCTTCTCAGGACTTTAAACCAGGCTTTGTCATCTTAATAACAAATTTACATTTTCACAGTATTTTAGGGTTATGTTGTGTGCTCGTGAAATTTTTGCTCAACCTCATATTGAAAGCACACATTCTAATCCTGGCTATATAATGCTACTATAATGCTGTACAAAAATAATTATAATAGGTGCAAAAAGGACAATGTCGCTGGCAGCATCTAAGCTCATGGGGGAGGAAAATAATGCCTTTGCCTTGGCACTGTGAACTGGCCAAAACAGCACCTATGTGGGCTGGATATTGGAAAACAATACATAAATATCATCTCCTGTCAGCAAGATTAGAAAAGCAATATCCCATGGCAGGCTTCATGCATGGCTGCAGTGGAGGCAGGCAGGGCAGATGTGGTCGTGGTGCAAAAGATTAGGAAATAGAGCAGAGGATAAAACTGAAAACAGGTAAACAGAAAAGGAGCCAGAGGGGAAAATGGAGAGGGATTTTAAATAGTGCCATCAATAAATACTGTAAACAAATACAAAGCCAATGTTGATTAAGTTGGGACCATGAGCAAAATGCAAATGCAATGACAATAGATTGAATTAAGAATAACGTTTACACCAGGGTTTAATAACAGCCAATGGATACCAAGGTCAACTATGATGGTGTGCTGGAAGTAGACAAAAGAGTCCAACATGTGGCAAAGTGATGCAGTGATGAGTATCTGAGCTAGTTCACTGAGGCAGCAGCCTGAGCACGCAGACCCACATGTCCCTCTTCACACACACACACTTCCTCCAGCTCTTCCAGGGCGATCCTAAGGCTTTCCCAAGGAAGCCAAGAGACATAGTCCCATATAGGGTCATCCACAGGGCCTCGTTTCGGTGGGACGTGCCAGTTAACACCTCTCCAGTCAAGGAGGTATAGGGAACAGATACCCAAGCCAACTCACATGGTGGAGCAGCGACTCTGTTGTGGTCCCCAAACCAGACACCCTCTGGCCCTTCACTGCTCGGGGAAATGTTGTCCATAAAAGCCCCGGTAGAGTCCAAAGTGCAGGTCTGACTTACTGCTAGCAACAGCTAAGTGGAAAATGCAATACAAACAACTGTTTGTTTAATTTTTTCTCCCATAGTTATAGCATGTCAGAAATGCAGAAGTCTTCCTTGCAGTTTTTAACATAAACCTACATAGGATGAACCAGACTAATTTCTGTTCTCACAATGCATTAAATGAGACTTGTAATAGCAATGTACACGTTTTGATATTTAGATTTTTCTAACAATGTGTTTCTATGACATCTCACAATGCCTCCACATGTTTGACTCATAGTTCTTACATTCAGTCAACATGAGAAAGTTGGACTGTTTCCCTCTAAAACCTACCCAGCTGTTGTTGTGTATCTGTCCAGGAGGTACACCTGTATGAAAAAAACAACAAGCTTGAAAATCAAGTGAATTCACACCTCCCTATCTATAAAACATTAGCTTCTCAAAACTTCTCCTGGGACCTGGCACCAAGTGAGCTAAACAAATGGAAATTCATATTGCATGAGGCCACAGCCCGTCATGGCTTCTCTTCTCTCTCTCTGAATGTGTACGTGTACAGAGAAGCGTGTTCCTCATGTTGGGTCATTGTTTACCAGTTGACATTTCCATTTAATTTCTTGTTGGGCTGCGATGAAATGACAATCAGTGGCAAAGATTGCTTTTGTAGTGGTAAATAATGTGGAAATGGTGGCAGGCAGTGGGGAGCTCTTCTAACAGCAGGGGCCTGTGGGAGAAGGCTCATTTAGCAACAGCCAAAACCATTTTGCTTCACTGTGCGTTTAGCAAACTGGTGAGGTGTACAACAGTGATTTTGGATAGGTTTTATATATTTAAATCTGCACGTTTGGCAATAGTGTGTTCTGGGATCCATGGAGAAATCAATTAAGACTAAGAGGGTGTGATGTCATGCCAGGCTTAACAAAAAATCATCAGGCAGCATGGCTAAATTGTAGATGGAATGATGGTAGAATTTACGCTTTACACTTAAAACAGGAAATATGTTAAAAATTGAGCTTCTGCTTAGCCTGATTCATCAACCGGTTTCATTTCATGGAAACCATCTCACCTCGCAGCATTTGAATTTTTTGTTTGACGGTAGATGTGTACTTTTTTTTTTTTTTTTTTAACCAATCGTTGCTATATGGTCGTGATGCCTGTAATGCACCACTAACTAACTAACCACTAACCACTAACTGGTATAGCTAAGCTGGTAAGCTTTTCTCAAATCCCATAGGAAGAAGGGCAATAATGTCTTTCCCCTTGATAAAATTCAAACATTCTCTTTGTTCTGGCTTTAAATCCCCAATCTCGGGAATTGTTGCCAACACAGAATGTATAGCTCTTTGCTGATTGGCTGGTGCCTGAACTTGCAAACTGTCTAGTGCAGGGGTGGGCAAACTACGGCCCGGGGGCTGTATGCGGCCCTTTAAACCTTTTAATCCGGCCCGCGGAACTGGAATAAATTACAATAATAAACCTTGTTGGTGTTTTATTTTTCATGCATTAGTAGTGGTGGTTCAAGATATAAGACTGCATTGCTTCCATTTTGAGTTGGTAAAAGTCAAACACAAGAACTTTATAGATGTTGTGACATAAAAATTGACTTACAGTATGTCATAAGAGTCTTGTTGAGCCACGTGTGACTTTGTGGCATGGGTTCTGTTTCTAAGTAAAACCTATTTCCTCATAACTTACCTTCCCCTGTGATGTGCAGTGGACCGGATCTGTTGATTTATGTGTGTTCTGGATTTTTTGCAGCAATGTTGTAGTGCGCATCCTACATAAGCGTAAATACGAATATAATGCAGCTGAGCTCTTAACACGTCATGTCCTGTGTTCTGTCTGGCCCTTCAGGCAAATTTTAGGACCCTATGTGGCCCACGAGCCGAAAAGTTTGCCCACCCCTGGTCTAGTGTATTCCGATTCCTGACCTAGTTGCTGGAGAGAAATGAAATTGAGCGGATGCTTGTGGAACCCCTAGTTGCTGCGAGGGTTGTCAAAAAATACATAAATAAATAAATAAACAAATAAATAAAAAACCTCAGTAGTACGAGCATCATATTGGCTTCCAGTTTTTCACAGAATTAATTTTGAAATAATTTTATTGGTCCACAAATCTATAAACGATAGTGGTTCAAAGTATCTGACAGACCTGCTAACTCTTTATGATTAGATAGTATTGGTCTTCTGGTGGTTCCTCCAGTTCAGACCAAACACGGTGAAGCCTCATTTGATTTCTATGCATGATGGCAGACGAGTGAGAAGATTATTAATCTGTTATATAATTTGTTGTGACTGCAGTTTTGTCTGGAGACAAGACAACCCCTGCCTGACTGCCCGTCAGGCCCAACTTTTACAATGGTCACCACACTCTGACATTTGATGGTGACAAATGAAAAGTGAAACAAGAAAGAAAATTTAGACAAAACTTTTAGGCAAAACTTAGACAAAACAGCAGAGGCCGCATGTCCAAGCCATTGCGCTGACACCTGGAAGATGAATTTGGGAATTACAATCTAAGACTACAAAACAAGATCTGGGTTAAAGAAAGCACATATCACTGTTGATACCTCATACAGTCCCAGGCAGTTAAGGCCGCACAGTGGCACACAATTGATTCAGTCCACACGTGGACCTAGGAGAAAAGGAACTTCTAAGAATTCGGGAATGAATGAACAAAGAAAAATATCAGGCATTCATTATCTGTCACAAGAGATGAAGACACACACGGTGTGCTACACAACTCAGTTAAATGATCACGGGACTGATGTCCTGCATGGCTGCGGCACAAAAGAAGAAGTTATGGTAGAAATTTAGACATGAGATGCATACACCCATCAAGAATCTCAGACTTCAGGTCATTGTGCAATGCATACTGGGAAGGATTTTCCAAAAAAGTGAGCATCAAACCGCCGTGTTTATTTTCCCAGTGGGATGTGTCTATTGACAAAGTCAATCTTTTCTAGTCTTTTGAACCATATCGCTTTTGTTTCTGATTCTGATATTGTCATTTTTTAGTTTTGGGATTCGGACATCGTAATTGTGTAGTTGTTGGATGTCCTAACAGCGGAAAATGGCTTGAGAAATTAGTTTGCGAACTCCATAAATGCAAAAGGGAATCAGATCTGTGTGACTGCCAACCTCTGTTCAAACTGTTTCCCTTCCTAACGGTATTGAAAAATAGTGAAAGGCGATGGGCAGTATTGGTCCATGGGAAGGACGAAAAAGGTAATCTTTGACTGCCTAAATCATCCCGAGTTTGCAGCGAACATTTTGTATGTGGAGTGCTATCAAAGCAAAATCCCGATCCCTCGCTCAACCTCGATAACGAATTTAAAAAGTCAACACCAAAGCAAAAGGTACCAGCTGTTCCCCAAGAAACAACTTCCACTGCAAAGAGACAAGACGTGATGTTGCTGTAAAGCCACAAGAACAAGAAATTGTGAGCTCAGCCTGTTTGTCTTCTGCACTTCTTGGGTTTTGCCCTTCGCCACACTTGTCCAGCGACTAATACAGGTGTGTGTGTGTGTGTGGCGTAATATTGGACCTTCAAAATTATTGGTGGGTTGTAAAATTGGGGGTAATGTGCATTTTAATTTATAGATTTTGAACCATGGAGTTGAGTGCACTCTCACTGCCTTGCCTTTTCTGCCATTTCTGGGTACTGGGGTTTTCCGGGGATTTGAGCTCAGACTGGATTTACATCTTTGGAGCCTGGAGTCATTCAGTGAACTGTGAACCGAATTGTCCTAACACCCGAAAACATTACTGTCACAATGAAGTCATTTACGGAAAATTAATAAATAAACTGTATACTTTAGATACATGTGAATTATGTCTCTGTTCATCAACAACGAACCTGTGTGCCTTTTTTATATTAGCTAGTCCTGGGCCAATCCCTGGTGGCATTGTTGGTTTTTTCCTTTATGATGAGTTATATTACTGTAATTGTTAATTGGTTCAGCCAGTAGTTACAAGATCTCAAGGTAGATCCACTCGCAAATGTTGCATATCAATGTGATTTTAATTCTGTGTAAAACACTTTGTAGAGCACCTTTCATGCACACGGACAACTCAGATAAAATTTACTTAACGCTACTGATGGCTTGTCTGTTAAGAACTTCATTTTAGAGTTATCACAGTATTGGTGTTGGCTCGCCTTTGCTAATAGTCCCCAAGATGCAACCCACAGTATTTTACTTTTACTAGTGTTTGTACAATAAATCATGCCCTCTCTCTGTCTGAATATTCTAAAGTCGTGCGATTCTTGCTTTGTATGCAGCAATATTCACACTGTTTATGACACCACGGTTGACTGGACAATGACTTGTAGTCCTCGCCTCATACATTTACTCTGCCCCAGACTTTCCTTGCTGTTTTTCTCTTGTTTACACCAAAATGTGAGGTGTGATCTTCCTGCATTGGGGGTTATCACCAGCCCCTTTTAGCAGCAGCTCTGAGGAGTTGGCTCTGAATGGGCTCAAAGCTGAACACAAGTCTCATGTTTTTCAATGTGCGGCTGCAAAATCTTTTCCTCTCCACAGCAAATACATTCAGGATTTCAACAGTTTCCATGCAGTGGCCGGACTACATCAGTGATAACCTGCTCTGACTGGCACCACAGGTTTGAAAACACATCACCCAAAGGCATTGTCTGGTTGTGAGCTTTTCACCAAACATTTATTTTTGATGTATTGTTACACACACACAAAAAAAAATAATATATTTTAAATCAGAGACAACCCTGCTGCTCTGCTTCATGCCAAGATTGTGATTGTCCATAAGCTCCAGCCACAAATGTTTCCAATATGGAGTTACAAAGGTAACTTTTTAGTTACAATCTTAACAGGAAATCTGCAATTTCATTGATGAAAATCATTTATTTTTTTGGTTAAATCCAAATGAGAGAAAAGCACAGACATATTTCCCTTGTACAACTGCACAAAGCATTTCTCTTTACACATTTTCTCACAAACAAAATGGGCTGTATTATTTAAAAAAAGTTAAAGTTGCCATGTTTGTTTTGGTTTGCTTGTGAGTTTCACATTTGGCTTCCACCCAAACCACAAACCTCTGTGATTGGTCCCAGCTCCAGCCACCAGCAGTCAGGTCCAATCTCACCAGCTGGAACTTGCCAAGATGGATTCTCATGAGTTTGTAAACATATTGCAAGAATCCCATTTTCCTGTGCAAGGTTAGCCAAAGACTAGCCTAGTCACTGCCTACAATGGCGCGTAGTCTGGGCCCCAACAATTAGCCAATAATAGAATCACATAGTCCATTCTTAAACCTTTTTTATGACAAAAATATAATGATGTAATGAATATAAGGTATAGAAAACATTATGTGAGCTTGTTTGCTTTCCATGTGTCACAAGTCACCCTTTGTCTTGGCTTATCACTTTACCTGTTCTCTCAAGGTGACAACTTTTGCTACTGCTCATCCTATAATTATTGTCTGTAAAGGGGAGCTCTGTGTGATAATGTCGAACGTGTTGAATATGCACCAATACATCTTTCTGACGCTTCATTATCCCATCACACTCTCCTCTTGATCTGACAGCACGCTTTCTTCTTTTGTACCCCTCCGATCATCACTTAATCTCTCCATCTTCGTGTATTTCTCAGCAATTTGGAACAGTCATCAAAATGCACCCTGCGTTCTCCTCAAGCTGTGATTTCAAACGCGGTGAGTGGTTTTACCTGCCAGGATGTTCACTTTACATGCAAACCACCTATCTTTTATAACATTTTTTTAAAACATTGCAAGCATATGGCCACATAAAGGAGTAAAGATTCAGAGCATATGGAAGGCATTTTTTATTCCACCTCAGCATGGTCTGACAGGTGCTGAAGAAGCCTTTTAAATATAAAAGAGTCCAAGGTGGTCTCCGGGGTGATAAGACGCAAGAGAGGACTTCCCGGTGTGGTTGTCATGGTGGGAGCTTTGAACTCTGATTGGCTGAAGGCATGGCCTAGGGCGCTTGGAGGGACACTGCTGAACTGTGGCACAGGGAGTGACAATGGACAGACTTAGAGAAAAGTACTAAAGTGGACCAAAAGTTAAGTTAAAAATAATAATAACAATATAAAGGATCAGTTAATGGTGATATAGAGAAAACTACTCTGGTTCTACATGAGTCCAGTTTACAATATTTCAAAGTGCAAATAATAGCCTCTGCTATGGGCACACTCACACTAGTAGACTTAAGAACTGTGCTGTGCTCAAGCACGTAGGGTTCTGTGGCTCGCACTCAGGCCTGCACAACCGAACCGGGCCACAGTCCGATGATGTCATCACATGGCATTTGTTTACATGTCATGTAGCAGTGCTGTTGCTTTTAGAGGAATAAATAAGTCCAATAGCACAACATATCTATTAAATAGTGAGGCTGATATGAGTCCTGCTGTGATATGCGCTCCTTTATCAGTTTATGGATATAATAACAGCGCAGAGGAGAATGGGTAGCTGAAGAAGAGGCTGCCAAAATGTCCACGGTCCTTATTGAAGGTAAGCGCAAATTTGCCATGTGTTTTAGAGTGGAGTTTATTCACTGTTTTCCTCTTATGAGTAACATCAACGCACACACAGGGCTTGAATAGTAGAGTCGTGCGTGTGCATGTACATGTGCTTTAGCCCACCTCCTCCAACCGGGCCAAAGTCCCAGTTGTACTGTGCGTGGGCTAGGTTTGATTGCACTCACTCTGGACAAACATACTTTAGGGGTGATCCGTGCTTGGGCTATTGTGAGTACACCCTAAAGCCGTGTTCAGACCAAACGCGTCTGGCGCAAATAAATCACGTCAGATGCCCCTAGTTTGCCACTTGACTTTTTTGAGTCATTCGCTTCATTCACGCATCCAGGTCGCTCAAGTTTGGGAATTTGGTCGTGCAAGTAAATCCGCTCTATTGCTGTGTTCACTCTACTCTGCTGTTTTCATTTAGGAAAAAATAGATGGAGAGTGTGGTACAACTTGTCACCATGGTGATGTTATTGCTTTGCCGGGATTGTTCCACAATATGGTATTAAACATACAGATGGAGACAAGCACAAAATGCCATCAGGTTATGTTACAGGTCAAATAAGAAAGTAAGAATGCATGTTTTTAAAGCATATTTTAAAGGGCTTATATGTTCTCTATTGTAATGTTACTTCATCAAAAGCATGTATTTTGTTTCATTCACACATGTTTAATACACAGACCTTGCATATTTAGGCTGTGTTGTTCTGTCAAACAGAAAAGATTCTGCTCCTTCTTGTGATGTCATGGTAAATCAGGAAGTGCTCCACTGTATTTTTTAACTGCATAGAACTTCACTAGAATCATTTGGATCATTTCAAGCCTGGAATTGCCAATCTCTACTGAACAAAAGGTCAAGAGTAGCTGTTAACTTGAAAACTACCACTTCATCACAAGGGGGAACCAAGCATTTTGAGCTTCGGAGATGTAGACAAACTAAAATAAAGGATTACTCAAACATGTTTGAATGAAACAAACTATCACCCTGGGCAGATTTTATAGGTATAACATTTTAACAAGGCAAGCTCACAAGTCAGTTTTGTGTAATTTAAAACCTTTAATTTACTGAATAGATGGAAGATAATTAAGTTTAAATGTCATATTTTGGAACATAGGCAAAGCAATAACATATCCATGGAGACACAAAAAGTTACATAGTGCACCTATAAAAGAAAAAAAAAAAAACTATAATAATAACAATAAATGAATAAATATGCATTATTTTTATAATATAATAAAATGTATTAATCAGGCCTGACTCTGTTAAAATTATTTTGCAGCATATTCTTGTTCTGCAGCAAAGGACAGAATGCAACAATATCAACATCAAGAGGTGACAACCACAAATACTAGAAAAACCATACACTTTACATTTCACAGTCACTGACGGCAAGTGTAGCCTTCAGTAAGACATCTTCTGTAGTTTTTAGATTGTAGTTGTCATATACCTTATGGTTAAAGAATAGGGAAGAATACAAATATAGGATACAGGTATGTCGATAGGGTTTATTTTACTACTGATATTTATTTCATAATACCTAGATTCCTTCTTAAGTTTTAAAATAACTGTAGCTTGCACTTTGTATTGAATCTGTTTGATTAAATGTGAAGGTTATTCCAACAAAGATTTTAAAAGCATGCTGAATGCTTCTTGTTGGCTTTCATAGAATGTGTTGCAGGGTCAGTGGCAGAACACTCAGTGCAAATGTGATCTATAAACCACTGTATCACTGCATGTGAAAGTTATTGGGTAATTGAAAATCAGAACAGTTTAAATGTGAATGGTAATATATTCACTCAGGGCCCAGTCAAGCCCACACAATCCTTGGACTATATAACATTACTGCACTTAAGTGGCTCCAATTTCCACTTTAATTGAATGGTTTGGCCTATTATTTGTAGAATCATGATTCACAAGGCAGCAGAGCCAGTATAAGGTCACAATGAACTTGCTTTTGTTAGAAATAGTGTGATTTGATTGCGTGGTAGTTCTGCTGGTGGTGTGGTTGAATCAGATATGGAGCGGAGTGCGCCCATGCATAAATGCCTATGAGTGGATGAGTGACTGACTGCACCACTTTGACAGGCCAATATAGCGCAGTACATTTATGGATTTTAGCTCCGGGGCTGCTGTGGGCCTTCGCCAAATCACTGTGTTCCTGTTATCCCTGTCTGCTTCTCCTGCTCTCATCCGCACTTCCGCAACACTAAAGGAGCAGTCGCTTCTTCAGGAAATCAAAAATCACCTCTGACCCTGATGAGAGCAGCACGGATCACATAGAGGCCATAAAACTCATATTGAAAGTTTTTTGAATTACTGCATGTAAAAGCCACTTACAAATATGCAATATATATGTATTATATGTATCTGATTGTTCCCTGTATGAGATAGCTGGAGCTGATCACAACAACTGTGGTCTTTAGGTGGAGTACATGGCCGGTACATTTGAAGGTCTAGTATTCATATAATCATTCCTTAATATCCATTGAATAAATGAATGACTGGTATTGATTACATTTTTTCTGCCTGTATCCTATTGTTATTCTATTTTTTATTGTTATCTAAGTTATCTTTATCCAATTGTATGGATTTACTCTATTTGTATTTTAATACTGATGTACTTCTTTAGACTTTGTTTTTTTAGACAACTTTGTTAGTAAAAAGTGCTATTCATAGATTTCAGCTTCATGCTAGGTCATTTTTGACCACTGAAAATACTATATATAAAACACTGTGTTTTGAATTGTTAATTGCTAAGGCAACAATGCCAAGCTTTTCATCACCCTGAAACCCCTTATAGATGAAGTAGACATCGTACTTGTTTCAACTTGTTTGGATGGAAGCCACACATAACCCAATGAGGTTTGACTTAAATATTTATATTTTTTAGGCATCCATTTGAACATGTACTTGTATTTGAGTATAATTATAGTCTAGGAATCTTAATCTGTTACATTTAAAATCATAGGAGTTACTTTTAATGAGTAAAGCAAAGAACAAATTGTCCCAATCAACGTCTATCTCTGGGCTCTGTCTGCGCCTTCTGTATGAACGAACACACAATACTCTGCATTGCCTGCTATGATGAGCCAGAGCTCACAGTGTAATGCAGATTGTGGTCTAAAGGAATTGAATTCCACTTTAAACTGTTTAATTACAACATTTTGAATAAAAGACTCATCTAAAATGCCAGTTAAACTGTGTAAACTTTACATAGTAATTTTCATGAGCACTATACTTCTATCCATTTCCATTTTCTTCCACTTTATCTAAGGCTGGGTTGGTCATTAGTTTTACAACTCAATAGATTTCAGTCATGTAACTGTACTTTTACTTGAGTATTTATTTTCTGTACTCTGTCCACCACTTCATGTCAGTACATGCCCAATTTGTTAAAGTGTGAACAGCAAGCACCTGGTTCAGTAAAACTTCCACTTGGTTGGAGTTGAATTCTATGTCCAGCTAATCCATTGCAACAACGTGAGGCAAAACTTGGCGTGACCTCCTATGTGAAGCACACCTCAAAAAGTATTTCATATAAAAAAGTGTATTTGGGCCTGTCAGAAGTGATGGTTATAGAAAATAAAAATGCACATATTCAACACTTGTGCTTTGGGAGCTTTTACTGTTTCCAGCCATGGAGCAATTTGAGGATCGCAGAAAGAACACAAAAGGTAAACACACGTCAGTCATTGTGAGCAGGCTCTGAGGCGACTGGAGCATGACAGAGAGAAGCCTTGTTTTCATGTGTGAGCCTGAGACTGGTGCACTTTCAGTCTGAAAAAGAACAGGGATTTAAGCTTATCTACCGCCTAATTTAAAATCTGTTGTAACGATATTGCAATGATGGCATATTATTACATTTACCAGAAGACTCACACTTACAATGCCTAATAAAAACCTGCTGCACTCAGTTAGGATTAGGATATGTAACATTTGAATATTTAGGATATTTTACATTCAAATTGATATGTTTATATAGTAAAAATAATAACATTTGACATTAAATATTTATCAAATGTGTATTATGTAACTTTTCTGGTGGGAGAGGTCATTCACCGGGTGGTCTATGTTATTGCTTTGCCTGGAATGTTCACAGTATGGCTTCAAACTGATCTACCTTGCATTTATTAAGTTAGATGTATTTTATAATTGTATTAATTAAAGGGCCCACATTATGAATTGTGTTTTGTTTCATTGTTTCACCAGGGTGAAATTGTTTCAGTCACACATTTTTAACTCCTTCCCTGCATATTGAGTTCTTCTTTCAAATTGAAAACACTGTTCCAACTTCTGATGTAATGTGCTAATACAGTGTTTTTAAATGCCATACACTTTAACTAGAATCATTTGGATAGACAGATAACTCTGGAATTGTCAATCTCTACTAAACAAAAGGTAAAAGGTAGCTGTTAACTTGAACAGTCATCAATCACAAGGTTTGAACTTTGGAGATGTAGACACAATAATAATAAAGGATTACTTAAACATGTCTGAATGAAATAAAACACAAGACCAAGTCTGTTTCTGGTGATGTGACAACATGGCCTTAAGCTCACAAGACTAAATTTTGTGAGCTTCGTGAGCTGTCTCATCTTTTCACTGTATATTAGTGTATAATCTTTTAGGTTGCAAATTGGTTATTTTACACAAAAAATCCAACAGTAAGGGCTGCCATCTCCTCTGGTGTGACAATAGATACAAGACCATACAATGTCTTAATGTTCGTTGTATTTGTGACATGTCACTTTTTTTTTTTAAAACTGCTGAGGTTTCACAAACGGATGGAAATGAATGACGTATCTGATAATGGACATCGGTCCCCCTGGTAGTCTGGTATCCTTCCACCATGGCACATTCATGTATTTATGTCTCATTGTCTTTTTTTCTTGTACAAACAAATAAAAAAACTTAATGTATCAATTCAAGGGCATTCTACTTCAAAATAATGTTATAAAAGAAAAAAATATTTCACCGTAATGAAAAAATTACCAAATTCTCTGCACTAAAATATTTCAAAGATGTCAAGACTAAGGCTGCAAGTTTAATGAAAATGTCTGGGTAAGTGATGGCATTTGATATAATTAAATTTGTTCTAAAATATTTGTAGAATACTTAACATTTGCTATCCAGCATTTGCAATAATAATTCAAACTGTGGCTTAACTTTATATTTGAACTGTGCAAATGTGATTGAAACTATTGCATTAACGTTACCAAAGGTGACAGGACTTTTTTTTTCTGTGGCTGCGCTCCTCCATGTTGGATGTTAACAGGTGTGGGTTGTATGAGAATGACATGGAAACTTCTTCATTTACTTGATTAGAGGCTCTGTATCTGATTTTATTACATGCTGCAAAATTTACGTTACCCCAGCATAGACTGGTTAAGCAGCTCTTGATGTCAAAATAAGTCTGCTGTGTACCATCTGCATTGTGACGTTTTTTTTTTAATTGATACTCTGCAGTGATATCATGCTGGGGGTGTTCTACATGTATCCCCATCTCAATTCTTTCTTATGATATTGTGTTAAAACAAACCTCAAATTAAAGTCTAACAAAGCCTCAGACAGAGCGGTGCCTGAGTTAGCTTCAATAGTGTGATAATCAGGAAGTTACTGTGACAACAAGACACCAGTCTGGTTTCTGAAAACAATTGCACTCATTGCGGTTAATAACAGGGATGCTCAGAATGCATAAGGTAATCGAGAAATATTTTGGACCATTCAAAATTGTTTAAAATGAACTGTTTTTAAGATTGTAAAAATCAGGTACAGCGCCTTTAAAACCTTTTCCTTCACTTGATTAAATACACTGCATGCTCCAAGAATCTCAGTCCCCATACTGTAACTGCTTTCCATCTGCACTGTCTAATTTGAAAAGCCCTTAGCCATCACACACTACAACCCAGTACAATACGCTGCCATTAAATCATGCATAACCAACACTGTGAGTCTGTCTGACAGATCTACACATCTGCCACAACTTAGTCCGTTTTCCTCATCAACAAAGTTTATGGGGCGATTGTAACTAATGTGTTTTTAATTACAGTGTGGTGTCAGACAGCAGGATTATTTCAGTAATTTAATTAAACTATTATAATCAAATTTGACGAGAGGTGAGTGACGCATTAAGGGAACCGCTTAAGCTCCTATGGGAGAGCAATGTTAATGACAACATAATTACAAAATGTTTAGCTGATCCATGTGCTTACAGGTGGTAAGGTTTAACTACATATGAAGAGTAGTCAAACATGGCTAAATGTAACAACATGCCATGATCCAAGAAGATGAGCTGGTGATAAAATATACAATGATTCACTTCAAGGTACGGAGCAAAAATGATGTAGACCAGAGCTGTATGAAGAAATGCACTGAATAACAATGAATAGGCATCAGTGATTATATGTGTTACAGAAGGTTTAGATGTTGTAGCTAAGATTGCTGAATTGATTGCTGATAGCATCAAGTTTGAACTGCATCTGTAGTTGCATGTGCAGCATACTAAAATTACCTGCATCTATTTAACTGTAAGAGGTAACTTGTTACTCAAGTCAATGTCAAACCCAAACCCATGTAAAAGTCTGGATGATAATAGTGAATATAGTGCTAGTGCATTATGCTGTATCATGTGCGTTACAAGCTTTACAAGTATTTACATGAGTTTGTTATTACAAGCAGGAATCCACAGTAAAACCTTAACCATTAGGTTATTAGATAACATCATTACCAACTGAACAACCCCAATATACTACTGAGGCAGTCTCTGAACTAAAATGAAAAAAGTGTGGCTTCTTTCAAAATACTTAAAGTGTTTTGTGCATTTACTTATTATGACTTATTAATACTCATTATGACTGAAGTATGAGCAGTGTTCAAACTAGCAACCTTCTAAAGGGACGAGTGCTTTATAAACCACTGTTGCTCAAAATTCATGTCAAGGTTTTATTTATTTATTCATTCATTCATTCATGATGTAACTTAAACAAGATGCTTCATCACAATAGGTTTATCCTTCAACTTAATAAGTAGTAGTAATAAGTTCATATATGCAAAAGTATCTAACCTTAATATGAAATAAACCATTTCTGCATTTCACTTGTGCCGTTAACAGTCTCAAACTTCCCAGAGCCCTGCCTGTACCCTTGACAGACAGCAGGCTTTGGTTTATACTGATTTGGAAAGACAAACAGTTGTATTCCCAGAATGTGCCCTATAGCTCGGTGATCAATACCCCTCCTGATTAACTGGCATAGGCTTAAGTGCGCTTGACTCCTGCCCTCCAAGGTCGGACGGGGGCCACATTATGAAGACATCCTTCAAAGCTCGGCGCCCCCTAGGTCTGAGCGGTGACAGGGCGGCTGCACCAGGGCTCATGGGAGGTGTAGCATCGATCCAGAGCAGAGACAGACACAGACAGAGAAATTCAGATAAAACTCCAAACAAGAGAAAATGACTGAACTAAATCATAAGGGGCATGCAGCAGAGACAGTAATCAATGCAGCAGTCAGATCATCATTTACATTTGAATGTTTACAAGACAGAGACTGAAATAACCCACACACATTTTCTGTCCAAAAGGCGCGTCACTAGACCAGAGCTGAAATCTATTTTGGGAGGGTGCAAAGAGGGATTATCACATTTCTGAGTGGAGAAAGTCACAGAGCATAACACCAGAAAAGGGTTGATAGAGATTAGGAGGCTCTGCCCCAGGCGCCGCTCCACATGAGGGTGAATGTATATTACAATGCAAAATGTAACACAAATATATTGCATCATCATAAGTTGTAACAGTAGTAGTAATAATTAATCAAACCTCTAAAATTAAACACTTTTTCACTTCAATAGTGCTGGGAATTACAGGGCCCCTCACAATTTGATTTGATTTTTCAAAAACTAAATGCATTTTCACAGAATAATTTCTATGTTAAGCCACTACCTGTGCAAACTCAAAATGAAATACATCTTTTCAATGATCAAAACAGTGAATCTGTTAGTAAATATGTAATATTACATGCAACAGTATTACAAAATGTATTATCACAATATATGGTATTTTAGCACACCCTGATATGTGTTTGGGGGGTCAGACGTAACTTTGTGTGATCGGGTGAATGTGGATGAGAACCAACATTATGAGCTGTTTACAATGGCACAATGATACATAAAAATATGACCAGTCACATCAGTTGTCACAGTATTACATGTTTCTTCCCATATCGCTCAGTCTTAGTATACTATATATGACAGAATGTTGTGGTTGGGGGACAGGGTCCATTTCATTCTCTCTCTCAGCTGTCCATCAGATCTTATTGTGACTACTGACATGTCATAAGCTGTCTCATTTCGTTTGACAACTCCACTGGTGCCGACTGCTGATGTAACCTCCACACGGTGAACACAGATGTCAAATGTACTTGAGGTTTTACATGGCAGCCCTGTCGTATGGATGACAATGTGAAATTTATAGTGAGAAGTGAATCAGGGTATGTCATACATTAAACTGCGTGTATGTATTTAAAACGCTTTATCAAACATGATAAAGAAATATTAAAAGAAAGACAGGCACTGGGTCTTTATTGACAAGCTGCTAATAATAACAAGAGCCGCTGTCACAGTCACAGCCCACACTGAACTCTTAAAATTGCCCCGTATCATTCAGATACTTCACCCACATTGGCTAGTATGAAAGTGGTGTGCGTGGGTGAATGGTAGTGGTCAGAAGGGTCGTTGGTCCAGATTGGCAGCCTCTCTTCTGTCAGTCTGCCCCAGGACAGCTGTGGCTATAGCTTACCACCACTGATTATGGAGTCAATGAATAATAACTATAGTGTGGCGCTCGGAGAAGATTTGACAAGCCTGTAAAGCACATTACAAGTGTAAGGCATTATAATTATTATTATTACAGGTCAACTAACTCTCTGTTCACAGTGCATGAAAAACACAGTAAAATATCCCCTCATGACACAACAGGAATGGAACAGGAAAACAAGTGAATCAACGCAATATCGAGCTATTACATTTTGCTACAGTTATGTTGAAATAATCCTCTGTTCTTGACCCATTATTAAAATCTGTTTTTTAGATGCAATGTAGAAATTATGGTCTGCAAATTATGTTCGGATTGGAATATGATTTAATTTTGAACCACAACAAACGACAACCAACAAAATGTTTGATTCTGGCCTTATGTATTACAAATAGCAAATAACAATGCTGCAACAAATGTCCAAATATCCATAATGTTGTGACCAATGGATGGAAATTAGCCATTTGACTATAATCCAGTGTACATGCATGTTGTATTATGTCTGTCCGTTAACATGTACTGTCCCAATCAAATAAGTAAAGTGGGTGTACAGTATTGCTCCACTTAACACCAAACAAAGGCAGCAACTATATTTGTCACCTTCCTTTGACAGAATTTTCCCACATCTACATGACGCCAGCTTCTACAATGCCAGAAGATTGACTTATATAATGCCTCTAAATACATTCATTTGTCCATCATAAACATGTGAAAATCTGTACACCTCCTTTGGCACCTCTACCTGCTTGCTGGATTCTTGCAAGGAAATGTTTAATGAGAGAGCCAGCACCAGAGCTTGCGAAATCATTTAAATTTCAAATGCACGAGGTGATTATTCCAGTGATTTAGCCCTGTGACTTATTGTGGAATAATTTAGCTCTAGTAGGCAGAATGGAGACAGCTAATGTCTATGGAGACCTCTAGAAAGACTGCGGGAATGTATGAGCAGGTGGCACCAGAAGGGCAGTGAATGCATATAATACTAGTAAAATGGTAGAAAGGAATTACAGAGGTTTTTATTGTTTACAGCATACAAAAAGTTAAGAATAGAAAAGAGGAGTCAATGCACATGGAAGGCCAGGATGGATGTGCAGGCTAACGGGGATGGCAGTGCACAGAAGACGAACAGAAGGACTGGGGCAGAATCAATGGAGAGGTGGTAATTGCCTGGCAGACAGGAATGGATAGAAAGCAGAGTCAAAGCATGCAGAACAGACGCAATGAGCAAATGAAAAGGGAGAGAGGCAAAGGCAAAACGCGCACAGAAGAAAGATGGTGGCGCACTAAAGCCATGCTCCGAGTTCAAAGAGAGGAGTGGAGGTTGGGCAGGTAGAAGAGAGACCTGAAGGGCCAGCATAACAGGGATGTGCGTGTAGTTAGAACCAGAAAGACTAGAAAATGGAAGAGAATCAAGAGGTTATGTTTTTTCAGGGTATGTTTGTGTTTCATCCAAGTTTGAGCTTAGAAAAGGTGTTTAGAAATATTCACAAGAGTACTCAGGTTAAGAGTCTGTAAAGGATGAGTTAATTTGTTTATTCTACAGCAGAGGCCCATATTTGAGAAGGGGTTAGTCGATGAAGATAGAAGTGAACTTATAGACAGTACAAACACTTTAAAATAAGTGCGAGTTGAATAGTTCCTGTGCAAAATAAATATGAATTCCTTTTTGGTGTTGGACAAAATAGTCTCTTTACCACTGTTGAAACCTTCTTAACTTGAATTCAGAATGACAAACTAACAATTTCAGTTTGTGTGTGTGTGTGTGTGTGTGTGTGTGTGTGTGTGTGTGTGTGTGTGTGTGTGTGTGTCAAAGCCTGGTCTTGAACCAATGCATCCACTACTGCTTACACAGAACAGACTGGACTGTTTCAAGTTGATTTCCCTGTTCACACAATCAAGTTTAACATGCAACATGCTGGGCAAAAGTGAATTTAGATGTGGATACTGTGAAAAGCGGTAGTTTAAAAGTGTATCAGCGTATTTAAAAATGTTATAGAAATTTAATTATGGCAACAACTAAAGCTTTAAAGAGGTTTTTGAAAGTTTAAAAAGTGACAAACGAAAGCTGACACACAAAAGCGATGAGTAAACATAAATCACATACACATGCATTTTACGCAATATAACTTAAATAAATCAACCAACTTAAATTTGGCCCTTGATATAAGTACATATTTGGCCCGTGAGATCATATCAAATATGCATTAGAGCTGCCCTGCTGGCTACAGATAGGCTATAGAGACATTTATTTATTTAAAATTGTGTTATTATTTTATATTGTGCTTGTTTTGAACTCAATGTTGCAAAACTATTATTAAACATTTATTTTAATAAGAAGTGTAACATTACATATCTTGAAAGAAGAGAAAACATGCAGATGTTGCTGAAATTTTTTCAATAAATATTTAATTTGGCCCAAGACAGTCCTAGTTTTTAATTTTGGCCCTCTGTCAATTTGAGTTTGACAGCCCTGATCTAGATAATAGAGGAAGCTATATTTTTATTGAAGCATGTTGTAGAATTTTCTAAGTATTCTAATTAATAAATTAAAATCTATGGACTGTTTTTAGAGATTATTGCTGTTTTCAACATCTGTAGCTCAAAGCAAAGTAAGCTGAATGTTTTTATTTTTTTTTTTTTTTTTTTTTGGAAGTTTTGGCAGAGAGGCAACTAGTTACACACAGTCACTCAAAAGGATTATCCACATTATCCCTTTGGAGCCACAGAAATAATGTTCATCTATTATTTCTAAAACAAATCAATCACAAAAAAACAACAACAAAAAAAAAAAAAAAAAACACAAATGACAATCCAAAAAGAATGACAAAGGACCATACATTGGCATGATGAAGTGAGGGAGTAAAATCACAGCTTTTCCACCACCATATGCACCCATACACTCCATATTATGTTCCGCTGTCGGCCCAATTATTTGCGATTAATCATTTGATTGATGTGGCAAACATGTTTCTGCTTACAAGCAAATAATGGATCAATCAGGGACAGGAGAGGGATCATTTAGAAACACGGGAGAAGCCATAAATTATCTGTGATTGGCTAATGCATGATTAATGTCCCCTGTACATAAGCCTAACGTGATTCATCAGTGTTTGATATGTAATTGGTCTATATACAGCAAATAAATGAGAGGGCTGCAACTGCTATGGGACATCCACGCTAAGGGTGCTATACGAGAAGTTCAAGAGTGCTAGGAGCCCCAAGTTCAGCACTAAAAGTAATTAGTGAGTTTTTTATTGAGATAAAAACCACATGGCAGTCCAAAAAATCTGAATACATATTGGTTGCTTACATCAATACACACATGCAGTTGATTTCAATACATGAAAAATGTGTGAAATGAAAATCAATTTCTCTTAACATGCTTCAGAAGAGGAAGTCCATAAACTGCTGTATTTTTGTTGATTGTCAAGCAAAGGTGGATGTATTTATAAATCCGTTAAAAACATAGTCCATCAAGTACATGATTAAATGGTTATATAAGCACTAACAGATGTACTGAAGATATAATTTGTATACAATAATGTTTATTAATACTATTTTAGTCATTGATTATTGAGCTTTTAGCATTGTTCCCTTATCAAATATACCTGGAGTTGTATTTTGCTTCATTCATTCTTATTTCGTGAATCTTGTTGTTTCCCAAGTTCTATTCCTCTGAGCACTCACTAAACACTAAACAAATTTGCCGTTACGTCACAAGTAAAAGTCCATAAATCATAGCTAAACTCATTCTGAGCATTCCTGTCGTCAAATTGCATTCTTGTGTGAGCATGTCAGAAAAGGTTGCTAATCCTTGTTGTTAGTTTTTCAATGATAATTTCCTCTTCTGCCAGTAGATACGATGCTAACCCAAGATCTTAGTTTAAAGGGTGCACCTGAGGGAAATGGTCAACTGTAGCCATTATTTTAACTTCTAAAACCCATCCCACTGTGAAAATACCCAAAAGGGGCCAATAACAATAAAATTAAGACATAATATTTGCCCTTTAAACCAAAACACCATTTACTTCATACTGTGCTGTGAGTACCAAAACCCGAACTGTTTCAACTTACTATTTCATTGCCTTCTACTACTACAACTACTACTACTACAACTACAAACCCCATTACTGTGACCATCTCTATTACTATGTTATTGCCACAGCATGAAAAGTTCTTTAGGCCAACATTTATTCATAGTATTTAGCAGTTGATGACCATTATAAAGTGTTGTCTGGCATAATGGCATGTGTAAATGTAAGCCATAACTCACTCTAAAGCTCCCGCCTCACTCCTACAGTGAGAGACTTGGCTGATTTTGGATATTGTGTCTCTTCAATCATTAATCAACAGCCTCCACTATAACTTTTAGTCTGGAGTCAGCAGTGTCCTTGCTCTGCCCTCCTCCCTCTCAGTGGTCCGGTTTATGCCTACACACTTCTTAAACTCCTCTCTCTCTCTCCCTCATAACAGCGTTTAGCCTGAGGTAAGACAAGTGCGTTTTGGGGTTGTTTGCTGTCTGGTTTGCTGACAATATGACATTTGTTTTGCTGTAGCTTGTTTTGCAGTTGAGCTTGTTGAGTCAGGACTGCGTAGGATCAACAGAGATGGCTGCATATACTTCAGAATCACTTTGGTATGGCACTTGCTTTTAAATTAAATATAATGTTGGAACTTGGAAGCAGTGCATGATGTGTGTTGTCAACGGCCCGCAGCAAGAGACAAAAATCTGAATCTGAAGGTATCCTTCTCATATTCTCCACAAAATACTTTTAAAAGTGACTTAGGAAAAATGTTGAAGTTGACACACTTTAGCCGAATCCTTGTCACAAACAATGGGAGACCTGCCAGATCTACTGTCCTTGGGCAAGACACTTAACCCATCTCGCCCCTAGTGTCTGAGTACACTGGTGTGTGGATGGTGAGTGGTTCCTTAAAAAAAATAAAATTAAAAATGTGGACCCAAAGTTTACCAATTACCAATAAATGCATTCATACTGTGAGAGGGCTCTCCTCTCCATAGATCAAACCTCCATGGAGATGCATAGGTATAATATGAAACATGATAGACATAATAATAACATCTCCATACAAACAGCTGTCTGACACCATGGGAGAATTTAGTGTACCTTTAATTTATTGTATTTATTTGTATAAAGTGCAAAGCTGTATGAATTGATTGAGGTGAAAATGTGCAACTTCCACTCTCCTTGCATCATCTGTCAACTTCCCCCAGCCCTTAAGACGAAGGCAAAAGTTTAATTTGAGGATTTTTATTAATAAAATCACGTTCACTGATCACGGCTGAGATAAGCATTAATGGGGCATCATTATCTCCATTTTCATCTTTGGGGAAAGGAGACAGAGAGGGGATGACAGCTAATTGCAGAGCAGTGCATGTGAGTAAATCTTTGCAATGTCTATCATAAAAAGGAAGCTCTACAGCACATTCTTAAAAGATTTTTGGCATTGAAAATGTGGTTTGCCGTCGTGCCTGTATACAGCTTTTATGTCATACCATCACAGGTTTAGTAGCCCTTACACTATAAAAAGGCAGAGAGCTTTGAAGTTCTATATCCTTTTGGTCCACCTGTGTCACATCTTACCTCCCAATAGTTCCCCATTCTTTGCCCAAACCACCAATTTCCCTGAATATTTTAACCCCCTTTGCTTTCAAAACCTTCTAGATTTGAACCCTTTGTTAAAATTACATCAAAATAACAAGGAATGACAAAAATGCCCACTCTGTAATGTCAAATACCACAGTGCCCCCAAGTGGTCAGCCTAACCAAAGCATGCATCATGTAGAATACAGTGAAGTGGGAGTTTTGTATTCATTCACGAGTATCCATGGATGCTGATGGCTGGGTACAGGCTAAGATGAAGGTGAGGAGTTAAAATTGGAGCTCGGTATGTAGGAAATGCATTAAGAGGACCTGTGTCAACAAATACAGAAGAGAAGAGGCGGGTGGTATGGGGACTTTATTTGTTCATGTTAGAAATGTTTACTTTTATCATAACATTTTATGTTAGAAGTAATACTTGAAGAAAAAAAAAAAAAACTTAAAAATTATATATATATACATTTTAATTCACATATTCATGCCTATTCACAGCAAGTGATCCTTATAACCTGAAAGAGATTCATTATGGGCATTTGCTTCTTCTATATAAGAGTCTATTGTGCTATAGTCTATTGTGCTATAGTCTATAAGAGATAAAATGTGCATGAGCCAGGATTTGTGACACTACAGCACAAGGAAGAAGAAGATTTGCTTAGACAATCCCAGAAAGCTGCACGTCTGTAAATCTTTTACTAAGATCTGTGATTAGTAAAAAAATAATAATAATAATACTTTTAATTAATTCATGATATACATGGGTTTCTGATAAAAACAACAAGAGTTCCATAGCAATTAACTAATTAAAACAATAAAAATACAATAACTTTTGAATCATAGAAATCATGCCACTGTTCTTAAGCCTGTGGAGCGTGCTCTTAACAGCCGCCATATCAGGACACTTGAACATTCTACCATAAGAATCAATGCATTTTCAGGTCCCCCAAAAGTTATGTTTCACCAAATTTCCCATATATTTTAGATTTTGCATCAACAGCCACTATGTATATCTTTTATACAACTGTGTGTTAAGAAATAAGATTTTTAAACAATAAGTTTCACCAGATTAAATACACAGAACTGCTGCAGTGCATCATCAGCGTACTTAGTGTAACTGATCTTGACTTGTCAAAGGATTAGTTATTTTTGGCTTTGTTGTTTACAGATTTAAAATGATCAAATAAAGAAAGTAAAGTGTCTGACATGGGAGCCATCTTGGGACGATCTGTTGCATCTGACCAGCCTTTATGCGGCTTTTATGTGTTTCTATGTTCTGAATGGTAAAAAGTCTCCAAACCCATGAATAGGCAGGACAAATTATTTACCAATGCAACTGCTCATATGCTATATAGAATCTACAGGAAACACATGATTACGATTATGAATGACATTGTTGCTCAGTCTCTTGTTCCTATATGGTAGCCATGGGGGAGACGTAAGCAGAGCCTTAACTTGCTCCAGAGACTGAGAACACTGCACTGTGCATTTTCAAGCTGAAGGCTAAATGAGCAGGCCATGTAAAAGTGCGCTGAGTGCTCGAAGGAAGAGGTGCTATAAGTGAAGTGCTCGAGTGCTATAAGTGCAGTTCATTTACCATAGACACATTTTATTAGTCCTTGGTTTAACCCTGTGAGGCCTCTGGGTTTGCTTATTTGGACGAGTATGAATGAATCCATAACAACAAATGAGGCTGCGGTTGATTATCTGTGTGCATCATTACTGCATCATTAGGATGAGATGCAGAACAGTGAATGACTGCACTGTGGGAAAGAGATCAATCTAGAGGACAAGAGTGATGGCTTATATAAACTGATAATGGCTCCAAGTATGTTGCAACCGGTGTAACTTTACACCAGATGCCCTACCATGTAAAATCATGTTCGTCTGGGCTTATCAGCTCTACTGTATTCACATAGTGGGATGGGTTGGGGTGATTTCAGTACTGTTCTCAATAAGGATTGGCAATGTTAAAAATGGATATCTCAGTGTTTCTGGATGTTTAATCCACTGACTATATTCACACGTTATTTCCTAAAACTAGTGTATGTTGAGTGTTGATGCAATACATTTTCCATATTCACTGTTTTGATGATTAAAATAGACTAATTGCATATGAACTTTCACACATAGTGGTTTAACAAAGAAATAATGTTGCTAAAATGTAATTGGTTCTTGAAAAACAGTAATATATCACAGACTAACTGATATTAATTTGTGACAATGGCTAATGGTCCAAACTCTAGAGAATGAGAACTTTAGCTAAATTCATGTGAGAGAAACTTTTGAGAATTTTCTACGAGCAATTGAGCATGCATAAACTTTCCAACACAATATAAAACTTCTCAACACTTTGGACGTTCAATAAAAACAATTAGCTGTGTTGAAAAGATCCGTCCGTCAATGAGCCTCGTCTCCTACTGTACTTCCTAACTGCCTTTGTGCACCTCAGCATGCGCTCCTTCGAAGTCACCCTACTGCTTCCTGATTGGCCGCGTGGTAGGAGCAGGCATGATTGTCCCTAACTGCAAAAGAGTGGAGCCTGTCCCGTGATGAAGGGGGAAAGGCACCTCCCCCTGCGCACCCCAATGCCCGCGCGGGGGGTACACTCTCTCTCCCCCCCTCCTTCGCTCGCCCAGTCGAACTCAAACCCATTCTTCTCCCTCCTCCTCTCCCTCCCCTGTCTGTTTGTTGTGCTCCACCTCCCTGGGCTCTCGGAGTGCATTAATCAGTCAAGCCACAGCGCCGTAGCTATTACTCATCTGGCCAGAATGAGAGAGAGAGAGGAAACAGAGAGAGACTGATAGAAGAGAAGTGAGAAAGAAAGAGAGAGAGAAGAAAAAATAGACTGAACAACAATGGCAAAGCAAGATTGTTAAAAAACATGCTGTATATTCATCCATCTTGTAATATCTAGCCTCGAAACTTTTGTGTCTTCATCTGTTCCAATGGTTGTTAGTCGTACAGGTGGCACTACACAGGCTATTTAAGGTAACATGTATATTTAGTTACACTGCACAATGTTTATAGTCAAGGGTCCTCCACCTACTGATCTCCAGGAAATGATATTACTTTGTTTAAAATGTTCCACAGTATAGATTAAACCTCTAATAAGCAGGATACAGCCAGAGGTGGGACCAATTAGTTGTTTTGCAAGTCTCAAGTAAGTCTCAATCTTTGACCTCAAGTCCGAGTCAAGTCCCAAGTTAAATACAAGCAAGTCCAAGTCGAGTCTCGAGTCACTGGCTCATAAATCCAAGTCAAGTCCAAGTCGGCTGCTTTAAGCTTCAAGTCATTTCAAGTCTTTAAACCAAAATGCATATGAATTTTAAACTAAATTGTGCTTAAAAAGTCATGCTATATTAATACAAGTGTAACAATATCCAAGTCTCACAATACGATATTGTCACGGTATGAACCTCACGGTACGATATTTATTGTGATATCGTGGGAAAGCTCATGATATGGTGGGGAGGCTCACGATTAGGGATGTAACAATATCCAAATCTCTCGGTAAGATATTGTCACGATATACATCTCACGGTACGATATTTACGTCGATATTTTGTGGAGGCCAACAAAACTGTTAATGTCCTACTTTTTCCTTTTAAAATGCCTTGACAAGACTTAATCCAAAGAACTAAGACTTAAAAGTGCTTAGAACTGTTATTTCTTTTTGTAGTCTACACTGAAATGGAGCAAAGGATCATGGTCTATGTAGTTCCCTCTGTGTTTTTCAGCTACTGCTGCACCCTAACTCTTAATTTACTTGTAATGCAATATATTGTGATGGTCCACAATATTATTGTGAGAACTTTGACGAAACGATATCATGATATTTCGGTTATTGTTACATCCTTATATATTAATATAAGAGTATCTACATATGAGTTGTAGAGTTTTTTTTTTTCTTCTTCTTTTTAAATGTCTTGACAGAATGTTAGTGTGAATCATTATGGTTAGAACACAAATAATTCAGATTTAAAAGTGTTCAGTAACAGTTATTTTGTCATGTAGTTCCCTTTGTTATACTGCATTGTACTGTATATTACTATAGTACATTTGAGGATACCACATCACAGTCCTTCAGTTACATCCAAAGTGACAAACAGAGAAGTGTGAGGGACACGTTCCAGTTTGCTCCTGTAAAATTAAGCACCACATTTATCAACCGTTAAGAGAAAAGTATTTCTAAAAACATTTATTTTAAGCATCAAGTCTTCTCAAGTCACAGGAATCAAGTCAGAGTCAAGTCCCAAGTGACTGACCTTCAAGTCCAAGTTGCCTCCCAAGTCTTTGTCTATTTTAGCACGTCAAGTCTCAAGTCCTAAAAATAGTGTCTCAAGTCTGACTCGGGTCCAAGTCACGACTTGCAAGTCCCACCTCTGGTCACAGCACTGTTACATTACAAATCAGATCTGTGGAGATTCACCCTTATTCATAGAAGTATTGTATTTTTGAGCAACAGAAACACAAATGCTACATGGACATTCCAGGCAAAGCAATAACTTCTCCATTGATTTACTTTGCTGGTTTATTTGGTTTTACTAATTTTGCTTTAGTACTGATTTGATTCTAGTGTAGACGCAGTTAAGGCATCCTAGTTTCATCATGGTTTAGCCCTGATTAACTCCTCCTGTGTAGTCCTATTGTCTTACAGGTGGTACAGTCCTGGTTTATTTCAGTTCTTCCATATCAGTAGCAGGTCATGTTTAGCTTAATTACTTGATATTTATTGATAGCTCTCATTTTGGTTTATTGAAGACAATACTTTGATACACAAATATTTTTAGGGGAAGTTCGATAGCCCCTGTATCAACTCTCCATCATCCCACTGCTGCATCTATTTTTAGACCACCCCCTCCCACCCCATACATAAACAACAGCCTAATCACATATCCATCCCTCCATCAATCTTACCCGTTCTCCCATTCACCTCGCTCCCTCGTTCCTCTGGCATCTCACAATCTTTCCATATCATATTTTCGATCCTCTCATATTTTCTGTACCCTGACAATACAAACAAATATAAGGGGGGTATATAAAGTAAGAAATGGCACCTCTGCAGCTGTAGGGAGCGAAATGTAATATAACCAACTTGGAGCGTGCACTTTGAATCCTAATTAGTCGCACTGATAAAACCGAAGAAAGGTCATGGATACTGTAAAAGTGGAAATCTCACGTCTTGGGGGAGAAAATTGCAAATGGGACAGATGGTTCAATGGAGATTCCTTGCCAACGCTATTTAAAGGTTATTGTACAGGCGGAGTGCTATCAAGCTAGCTATTGCAAGTTTTATGGTCACCTTTTAGTGCTTCGACCTGATGCATCAGTTTGTGTGTGTGTGCGTGCGCCTTCACTGCTTTTCACACACCTAACAAGGCTTTAGCTAGGCCATCCATGTCTGGGGTCACTGAGGTTAATACAAGGGACTTAAAACTGTACACGTATTCACAGACACACATAGGGAGAAGGAAGCACACAATTACGAGCTGAGTGAGAGCACCGAGAGTTCATGTAACAGTGTTTGATATTCAGATGTAGTCGGCAACAGATTCCCACAAATGCAAAAAGAATGAAAAAAACAGCTTCAGCGGCAGAAAAAAGACTGGCATTTACATTTCATTAATTTGACTGACGCAGTTATTCTGAGACACTTAATTGGGAGTGTGGAGGCAGAGTTTGAAAAAAGAAATTCTTAAGACCAGAAGGAAGAAGTGAGAGAGGATTTTGAATGGTCAGTGGAGGCAAGGAGAAGAATAAATATTTGGAAGACTGGCACTGTCTAGTTGGGTTGACATGCAAAAACTCATACTTTCTTTTAGAATGGATTTTCTAAGTCCTGCAGTCTGTGAAAAGTTCTTACTCTAACTGTTCATTGTTTCAAGGCATTTGTTGTGAATTGGTGAGCCTTAAGAGTTTAAAAAGTACTGATCCTAAGTCAGGATAAAGGGATAGGTTCCAGTATTTACACACATAATTCCAAGCTTTAGACTTATATTACACTGACTTACATTCATTTCCTGGATCCTAACAAAATGCATAAGAAATGGACCAAGGGAGTGTGACATCACCCATAGAGCTCATGTTCAGTCAAATGAAACTCACAACGTTAGTGGTATAAGGGTTGAATTTGGAGCCAGTTCTCTATTAGGAATAACAATTTATTTACAGACAAAACACCAGGATCCTGTAGACCAGGTTAAAATGAACATTTTAAGATCAAAATATTGAGACTCAGCTGTTACAGAGAGAGGGATCGGCCGCATTAATGTTTCTTCTGCTCAGTAAATAAAGCCTGTGAATCATGACAGTCGAGACGCGTCTATTAATTCGTATTCGTACTGAAGAAAGCGTAACCATTTCATTTTGTGATTGTAATTCTTGAAATCGTAACGTTTCAAGTCGTAGGTCTATTCTGATGGATGCTTTAGTAAGAAAGCTTTTATCAGGGGCACTGACGGGTAACGGGTGGAATGTTAACGGGTCCAGGTGGGTGCGGGTCTCCAAAAATGGACCCGTACAGGCCTCTGTGTCGGTTCATGTTGGTCATAGGCGGTGACTGCACGAGGTGGCCTCTTAGTACCGTAGTGATTCATTTTTGTGGTTATCGCGAAAGCCCTAGATGACATTTTTTCTATGTAAAGTCAACTAGGTGTCAATTAGAGATGCGCGGATGGGCTACTTTTTCATCTGCAACCGCATCGCAAAACTCATCATCCGCCTGCTATCCATTTGCAACCACAGTTTTTCAAAACAGCACCCGCCCACTCGGTCCCCTCCCATTTGCTCTGAGTTCAGAGTTTTTTATTTAAGTAGTGAATCCGCCACCTGCCCAAATTTAATAAAAATATTATTTTTCGTCATGTCATCCGCCCGACCCGCGGTTTAGCCGCAGAGTCCGCGGTTGTAACCGCAATCTGCGCATCTCTAGTGTCAATAGACCAAGAAGTGCTTCCATGAACACTTTCTATTTGGAACATGGCGGCCAGCGTGTTAGCAATGTCCATTTATATCCACAGTCTATTATCCCAACCTTAACCAAAGCTACTACTTGTCAAATCTTAACTCTAACCCAAACCTAAACTAAAAGCCATATTATCTCAAGATTTATCTTAGGACCTGAATTTTTGTCCACACAAATCATAAGATCCTCATGAAGTGAGCATACAGATTTCAGTCCCCACAAACATATAAAAGAAAATACTGAACAAACTTACCATCTTAGCTGCCTACCAAAAAGGTGGAGTAGTATGAAACTGATTAACCATAATATGTTATTAGGTTCTTTTTTTCAGACCTAGAGTGTTATTTCATACCTGACAGTTTCGACTGCTCACTAGCATCTTCCTCAGAGTGGTCACGTAATGTTGCTGTGACGTGTCTGGTCAGCTGATTTAAACAGATTTTGGCGCTGTCTTCCTACCGGTGGAGGCAGGATGACAGCGCCATCTGCAGTCCGACTTCCTCAGGACAGTATCCCAGGTGTGTGTGTGTGTGTGTTTAAATCAGCTGACCAGACACATCACAGCAACATCACGTGACCACGTGAGGAAGACGCTAGTGAGCAGTCGAAACTGTCAGGTATGAAATAACACTCTAGGTCTGAAAAAAAGAACCTAATAACATAGAATATCGGAAGACCAAATGAATCTCATTGGACTGATTAACCATAAGTTCTGTGGGCTGATTCAAGGTTTTCCCCAATGTTGTGGTATTATCAGAGTGTACACTTCAGTATGTGAGATTTCCAATATGTGAATATAAGAAATCTCTATGTAATATTACGCAAAGTACAGAAAGAAAATTTATAAATCACTAAGCTGTGAAAATTTTTACTATTCATTTATTACTCCAACTTAATTGAAGTGCCTAACCAGAATATGCAAAAAATAAATAAATAAATAAAAACAGCCAAGCCTAGAAGCAGGATGGGTGAAATAACTAACATTGGTAGCCAGTGGAAACCAAAAGCCGGAGAGCGAGCAGTGAATTGAAATTCAGCGGAGTCTGAATGGCCAGTGGTGGCAGACAGAGGAGCTGGTGTGTGGACGCGGACAGGCCCGGCAGCTACGATTTAGTATTCAGTGTGAAGAGCCCACGGAGGTGCTGCACGATGGGGATAACACAAGGAGAACGGGCACGACTAAGACACAGAGCTCTGGACACGCTGAGGGGCAGGGCCAGTCGTAAGTACAGGACAGCCAAACTCCAAATGTACATATGGTCTCTAGTGGGGAAAGGTACTTATTTTGTAGTACCATGTGGGATTTGGGTTGGTACCAAACAAGAAACTCAAGTTAGGGTTAAAAAGTTTTTAAGAGTTACTTAAAAACAAAATGATTGTTCTGAAATGGTAAAATGTATAACCATATTTTCAATCAAATTAAACTCCCCAAGAATAGATCATGTTGAACATACCATTTGATTCATGTCTAATTGATGTGACCATACCTGTTTATCCAGAATTTAGATGAGAGACCATAGGGAGGAGGCAACAGTGAGGCAAACTGGAAATTGTTGTTGTGTCCTCAGGCAAGACACTTCACCAACATTGCCAAGTATTAATGTGACGTGTACATGAGTGTCAGTTATGGCTGGGGAGTATGGGACACATTGGGAGCCTCGTTTCTGTCAGTCGTCCCCAGGGCAGCTGTTGATACCTTACCCCCAATGAAATTAATCATACACTGTAAAGCATAGTTCAGTGTCCAAAAAGTGCTATATAAATCAAATGTATTATTATTCCATATTAGACAAACATTTTAATTTTATCATGATATAAAACTTAACATTATGTATATGTGTTGAACTTCTCAGGAAGTAGTATAATGATGCTAAAATCTTATGCCGGTCATCACGATGAAGATGAGATTAGAAAATGATCAACCAGATACAGAAATAAATCAGTACATTGACACAGTGTTGAACTAGAAAGGACATGTGAGGAATACAAATAGAGCTATTAGAAGTGACCCCAATTTTAAAGTGTCAGTCTAATTAGGAAACTTAAATCTTCATATTCACAACATATGGCAAACAGCGACTTTACTGGTATATGACACTAATTATTAGTTGACAGTGTGAAAAACGGAATGCATCTGGTAATTTAAGATCAGTTTGAAATATCTTTACCTTTATTTTGATATAATTTATGAATTGATGTTTGTTAATTATTTTGTGGAAAATCATTGTACTCAGAAAAAAATCGTGCTTAGCCTTGCCTGCACTGCTCTATCTGGGCTGTAAATAGGCTGTTTTTGTGTACAAATCAGAGCTGCCGCTTCAAACCAGCGCTTGAATAAAAGGCATGAGAGGAAATTAATAAATAACAAATTGCCTTCAGGACAGTTCTGCTCACTGTTTCCTGTCTTGAACACACAAAAATAGTGTCTATAGCCCAAGGGATAAACTTGACATATTTGTTTTTTTTTTCTAAAATTAATGAATCCCCACACACAGTGATGGCTAATGGTTCACTGTGATTGTGGGGAGGCTGGCTGAACACCCCATTCTTCAGTTTACATTTTGTTTCTTTATTTTTGTTTAGCTTTGAACTGCAGTGGCTCCCTGCTGTGCTCAGCATCTGGAGACACATCAGATGGCCAGGACTGTCACTCCGGTTTGACTGATGTCCAACTCTTGTATTTGATTTGATTATATGTACATAAGCAGATACTGGCTATGTTTACATGCACACCAAAAGTCTGATCATTAATTAATTGAAATATTGTGTTACATCTGATACAAGTAATCAGATTTCTTTGTTGACCTGTGTGTAAGTTTTAACAAAGAAAATTATCTATTGAATTTTACTTGTGTTCTGTTTCATTCACATGTGTTTGAGTAACCTGTTATTATTAGTCTATCTACAAGATCAAAATGTTCTGTTCCACCTTGTGATGTCATGAAGAGATAGTTTTCAAGTTAACAGCTAGTTCAGGAGAGATTAGCAATTCCAGGTCTGAAATTATCTAAATGATTCTAGTGAAGGTGTATGGAGATTAAAGACACAATGAAGCTCTTCTTGTCTTACTACATGACATCACAAGGTTTCTTGGAGAGAAGAACTCAGGCCAAATCTGCAGCGTTTGTGTGTTAAACATGAAACAAAACAAAACTCCAGGTATGCTTGTGATGAGGAAACAACATTATAAAATAGATCAGAAAAGAGCGTAATATGAGTCCTTTAAATTACGCAATTGGTTTTGATTAGCAGAATTTTGGGGGGCATGTGAACAAACCAAAAATCTGATTTAATAATTGGGTTAATTATTTGATTTTCATGACTGGACATGTAAATATGCCCACTGTTGACATAAAGTGATATAAAATCAATTCCTGAGTTTTCTGTTGATGCCTCATAGGTCACAAACTAAACTAAACTTCCAACAAAGGACACAATGCATAATGCAAACACAAGTGAAGCCTGTGTCTTTGGATAAGGCACAAGGCCATCTTGATAGGACAGTATCAATAAGTACAAAACAGCATCAGTGCGGTGAGCTACCTTGACTGCTATAGAAAACATTGTGATTATAGCACAATTTATTCCTTGAAAAACAATAGTGATTACGGGATACTATATCAGATTTACATTGTGCAGACTGTCAGTATACAACTGTTGAATTTACAAACATTGAACAATAAACCTGAGAATATATATGAGACTTAAAATCATCAGAAAAAGGTTTACATTTGAGGGGTTCAAGGGTCAGAGAGAGAGGAGCAGGGCGGGTCACTGCTTTGACTGAAATGTACTGTGAAATATTCAACATAAAATAAATTGTCAGTCCTCTGCTCAAATTTTTGACCAGAGGCCTTTGCTAGATTTCAGTTTTATATTTTGAACTTTACTTCCAGGACTTCTTGACATTTCCAGTCTTTTCATTAGTAAGAATGCGTTGCCATGATCAGTGACCTACGAATGCGGGTTCACAAAGATCATGGGATTCAACTTTCGTCATCAGTCCTTTTTTAATGTATTTCAGTTAACACTGTGTGATTAAGATGCAAATTTTTCTTTTACTTATTCAACCTTTATTTTGTCAAGGAAAACACGAAGAACTAATTATGTACAATCTGGCCAAGATATGCTTGAGAACAAAGGAGGCAGGGAGAGGGACGAAATCAAACAAATCAATGTACCTGTACATCTTTTTCAGTCCCCTCTTTGAACTGGCACCTTAACGTGGTGGAGGGGTTTGAATGCCCGAATGATCCCGGGAGCTATGTTGTCAGGGGCTTCATGCTCCTGGTAGGGTCACCCAAGGCAAACAGGTCCGGGGGGATGGGTCAGAATGGTTCAGAAGCCCCTATGATGAGCACAACAACGAGGCCAGTTACATCGCCTGGAATGCCATTACCAGGGCCCCACCCTGGAACCAGACCTGGGGTGGGTGCTCGATGGTGAGCATCTGGTGGCCGAGCCTTCCCCCATGTGGGCACAGCCCAAAGAAGCCACATAGGGCCACAATTCCATGGGCCCACCACCCGCGGGAGGACCCATAATGGGCCGGTGCAAGGAGATCTGGGCGGCAGTCGAAGGCAGGGGCCTTGAAGACCGAATCTCCAGACATTAAGACTAGCTCTGAGGTGGTTGGCAAGCTCCTTGGTGGCAAGGCTCCAGGGGTGGATGAGATCTGTCCAGAGTACCGTAAGTCTCTGGACGCTGTGGGGCTGTCTTGGCTGACACATCTCTACAACATCGCCTGGTGGTTGGGGACAGTGCCTCTGGACTGGCAGGGTGGGGTGGTCGTCCCTCTGTATCAGAAGGGAGACCAGAGAGTGTGTTCCAACTACAGGGGAATCACACTCCTCAGCCTCCCCGGTAAGGTCTATGCCAGAGTACTGGAGAGGAGAATAAGGCCCATAGTCGAACCTCAGATCCAGGAGGAGCAGTGTGGTTTTTGTCCTGGCTGCAAAACACTGGACCAGCTCTACACTCTCCATCGGGTGCTCAAGGTTTCATGGGAGTTTGCCCAACTAGTCCACATGTGCTTTGTGGATCTGGAGAAGGCATTTGACCGTGTCACTTGTGGTGTCCTGTGAGGGGTGCTCCAGGAGTATGGGGTTCAGGGCCCTTTGCTAAGGGCTGTCTGGTCCCTGTATGACCAGAGCAGGAGCTGTGTTCACATTGCCGGCAGTTGTGGCGGCATTGTATTTATGGACATAATTTCTAGGCGCAGTCAGGGGCTATAGGTGGCCTGGTTTGGGGGCCACAGGATCTCATCTCTGCTGTTTGCAGATGATGTTGTCCTGTTGGCTTCATCAAGCCAGGATCTGTAATGTGCACTGGGGCAGTGTGCAGCCAAGTGTGAAGCGGCTGGGATGAGGATCAGCTCTTCTTAGTCTGAGGCCATGGTTCCCAACCGGAAAAAGGTGGCTTGTCCTCTCCTGGTGGGTGGTGAGAGCCTGCCTCATGTGAAGCTGTTCAAGTATCTTGTGGTCTTGTTCACAAGTGAGGAGAAGATGGAGTGGATGATTGACAGGCGGATTGGTACAGCATCTGCAGCGGTGCGGTCGCTGTATCAAACCGTTGTGGTGAAGATCGAGTGTTGTGGTGAATGCTCAATCTATGTTTCTACCCTCACCTCTGGTCATAAGCTCTGGATAATGACAGAAAGGACGAGATCTCGGATACAAGCAGTCAAAATGAGTTTCCTCCGCAGGGTGGCTGGGTGCTTCCTTAGATATAGGGTGAGGAGCTCAGTCACACGGGAGGAGCTCATAGTAGAGCTGCTGCTCCTCCACGTCAAGAGGAGCCAGCTGAGGGGGCTCGGTATCTGTTCCGGATGCCTCCTGGGTGCCTCCCTCCTGAGGTGTTCTGGGCATGTCCCACTGGAATGAGGCCCCGGGGAAGACCCAGGACACTGGAGGGATTATGTCTCTCAGCTGGCCTGGGAACTCCTTGGGATCCCTCTGGAGGAGCTGGAGGACGTGTCTGGGGTGAAGGAAGTCTGGGAGTCCCTGCTTAGACTGCTGTCCCAGCAACTCGGCCCCGGATAAGAGAAAGAAAATGGATGGATGGATCCTTTTCACTTTAGTGATGTCGAGGGTACAATACAATTAAAGAATATCTAATATATTGAAAACCATTCACAGCACAGCAAAAATTAAACTATATATTCATACATTTATACTTTTGCCTGATATAAAGCTGCACTACAATCAAAATATTAAATGAATATTAAACCATCATTGTAACAAGAAAGAATGAATGGCCTAATGGTTGGGCTATCCCAGCTCCAGCCAAGTTAATGTGCAATTCACTCCCCTTATACAGATCTGGTGTGAGAGTGAAGGACCTATGGTGGTCGGAGAGAACGATGGCACAGATTGGACTAGCATCCATCAGTCTACCCGCAGCTGTGGCTTCAGAAGCAGTTTACAATCAGGTGTGGAGTTAAAGTAAATAATAATGACAATGTACATTGTAGTGCTTTAAGAGGACTGTCAACCTTGTAAAATGCAATCCAAATGTAATCAAACATTATTGTTATCATGTAAAGCAAATCCTATCACAGAGCAGTCAGGGTCAAAGTCTTGCATAAGATTAACACATCCACAGTTGAGAATATATTTAAAAACTCATATTAAGTCAACTGGCATTATTTTTGCTCAAATTCAAATGTTATTTTGTTAATGTATTATTTAACAGTCCATCTCTTATGTAAATGCACAAGTTCTAATCCAAAAATCATCCCTTTCAGACCTGATTTGGATACATGCAGGTGCCATTTGCTCCATGTGTTTGTTAAAGCTCCAGAGAAAGTGATCCATGGTTAACCCTGCCTGCTCGGAGGCCTTATAAATAATGAGCAGTGCATGTTTTAGTGCTGGCCAGTCTTATGGACGGAAAAGGCGATGCCCAGACACCTCTCTAAACTGCATCGCATTACTTAGCTTTTACTCCGAAGCTGGCATATATTTGTACTTGGGCCAAGTTGCACACTGCTTCTTTACATCACACACACACACAGGCACACACACATACGCACAATGAGTGACCTTGGCTCCCCGGGGAACGGCCATGTTTAATTGTTCATCAGCACTTTCCTGGCCACTCTGCAGGCAGGGAATTAAAATGGAGGAGCAGACGGATGGGAAACGGTACGGAGGAGGAGAGGAAAGAAGTGAGCTCCCCAGGGAAGAGAGGGAATAGAGGGAGGAGGAGAGGAAAGCACTGTAAAACCACGTTGTAGATCTTGCTAAATGAAGGCTTTTAGATTTAGTTGCGCTAAATTGTTACTTACTTCACAAGTGTAAACTCTACACTAAAGGTGCCTTAACTTTTCTGGTTGAGGGTCGATCAGCTTGTCTTCATAGAGAGATGTTCCATTATGACATTAGACTTAGACAAACTTTATTGATCCACAAGGGAAATTATTTGGACACAGTAGCTCACACATCACAACTAATATATTAATAAATAGGAAAAATATAAATAGTAATAATACATTCTAAATAAGTAGGAAAAAGATAGCAAGAGGCAGGTGTCAAATAATTAAACTTACTATATCTTACTATGACTAGAAACATGCAGGCGCGCCTCTTCCCAGATCTGAACTGTAACTTGTTCTGGTAAAGTTGTCACCATGAGGACTGATAAATTTAATTCTGCACTGTGGGAAATTCCTGTCACAAACATCACATCTATATCTAGGTAAGCAGGTAGCGGACCCTCCACCAGAAAAGTATACATTTAGGGCACATTTAACGACATAGTAAATATTTTATTTTTTCAGGAATACAAGAAAAATTATGACAAAACACTGGCTCAAGTTTTGGTGTTCTTGGATGTCTGCAGATGGAAAAAGAAAATAATGGAATGACGCTTAAAAGCCCTATACAGTATTACACAAAATTGACTCTTGTGAGCTTTAAGCCATGTTAAAATGTTGTTACCTCCTCAAAAAGCATAACTGGAGTTGTGTTTTGTTTCATTCACACATGTTTGAGTAACCCTTTATTATTACTCTGTCTATATCTCCAAAGCTCAAAATGCTCTGTTCCATCTTGTGATGTCATGAAGCGATAGTTGTCAAATTAGCAGCTGATTCTAGTAAAGATGTATGGAGTTAAACACAGTGGAGCACTTCCTGTATTATCACATAACATCGCATGGTGAAGTGTTTTCTGTTTGAGAGATAATCTCAGCCTAAATGAACAGGGTTTATGTGTTAAAAATGTGTGAATTAAACAAAACACAACTCCAGGTATGTTTTTGATGAGAAAACAACCTTATAACATAAGATCAGAAAATAGTATAATACGAACCCTTTCAATGCTATACTTATTTAGGGATCTTCCTCAAGGCATGCTAAAAAGACATTATCATAACTAGTTTACAGAAATGACAAAGCCCGTTTTCCTTAGCGCAAATAAATCACTTGAAACTGAGCACTTTAGGATACTTTTTGAGTGCCGTTGACTCAGGTTTCACTGTGGCAGGCATGTGTTTGATTGTGCCAGGAGCAGATGGACAAACAGTGAGGAAACACATTCTCCAACTTAATCAACTCTGACGTGATGAGCGCGCCGAGAATAGGGCCCGTAAGCGCACTGAGTAATTGTCCTATATGTCTAGTTAGATTGCAATAACAGGGTCGTAGCATTGATATATGGTTAACAATATGGCGAGTAACTGGGGAATGATATGCTATTTAAAATGCCATAAATCTCAGTGAAACATTCAGCTACTGTTTTAATGGTAAATATATTGGTCCCTTTGCTCATGTGTGTGTATGCTGACTAATCACTGGCCGACCAAAGACACTGATGTGTGGAGTGATACTGCATGAGTTATTTGACCCCAAGTACGCTTTCAATAACTTCTGTGGCAGCCATTTTAGTTTTTTATTCGCTTCTCTTGTTCCTCTTCCTTCTCGCTCCATCTTTCTTTTCTCTTTGGTTGTCAATGACGATATAGTTGCTGTTAGTGTTGTCTTAGTAGTCCTTTGTTGGTTGTGATTTAGATATTCATATTCTTGCCACATTAGAAGGTCTGAAGTTCATGGCCTCTGCTACTCTTTTTTGGGTGGGTTTTGGGTTGTGTTTTTTGTGTTTCCCCCATGAACCTAAATCATGCACAATATAGGACAATCCTGCTTCAAGCTATTCCCAACCAGAATTCTCAAGTGCCAGTATAGTTGAAAGTTAAAGGCCCAATATGACATTGTTTTCGGATCGATGTTATAATGTTGTTTCATAGTATGGTAACATATCAGGAGTTGTGTTTAGTCTCATTCATACATTAACACACAAATTCTGCATATTTAGGGAGAGTTCTTCAGAGTTCCAAGTTGCTGTTTTGCAAGTCTCAAGTAAGTCTCAAGTCTCTAATCTCGAGTTCGAGTCAAGTCCCAAGTCAAAGATAGGAAAGTCCAGGTCGAATCTCGAGTCATTGGCCCATAAGTCCAAGTCAAGTCCAAGTCGTCTGCTTTGAGCTTTAAGTCATTTCAAGTCTTTAAACCAAAGTACCAAGCTTAGATTTTTGCAGTTTATAGGAATTTTAATCTAAATTGTAAAAAGTCATGGTATATTTATGTATGAGTATTTATATATAAATGCACATAAATGCATTTTTCCCCCCTTTTTAAGTGTCTTAACAAGAGCTTTGTGCAAATCATTACGGTCAGAACAGAAAGAAATAAGATTTAAAAGTGCTAAATAACTGGATGGAAGGATCATAGTCTATGTAGTTCCTTCCGTTTTACTGTATTGTTCTGTATGTATTGTGCTGTAGTACATTTGAGGATACCACATCACAGTACTTCAGTTACGTCCAAAGTACCAAACAAAAGTGGAAGGGACACATTCCAGTTTATTCCTCTAAAAATCAGCACTGCATTTATCAGCTGTAAAGAGACAAGCTCAAGTCCAAGCCAAGTCCCAAGTCATTGACCTTCAAGTCTAAGTCGAGTCCCAAGTCCCAAGTCTCAAGTCCTAAAAATAGTGACTTGCAAGTCCCCATCTCTGCCACCTTGTGATGTCGTAATACAGGAAGTGCTTCACTGTGTTTTTAAACTCCATGCACCTTCACTAGAATCATATGGGGAATTTCAGATCTGGAATTGAAAATCTCTACTAAACAAAAGGTTAACTTGGCAATTATGACTTCATGACATCACAAGGTGGAAAGCATTTTGAGCTCTAGAGATGTAGACAAACTAATAATTTAGGATTACTCAAACGTGTGAAACAAAACACAACTCCAGGTATGAAATTTGATAAGATAACACTATTATAACATGGCTAAAAGCTCACAAGCGTCAGCTTTGAGTAATAGACGACCTTTAAAGAGACCACTAAGTAATAAGTATCTGATTTAATTAGGACAAAACATGAAAACATGACAAAGAAGCTGTATAAGAAACACAAACGTCATTTACTATTGTCAACATAAAGCCTCTGTCACTCTCATCATCAGTGGGAAGGATATTTCAGGTTTTTACTAAAGTAAGCACTGTTACATTGCGAAACATTTACTTAAGTAGGAGTGAACATATGGTGTTGAAAACTACTCATAAAAGTACAATTTTAATTATAAAGTAAAATGTACTTGAGTAAGATAAACTGAGCACTACACCTCTGAGTAGTTTAACTGTGCTTGTTTATTTCACAGTTTGGGGAATATATTGTCATCAAATAGACTATGATGTGTGAAGTGGCACTGTGAGATTTATTCCAGTCTACATCCATTCATTTTCCCCAACTTCTCCGGCGGCCATTTTGTTTTCAATTCCATATTTTCTTTCTCCTTTTGGCTCATTCCTCGCTCGTCCCCCTCGATCGCTCTCCTCAGTCTCTCTGTGGTGGTACAGATAGTGATGAGGCAGCAGCAGTGGCCATGCTCGGGTGCTTTAGCTAATGGAAGTCTGAGTCTCGACAAGGCCTTGCAGTGTCGTCCAGTGCGGCGTGGTCCTATCTCATCATCTTTTTGTGCATTTGTGTGTGTTTGTGTGTGTGTGTGTGTGTGTTTGTGTGATGGTACAGCCCAAAAACCTTTTAGGAGCTGGTAAGGGAAGACAGTTTAAATGTGACACAACTCTAAAGTAGCAGGATATAATTTGGGGATAAATAAGATCACATTTTCAAATCAGTACTTTTTTAAAGCTAAATTAAAGTGTCTATGACCAGTTAGACTACTCATTTTAGTAAAACACAGTTAAGATACTTGTACAAGATTTTAGCAAAAACACTGACACTGATTTTCCCAAATTGGCCATTTTTTAGGTTTAAAACTTTAGTTCCTGGTTAGAAATCAGGATATCACAATAGGGAACTGTTGCCAAGAAAAAGTCCTCTAATGTACACAGAAATTACTATCAGTCAAATACAAATCTAAGAAAACACCTTTATTTTGTTGAAATTATCTTTAAAGTATCAGAAAAACGTGTTTCTTTCATGTAAAGTGTGTCGATTAGAATCCTCCGTAGTGTGATGTCATCAGTATGTTTGAGTGATCTACTTCCTGTAATTTTCAACATGTTTTTCAACTTTTCTCAGGAAAACGCTTCTTGTTTTGTGTAAAACAATAATTTATTTTCACAAATTATAATCCCACTAAATTTAGACAAAATTAGAGAATCATGAAAATCTGCCATATGCTCATGTAAAAACAAACTGTTTAATGATGAATGCAATGATAAAGGAGAATTTGAATCTGTCTTAATGTTCCAGATAGCTTAAATAGTGATCATTATTGCACTGGGAGACAATTGTTGCTTTAGATGAGTTAATTTGAACTTGGATTCACTTTATACTCATGCCACCTTGTTTTTTGTATGTACTCAAATATACACCACCACCACTTCAAACTGGATTGTAGGTTTATTTGATGCTGTCTTTTACATCTTTTACATCAGATACTCTCCCTTAATGAACCGATAATACTAACACTAACACTAATACTATTACTACTATTACTACTACTACTACTACTACTACTACTACTATTACTACTACTACTACTACTACTAATAATAATAATAATAATAATAATAATAATAATAATAATAATAATAATAATAATATGTTCTTTGACAAGACAGGGTTGGAGGAAGATTTAAGAACAATCTCTTGCTCAAGATAAGAAGTACCAGGAGTGTTAAAATTAGGCTGAAGTTGCATCAGAAACCTCTTTGAAGCAGTGGTTAAAGCCATTAGATAACACAAGTTTTAAAAAGAACCACACTGATAAAAGTGGAAGAAGAAATACTTAAATGTATTACACAATTGCTAAACAGATTGGAAATATTCCCTTGTTCAATGCCTTAAATGTATTAGAATCTTCAATAAGTAATAAAGCCAAAAAATGATTAAAAAAAAAAAAAAAAACCTCCCCATCTAATCCTCCCAGCACGACTCCACTCACTATCACAGTTACAATCGCGCCTATATGAAATGATCCAAGTGTGAGAAATCCACGCGCAACAAGGGGACACATACAAGTCTCCCAAAATCCACCACATCAAGTGTAATGATTGGGAAGGTTAATAATAAACATCATTTAGGATCCATCATTTGGACACAAATTCTTGACAGAGTGATAAGAATGAATAAAACCACACAAACAATATAAAATATATTAGGTGGTGAACAGTTTCAGCATGGTTTGAGACCTATATGAAAAATTGTTCTGACCAAAAAACATAGAACATGAAAGATCAGTTTAGGTGATTTTCTTTCTTCCAAATAAACTTTTAATGGTGGTAACAGGATGTAGTAACATAGGCTACATTCATACTGCAGCCTGAAGTGACCCAAATCCGTTTTTTTTGGCCCCTATGTGACCTGTATCTGATCTTTTAATGACAGTCTGAATGACACAGTTCCGATTTTTCAAATGTGACCCAGTCCACTTGGATATGTGGTCCTAAAACCGATATATATATGATTTTTTGAAATGCAACTTCAGTCTGAACGGCCAAAGCACATTCATCAGACCTACACGTTATCAACAAGCCACTATTCTGCGCTGAAGTAGGCGAAAATTGTTATATGTTATATATGTATAAGACTGCACTGCTTTCATTTTGAGTTGGTAAATATTAATCAAGGGAACCTAGGGTCTCTAAGTAATAATTGTTAATGTGTACAACAGTTTGGAGTCAGGTTTTACCACAGTCACAGGTGTGTATTTGTGGTTGTAATGGTGTGAGCTTTGTTTTTGAGCTTTTACCAGTCATGCTCGAAAACGGTGAATTCACGATATATATTCACTCGTGGTGTGCAGTGGAACAGGTCTCAACAGTTTTATGTGTTCTGAATCTTTCACAGCAGTGATGAAACATGTAGCGCGCGTCTGAAGTCCTAGTTAAATGTGAATAAGTATGCAATGAATCTGAGCTCTTAACACGTTATGTCCTGTCTTCTGTCCGACCCTTCAGTCAAACTTTAGGACCCTATGTGGCCCGCGAGCCAGAAAGTTTGTCCACCCCTGCTGTAGCCTGTATTCATTTACTCCATAGTTGGTGACAGTACTATAGCCACAGCTGCCCTGGGACAGGCTGATGGAAGCGAGGCGCTCCCAGTTGGCCCTATGACCCCCATCAAACATTCCTCAAACTCACACGTACACATACACACACACATACACACACACACACACACACATACGCACACACACACGCACACACACACACACACACGCGCGTGTGCACTTATTACTATAGGCTACAACACATCTAATAATTCACAAGAGCTTTATCCATAAACAGTATCACAATATCCCTGCAACATCCTTGAAAGGCACTAATTCTGATGTGAAATTCTGTGTGAAAAGGATTGGATGAAAAAAAAAAAAAATGTTTTACAGTTTGTTGTTTCCAGTTTCGGCCTTGTGTCTGTAAATGTGATCCAGCTTCAAAACAAAACTAAATGTAGAAGTACAAATACTTTAAGGGTAGTAAAAATGCCATAATTTAGAACTGCTGGTACTGAAACTATCAGTACTTGGTAATGATTCGCCAGAGCAAGAATCTTCATAAACACAAGCCACTGTAGTCCTTGTGCCACTTCAGGCTTAAATGAATGTAGACAGTTCAGTAAGCAAACAGCGGCGTGATAATGTTTTGAGTCTTAGTAACATTATCTTTTATTTGCACACCCTAGGGTCTGTGTATAGAACTGAAAGTGACAGACAAGACTAATATGTTTTATATCTCTACTTTAGCCGTGTCATATGAAATAACCCTTATAGTACTTAACATTATAGTGTTTTCAATGAATGTCTTTTCCATGGGTAATAAAACCATGACTGTGACCTAGGTGTGAATCACAGAACTGTTATGTGAACTGAAGCATTAGTTTGGTTCAATCGCATCATTCAGCTCTTATAGTTAATGCTATGTTGTTTAAACGCGCGCTATGTACGTTCTCTGGTGGAGGGTCATCATGGACATTGTCTTGCCTGGAATGTTCCACAGTATGGCATTAAGTTGATTTATCTTGCACTTATTCAAATAAACATGTTTGTATTGCTAAAAATGTTTTCTTAGTGTGAGCTGGCTTGCCTCAGATCTGACTTGTAACTTGGCCAGGTGGCTTCACTTACTTGTCTTCATGAGAAAGATAAGTTTATCTATCACAGTGGCTGAGTGGCTTACACTCACGTGTCAAAGCAAGAAGGTTCTGAGTTCAATTCCCGTTTGCATGTTTCTCCCTGTGTCCTCTGGGCCCTCTGGTTTCCCTCAACTAGCCAAAACACCATAGCTAAAATCCTCCAGTGGTAGTCCTGACCAAGCCTAGAAACCAGTCTATGGAAATGGGTCTCTGAGCACTGTGCTGTGGTGCTCAGTGCCCCAGGAGCTTTGATGGACGGGTCAAACACAGAGGACAAATTTCTCTACAGTGTACCTAACCCAAGTTGATCTATGGATCTGTGGAGAGGTGACTCTGCTTATAGTAAGATACCATGTTTTTCAATGTACTTTTTTGAATAAATGCACAATAATGCCATAATGTGAAACATTCCAGGCAAAGAAATAATTTAATAACAGAGACAGGCAGTTGGCAGGTCATCCACCAGAAAAGTTACACAAAACACCTTCTATTTCTTAGATCCACAGATTTCGGACACATTGATTGTAAATGGGACTACTATCAGCAGTAGCACCCACAGCATGTTTCACTAGTTGTTCCCAATTTATCCACAACAAGAATAAAGAGTGAAACGGCTGCCTCCCTCTGAGAAACACCATACAAAGACCCACAGCGATTTAGAATTACACCAGGCACTACAACCAATTATATTAAAACACACTTGAATGAGAGCATCTTCAATATTGTCAAAAACATTTTCAGAAAACAGCCATCAAGATGAAATTAATTTAGTTTTGTTTACTTTTTGATGTGGTTACATTCATCTAAATCCTAAAGCTCTTGACACGAACCCTTTCACGCAAGAGACACCAAAGAGATTTACGAGCCTGTTGTTATTCGCAGTGTGTCTCAAAGTAAACAAATCTGAGAGAAAAAAATATGATTTCTCCTCAGTTTTTCATCTAAAAAGTTTTATTTTCCGCTGGCTTTGATTCCCACCCCTCCTTGGATCTTCGTTTCTAGATTGTTTATTTCGCACATTGCCTGCAGCACTAGTCTACCATCCAGGACTCGTATACATTTAGATGCATATGTGGATCGGAGTTTGGGAGTTGATATGGTTATTTCCCAATGATAAAAATGTTTAATTTTTGAAGATTTGTCTTAACTCTGCAGTTCGACGTGGCGCCGTCTCAAACTGCCTTGGAGTATATTGAGGGGTTTTTTAATTAGCAATTTTTTTAGGGTGAGGTTGATTGACAAGAGGATAAATACAAGGCTTTGGGCAAGTGAGAGAAAGAAGCACACAGGGAAATTATGTACTTTAATATCACACTAATTTTAAGGTGCTCTAAGCTTATGGTGAATGACAGGTCATTTGCTTGTCTCCATGGAGATGTGATTGCTTGCTTTGACTGGAATGTTCCATAGTATAGCATTATATGCATCTATATTCTTTATTTACAGATATTTGCATTGCTTAAATTCCAGTTTAATGCCATGCTGTGAAACATGTCATGCTAAACAATTTCTGTTAAGACAAACAGGTGGTGCAATCTCAACCAGAAAACTTACATTGTGCAACCAAAACCAACCTGTTTTATAGTATCTGTAGTAGCAACAGCAGCAGCTGAAGTAGTAGAACAGTACTTACTGTAGCTGTAGCAGCAGTCACAGAAGGGGCTGCAAATTATTTATTATGCACACTTGTTAAGCACTTTGTCACTTCCTTTGAGGAATATGAATACATAAATAAACTTAGCATTACTTGCAAAGTACCAAATAAGTCACAGGGAATCAAACATTGGACCTTTGAGTGGCTTTGAGTTGAACAAGCAATGAGATGAAAATGTCAAACATATATATTTTTATACTGAATGACACAATTTGTTCATGTCAGAAAACATTTTTGGCTTTGGCAACTGTCTGCATAGTGGTGTGGGGTAGTGAAGACAAGTAATGATAGTATTGTAATTTGTTCCTTAATAAACACCATTTAATGTAGCAACTGGGACTCCCTAAATTCTTAAGACAATCATTTTCATGAGGGAATAAATTGCATTCTGGAATTGTAATGTGTGGTCAGTGGATTTGTGTCCTTGTTCCATTATTTCTCTGCGGTGTTGCAGTTAAAAGTTTCCGGTAATGACTAAATTAACTGGACTGAGGGGTTTTTTGTTGCTAATTAAACTGTTAAACTGCCTTTGTCACATTAAAGGACTGCTGCCACAAGGGCCGAAATAAATCTACTTTTTTTAAATGTTTCTGCAAAAATGAACAGCAATTTATTTGAAAATGATTAAATTGATACAGAGCAATGTTCCTTGACTTCCAGAGTAATTATATTTTTCTCAAGTTTATTTTCTTTACTTTTTTATCATCAGCATTGAAGTGAAAATCAAAGACTAACTTGATACTAAAATTAGAAATACTGAGATACTGAGCAAGTATCATTAAAATAAAAATCACAAACAGGACAAAATTTGGACAACGTTAGAATGATCTTCAACTAATGTAAGACCACCAGGTATTGTCAAAAATAAATCAATTAAAATAAAATGACTTTTTTTTATTATTATTGTGGTATCAAAATCAGTATTAATCATAGGCCTATGGTCAAGTATCAAAGTTTGAAGTTACCATGACAACACTTGTCCATTAGTTGATGTAGAGTAAGCAAAAAGTGCATGTCCGAACTTATTATACAGGCCTACTTAAAAGTATAAACCAACACAGCATATGCATAAATACCACTTGTGTTGGATAAATGAGTTATAAAGACAAAATAGTAATGTAATATAACCAACCAACAGCCACAGAAAAACAGCCTACTGTACGACAGAAACAGTAAGGGCGAGATCATTTTAATAATGTAGACTAGTATGCTTTTGTTTCTTTTTGATGAGTGCAGCATCCACATGTGCGTTCTGTGTAAAGAAGCATGAGGCTGTTGAAGTGACAGGCTGCACGTGACTCAAAAGTCATTTTGTATCAGACGAGTGTTCTAATCTGGGTGTGTGAGTGCACACCCATAGTGCTGAAACTTTTGATAAAACTCTTTCTTTAGATGTTCTTGGAGACAAAGCTAAAATAATCTTGATGGTCACCCTGGTCCCAACCAGGTTTGTTTCTGGGTGCTTGTTACTATGGCAACTCACCACCAACTGGTCAGTCACATTGATGGAACAAGACTGAGGATTTGATGAGCCTGGATCGCCCAAATAAGTCAGGCTTTGGCTTTAGCTTGCCTCATGGAATACCCCCTTTATTGCAGTTTAAGTCTAAGTTATTAAATTACACATATTGTAGCATGTAGCATCCTGTACATTTCTAGACTCTAGAATGTTCCACAGTAGACCATTAAGCTGTTTGTGGTGTTTTACTGTAATCTTGAACCTTTGGTATACATATGGTGAGGAAGATGGTGTGAAAGTGTTCATTGCTTCTTATGGTCATCAGAAATTCAATGGAAATACCCAGTCGCTCTGACATATCTCAAATAGCACTCAGTATTGACAGAGGAATTGGGGGATTTTCTAATCCTCACAGGTCTGTCCGTTCTGTTTGTGGAGCAACTGGTTTATTTATTGTGTGAGTCGATTCTTGTCCTACCATTTACCTGCTGCTTCAGCCAGGACACACACTGAAGATATCCAAATAGTGTGAGTATTCAGGAATGGCAGCAAGTGAGTACAAAAAGAACCTGTAAGTGAAAAAATCGGTTGAACATTATTAAGAAAGTATATACAAAGAGCATTTTATATTGTATGAACAAAATCAGATCACTGAGTACTGTCAACATCTAAAATATAAAGAGTTGATTGACTACAAACTCAAAAGAAGCATTACTAGTGTAACAGTATCAGGATTATTGTTCACAAACAAAAAAGGGTGCTTAGTATTGTATGTTAAACGTAACGTGTTGTATGCAGGGTTGCACTGGGACCGAAAAACGGCCTTGGACTTTACCCCAACAAATTAGCCTACAGACAAAATGTGAGAACCACCCCATGTTCCCCAATCGACCCCACGGCCGGACTGCCATTCTGGACTTTTCCAAAACGTACAGATTGCTAGTCCGTCTCAGGTTGTATCCAGACTTCTGCCAGTCTGTTCTCTGGTCATGGTCTTTGGTGAAAGAACTCGAATCTTTAGAATCTTTATTTTGTGGGAAGCACTACTGCAAGGTGTAATATTGACTAGCAATGGTCCTAAAGTCAAGTCTAAATCTCAAGTAAACTGGACCACGAGACCAAATGGACAATCATACTGGACTGGTCAAGGATTTGTTTGGTGTATTAATCCCCTGTTAAAATGGGTAATAAATTCAGTGTACAGTATATTTATGCCTCATGTCATATTCAGTCAGCGAACCTGTATGTAAGGAAAATATGTGTTCTGGTATCCCCATGTGGCCTTGCTCATAATTTTACATTAATCATCTAAAATGCACTGTTCTGTTACACTAAGACTGTGTGAGTGTTGAGGATCAACCCCTGTTTCACTTTGCTGTTTGAAAATACTATTCTAAAGTAGGAACAAGTTACATAGATTTAAAAAGCTACTTCCTCCTTTTGTGGTTTGAAAATTGAGTAATGCATCTTTCAATCATTCACTCATATCCAAATATTTTTACGTCTTTGTTGTTTATGCTAATTTTTCTACAATTCAATGGATTATAAATGTTATTTTCTAACAAATATTGGTACAAAATCCATTTTATTTCTTCCTTGATGAAAATACAAACATCATTGCCAGTCTGCTATTTGATCGTGAGACCAAAGAAAATCATAACAGGCGGCACTTATACTTGCAAGTGGATGTGCACACTTGACTCACAGTATTCAAATCTCAACTCTCAAAAAGTAGATATAAAGTAAAAACACTCATGAATTTATATTGAGAGCCAAAATGCAACTTGCCCTTAAAAACTACTTATACAAGTTTCATCGGCTGCATGGAAAGGTTTTAACTTTTGATCTTTAATTCCTTGACTTTGAATTGCCTTTTTTAAATTAGTCATGTGACTTTTTCCCTAGCTACCCATCGCCAAAACCCTTCTCTCCTCGCAGATGGATTTGAAGAGACAGGATCGTGGGTCTTAAGTGAATGAATGCCTTTATCCTCACGTGATGCAATAGCTGCTCTGGTCCAAGTCATGGCCTCTGGAGAGCTCTGTTCAACACACTTCGTCTTATCCACTTTGTCAAACTTCGATTATAGAAGAATGCACTCATACGAGAGTCTCTGTTGCATATGCCATTTATTGCTTCTACAGTGAGGTGGAAAGAAAGGAAATTAATTATTGCAACAAAAATAGAGGTAAAGTAAAAAGTGGAGGTGTTTAAGTCATTGTTACTGGAAAACATGTTTGATCTTTAGTGTTTTTCATCAAATGTTAAGTCAACATACAATGACATTTTCAAATGGCAAAGATAAATGAAGTTGGTGTGTGTTCATTAATGTCTAAAAGGCAAATACAGGAAATGTTGTGTAATGTCAGAGGCCACATGTGCTGCCGGGGTAAGTTTAGAAATTAAAATATAGTTTTAGCAGTGAAAAAGTGCTGTAATGTGAAAAGTTTTTTTTTAACACAGTAAAATAGCACAGTTCCCTTGGATCAAAGGGGCTGTATAAGATAATAATTTATTTTGCACCTTATTTATTGTAAAATCTGCTTTTGGGGCTATTGTGTGCTGTCTGAAGCTCATTTGCTTGCCGGTAAAAACGACAAAATATTTTGTCGGAAGTGCCTTTTTTTTAGACAGTGACAGTGTTTTTGGGGCTTAAAAACGCAAAAATCTGAAACCACTCTCCAAATACAAAAGTTGAATATGCTTGACTGTAGCATACTGTATTTACACTGCCCAAGATGCAAAACTCTGGTCAGATTTGTTCACGTTGCGCACACATCACCACTTAGCGTCACCACCTAGCTGCCTGGCATGCATAGCCAATTGAATTCCACACACTTTTGTGTCACCGTATGCGCGCAGATTTTCTCCTGAAAATGCTCGTCTAAATGAGGAATAAAAAGTGAAAACGCTATGCCACTTTTGCGTCTTCTGTTCAGAACATTATCATTTAAACAAAGCCTTATAAGCTTTTTTAACATCTGCAAACCAGGAAGTAATGCTGGTGCACTGTTAGCATGCTAGTTGTTGCTCGCAGTGGCGTAATGGTAAAACTCTGCTCTGGCCTCTGAAAGTTCTGAAATGTGCTGGAAAAAACTCATTGTACTTTAGACTGTGACAATTAAAAATACTAAAACTAAACTAAAGACACCGACACCGAAATCTATGTGCGGTAGAAAAAAATGACTAAACTTGACTGTGTGGACTCTTGGACACGTCAAGCATAAATCAAGCTCAGCACGTTCATTATGTGTGTCATTGAAGAAATGTCAAGGTTTGATAATAAAGTAATCAGTAGAGTCATTAGACTGTATATTGATGTGTTGAAATGTTGCATGGTTCAGAAGACGTTGGTTGCCATGGAAATTACTGCACAAGTCAGACCCTGTCAATCAAACCTGGATTCAATATAACAGCTACTTGAGTGGCAGTGTTTGTGAATATACGGCTGCTGCTGCTGTGGTGAAGTGCATGTGATTTATTATGTGTGCTATCACCTTTTCATTTCCGATCCCCTGCTTAGAAAGTCATTGAAAACTAGATGCTCTGCCCTATAAGTCATAACTGTACTGTAAGAATACAATTCTAAACTCCCCTTCACACCCTCCACTTCATGTCCTGTTTTTCTCCATATCAGCTGAATATTGTGGTTGACATTGTATTAATCCTTTTATATCATAGAAGGGCAACCTATTCTTCATAACAGGCCGGTTCGTATATTTCCTATATTGCATCTATACTAGGAATGTGTCAGAGAAGCTTCACACACAGAACACTTTGGTAATTTAATTTACAAGTTACCTCCAGTTATCATGCCTATTTTATCAATCTGTATGATAACTGACTGAAGATATATTTCCCAAAGTTTTCGATGTCCTGTTGATGTAAAATGTATAGTATATCCTCCTACAGTGCTCTCACCTGAAGAAAAAAAAATGTTTGTATAGCGAAACTATAACTATAGACCAACTATACTATGGTAATATCAAATATACAGTGGTAAAGGTCTAGTCCAGGCCTAGACAAGAATGTCTTTTCTGAAGTACAAACTCGACTTATAGCTGACATGATAAAATTGAATCGAAAACAAGATCAAAGCCACACATACCGCATATTTGAATTATTTTAGAGCAAAGGTACTTAACAGATTCCATTATCAAGTGAATGTGCAGTACTTTAGTCCATCTGTTTGTTGCTTTATAGTGCAGATCTATGAGTGATAGGAAGGTGCTATCCACTATGTAACTTTTTTATTTTGAGGTCAGTCACCTACTTGTTTCTATGGATGTCTTTGCTCTGCTTGGTGTGTTCCACAGTATGGCATTAAACAATTCTACATTACATTTACTCAATTGCAGGTGGTTTTATTACTTAAAGAAATCTAGACAAAAATTGTAAAAGCATTCTGACTGTGAGCAGGGTTGCATTTCCACAGATCTGGCCTAGAACTTTGTATGGTTTGGTCTCCATAAAGATGAAAAGATTTAATATCATACTGTGAATTCAGACATGGCAATTATATCTTCATGGAGAAAATAATTTGACAGCCCTTCACCAGAAAAGTTACACAATGCACCTTAAAGTTGTGAGCCACTGTGCGGGGCCTCGTGGATGATCTCACAGTAGAGGTCTAGTCCAGCCTAAAGGGACAAGCTCAAAGGGAGCAGAACACAGGGAGAGTGGAGTGGGTTTGGAAGTGGATTTCTTGATGAAGACACGGCTCAGAGCAGGGCCTATCAAATGAGTGTGGGTGGAGAGGGGGATTTGTATAAAGTACATACTGTATGGAAGAGAGGCTTCTGCAGAGATTAGACTGTACATTGAATTGGATACTACAGTTCTTCTATCAGAGGACAAGGATTTCCACACAGTCATAATGCACATCCAAAAATCCATTATCTACTGTGAAAAAGGGATTGGTGACATGTGATTCGTCATACGCTCCAACCTTCTCTTTGAAGCATATTCTTAAGCATTTCATGGCTGGATGCTGGCAACCTTAAATTATATATTTCATTGCATAATTAGTACTACTGGTGAATAAAATAAATGTATAGTTAAAGGTAACTGTAGCTAGATTTGAGACACTGATATGGGACGCTTGTCTTGTAATGTTGCCTTTTGCATTACATAACTTTCTGGTGGAACGTGCACCACCTGCTTGTTTCCATGGAGATGTCATTGGTTTGCCTAGAATGTTCCGTGGTATGACATTAAACATATTAATCTAGCATTTATTCATTATAATATAGTAAAACATTTTGTGGTGTTCTGTATATAACACAGTAACAAAGACACATTTGTGGAGTGTATCTTTGGTCAGTGTGCTTCATTTAAACTATTGCATTTACTGCTTTTGCTTTCAAAGTGCACACAAAAGGAGTTGTCTTTGATCTTGTTAGGTTTAAGGCAGAGATTATATAGGATTACAGAAATAATGGTTGTTTTTGTTTGAGCCTCAGTTGTCTTCTAACTACTCTATCAAACGATTAACAAAGCGACTTTCTTGTTTAATTTGGCAGGAATAACCAACTTTATATGAAAGATTTTATTTTAAAACAAAAGTGAATACATTTTATGAACTGCACTGATTATACAACTCATGCATTAATTAGTATTATTATTCTATTATCTGTACTGTATCTGTTTATTTGATGTCTATACACTCTTGGCTCACTCAAGTTTCCCCTTGAGGAACAATAAAGTTTATGTTATGTATGAACTGATGAGATAAGACAGTACACCAGCTGTGGTTCAATGGGCTCTTATGGCACTTTGACCACCTCCCCATGTTTACAGCGAGCTCCTATGGTGGATGTCACGCTCATGATCGAAGCCATCAGTGAGGCCAAAGAGCTCTCACAGCAGCCCCACAACAGCCTCTCCATCAGCTCCCCTCGTGTGTTGTGTCTTTGCTTGTCATGCAATGTGAACAAAGCAACAGATAAGGAAAATCCATACCTGCCCTTTGTCCATTGTTGATCCCGCCCTGATTGGGTGTCATGAACCATGCTTAAGTCACTGGTATCATATATCCCAGATCCATTATTGTACTAGGTTACATGTGTGGCAAATGACAAGATGTGTAATATAGATGTCAGTCACAGTTTCGAGCTAAAATTGATTCAAGTCATGCATTGTGGCTGTGTTTTCTAAGTAGCAATCCTTGTAAATTCCGGTTAGATCCCGTTATTATTACAAGATCAGTATCTGAACATCTTCAATATATTCTTGTTCTTCGTAGTATCAACCACATTCATCTCTAGGTATCAGCACTACCATATATTATTGAAAAGGATGGCTCTTTGTGATCTTCAATGTGATGTGGAAAACACTGGAACAACTGGGAATCAGTACCTCTTGCTAAGTACAAAGCAATAGTTACATGCCTCCACGTAGCCACATGGGAGATCAGAGTCATGAATAAGTAAATGCCAGAGTTTTGCTTATTTTTTATTTTATTTTTTTTTACACTTCTTCAAATGTTAAACAGCATCCAAGATCATATCTCCATAGTTTTTCGGGGAATGCAGTGTGACCTAACTCACACCTCATCAATTTCAGCAAAAACTCAGGACTTGACTTTTCCTGACTGGATCTAATATGAATCAATCATAATACACAAGAGCTGCAGATGGGAAAATGATCTGATTAAGAAAGCTTACATGTTTACATTGTTAAATCAATATGCTTTCCTGTTTGTTTTCCAATAGAGCTTGGAAACTGTTGTCATATACCGTAGATTTTAAGATGTTAAATACTAAAAGTTTGTGTTAGGATTCTTTATGGATATTTGACAAATCTTGTCAACAATGTATTTGATCCCGCTCTACATCCACTTTGAGGACAGACTGCTTGCTTTTCGATGTTTAGACATTTTTGTTTTTTTGTTTTTTTTTCTTTGTAAACCCAGATATTCTTCCCAGATATTCCCAGTGTATTCTGACACATTTTCATTTCCATTTCAAATGTACATCTAGACAACAAAGCAAAAAAGGACAGGTGCAGTTATATTATATTGTTGTATTGTATGTTGTATTATGTGAGTACAGACATTTAACAGAAACACGGGTTAAGTTACTAACCCTTTACACAACACAATCATCGTACACTCAGCTAATGAAACCACTGCACATCACATCAGGTTTGTCAGTTTCTGTGTAGAGTTTTAAATCATATTTCTGTATACTTCCTGAGAATTGTTGTGTAAGACCATAGGTGATGTAGGCTTGTGGGCTGAGAATTGTACTGCTAAAAGTAAGGAGTGTTCGAATAGGGACCAAGAGAGATTGCTTAAATACTCTTAACATTCATGGAAGACATCTAAAACCTCTTCAGGCATTTTTTGAAGAGGGAACATTATATCACGGTTAAAAATTATAACAAATTGTAATAATACTCCTCTCTTTAAATACTGTTGTAGAAGCTTTATCTAGCAAACTATTCTTTATTTAATCCACCATACCACCATTATTTGATCATGAAAACTTGACCACAGCTTGTTCTAATGTGACAGTGTTCGTCAGTGTGGTCTGGTTCCCTGAGGTTTTCGATAGAAGACTTCACACAGACAGAGGAGCCAGGAGACACTGGAGCAGGCCACATCTGAGCCTCCCTCTGCTGACCTGTGGGATTAACATGGGGTCACGTACAAGGCAACAGGATCCTGCTCCGAGAATAGATCTGACAATGGACTGGGCACGTTTGATCCTGATCTGATGTTTTATTCAGCCCAGTTCAGGTCAAACCAACCCACACGGTAATTACATGTTCTCTGAGGTAAAGGGGTTTTACTGTAGATGCACAGAGGAGGGGGAAGTAGATGACAGCAAGTAATTGTGTGTAGAGAAGATATCATATGTCTCTGTAGGCTATTAGACTGTGATCATTTTTATGTAAACATTGAAAGGGTCAGTGATGGATTGGTGCTGATACTCATAAGAAAAGATGACATTTAAAAAGGTATTAGTCTCTGTAAACCTTATAACCACTTACTAACGATAATGCAGAAATGTAAAGTAGAAGATAGAAATGTTTCAGAGGTAGTTATCTTAATACTGTTTTTGAAATCAAGATGTTATTTTAAATTAAATTATGCTTGACTAATTTAGTGTCTAATATCAAATTGAATTCTAGATGCTCTATTTCAATTGTCATTTATAAAGCATGCATCTGTACAAAAATCTTACTTACCGTATTTTTCGGACTATAAGTCGCTCAGGAGTAGAAGTCGCATCAGCCAAAAAATGTGCAATGAAGAGGAAAAAAACATATATAAGTTGCACCAGACTATAAGTCGCACTTTTTGGGGAAATGTATTTTATAAAATCAGAGACCAGCAACCGACATTTCATCTTGAAAGCAAGTTATAGTAATAACAATAGAACATAAATAGGCTGAATAGGCGTTAATGTTAATATGTCACTCTCACACCTTGTGATGTCATGTGATAATGTAGGAGGTTGTTTACTGAGTTTTTTTATTCTCATACACCTTCACTGGAATCAGCCCTGGAATTACCCATTTATATTGAACAAAAGGTAAAAAAGTAGCTGTTAACTTGAAAACTACTACCACATGACATCATAAGGTGGAACAGAACATTTTGAAGCGTTACTGAAATGTGTGAATGAAACAAAACACAATTCTAGGTATAGGAGAGAACAACATTATAGCTCACAAGTCTGTTTTGTATAATATAGGACCTTTAACATTTTAGTGGTTATAGGTAAGTGGTTGCATTCTTCAAGGATATAATTACATAAATATTCGGTACCTACGTGGCAACAATAAGAAAAATATGGGAATACAATATGTGCCAAATCTAAAGAGACAATTTTGAAGGAACAAAATCACTGTATTTTAAATAAATCAGATGGCCAACATTTTACCACTTCACCCAATGTTCCTAGATATATGTAACTTTTTTCCACCATTTTGTTTGTCCCCTTCCCAATATTTTTGAGATGCATTGCCATAAATTTGAAAATTTGTTACTGAATTAGGATTGTAAAATGGAGGACTTTACCACAACAAAGGCCATGAACTGACACTCCAAAGTTTGTTTATCTGCACTAATTGGACAGCACTTTTAGCCTCACAATTGCGCTATTAAATTCCGTTTTTTAGACAATTTTTAGTTTCCAAATTTCCAACATTTATGTGATTTTATTGTAGGAACTCTCATTTGCACAACTTCTAGCTCACTGGGATATTTCATTATATTGCAATAGACTCAAACAATTTCTCAATTTCAAACATCAGTTGATTGGTATTTCATGACAAACTACATGCAAAGTAGACCGTGAAAAGTTAGCAAACACTTGACAAACTGGCTTGTGAGTCTCCATTTTGTTTGCTGTAACCCACAGATGACAGAAGCCTCTATGAGAAGGCATAAATGAGAGAGTGAATGGGGAGATGAGTGAAGCGTCGGATGAATAATGGAAAGTGGTGGAGTTTGTGTTGAATGATTACAGTTGGGCTCTTGCTCACGAAGGGCTTTTCTCTGCCTCGCCTCAGCCTCCATCTATTTGTAAATCCATTCAAAGAGCCAATCATGTGCAATAATGGCACAACTTTTCTCCTTTAGATCCCACGCTTCGTTTAGTCATTTATAACGGTTAGAGCAGCCAATCAGCGGCACTTCACATCAATCTCACTCACTTGATTGATACTATTTGCAGACAAGCGCTTAAGCCTCTATGCAAACACTCCTGCTGTTGACTTTGGGGCAACACACAAGGAGAAATCTCAACAATTGGACCAGAAATCTAAAATGTAAATTCACTTTCAGATGCAAAACCAGTGTGAGAGCATTCTTGTGTACAATGATCTCTGATGATTTTATGCGTCATTGTGGATTCAGTTTAAAATGGTACCCCCCAAAAAAAGAAAAGATTTTTGAACTGGATTTGATAGACTGTAAATAATAATTACAGGTGTTACATTTTTGGGGATTTCTATGTTTACTTTGTCTCAATTTAGATATTTAGACAATATTTTAGTAATTCCAAAAGCAAAATTTTCTACTGTACGACCATGATCTCAAGGCTTGTCTCCATGGAGGTGTTATTTCTTGGGCTGTATGACACATGCTGCAGTGATTCAAATACAGGTGTTTCAAAGATCCTATATTACACAAAATTGACTCTTATGATCTTGAAGACATGTTAGAATGTTGTTCCATCATCATAATCAAAAACATACCTGGGGTTGTGTTTAGTTTCATTCGCAAATGAGTAAACCTTTAGGAATTAGTCTGTCTACATCTCCAAAGCTCAAAATTGTGATGTCATGTAGCAGCAGTTTTCAAATTAAGAGCTACCTTTTACCTTTAGTTCAGCTACCAGGGCTGAAGTTTAAAAACACAGTGGACCACTTCCTGTATTACCACATGACATCAAAAGGTGGAACAGAGTTTGAGAGAAGAGCTCAATGTAGGATTTGTGTGTTAAACATGTGTGAATGAAACAAAACACAACTCCAGGTATGTTTGTGATGAGAAAACAACATTATAATATAGATCAGAAAATAGCATAATGTGCATAATAATCAAAATAAAATGTGTTCTTATTGTGAGCATAGCCACCTTTCCACAGATCTCAAAAAAAAAAAAAAAAAAAAAAAAAAAAAGGTGCATATGTGATTTCATGTAAAGTTTCTGACGACACCTAATACATGCATTGAATTGTGTGCATCAGGACTTTCAGAAATGAGACAGAGGAAGATTTATGCCCAGAGATGAGAAGTGAGTAAGTCTGTAGAAGTTTTGTATTATATAAGGTTAAAGCACATGCAGTTTTGCTTTTGACTTGCCTCTGTGTAGGTGTATTAAAGAATAGGTAATGACACTCAAACCTCCTCTGGCTGAAGAAAGGACTGAGCGTTTGAACTGTTGGTCCCTTAAGAATTTCCACACAAAATATGATCCCACTTTCATTGTACTCTGAGGCGATGGGCCAAGGTTGTGCTCTGTGTCGGGAGGGAGCCTGGCCTTGATCGATACAAGTGCTGTGCTCCTGGTTGTTAATTTTTATGTGACCGGATGGTGTAAAGAGAGCAGTGTCAGGCACATGATGAGTTTTTGATAATGTCAGTTTTGTGTCTCGCTGATACAGCACTACCCAATCTCCACTTCAAATTGCTCCCTAGAGGGCTGCAGCAAACTACTGACAAACAGGAGAGGAGAAAACAAAGGCTAGTGGAAATTTGCCAAAACGTAGCTGTAAACACATCAAAATGAACTGAATCGTATGGTTTCAACAATGGGTTTAGAGCAATCATTAAAGGGCCTAAAATATGCTATTTTCTGATCTATGTTATAATGTTGTTTCCTCATTAAAAACATAACTGGAGTTTAGTTTTGTTTCATTCACACATGTTTAACTCACAAATCCTGCGTATTTAGAGTTCTTCTATCAAACAGAAAACAATACAAGAAGTTCTTCACTGTGATTTTTAACACACCTTCAGTTGAATCATTTGGATCATTTCAGCGTTAAAATTGCCAATTTCTACTGAAGTAAAGGTGTAGGGTAGCTGTGAACTAAAAAGCGACCACTTCATGACATCACAAGGTGGAACTGGGCATTCTGAGCATTGGAGATACAGACAGACTAATAATAATAAAGGATTACTTAGTCATGTGTGAATGAAACAAACAACAATGTTTTTGAAGAGGTAACAACATTATAACATGGCTTATCGTTCACAAGAATACATTTTTTGTAATATAGGACCTTTTATGTAAACCTGACATTAAAACATCCTGATAAGAATTTTGGAGAAGTATTAACTATGCAGCACACTGGACCTGTGGATTTATAAAATGCAACATCTGAATTAAGGCTCAGTTAGATTGGCTGATTTCAAAACCATGCTTTTGGAAAGAAACTTCACATTTTAAGGTTGGTGTGAACAACATCTTTGAATTTAGATGGAAGATGCCAAATTTGACCATAGTATTCTTACCTGCTCCCTACCTCAGTTTTAAACTATGGGCCATTTAGAAATATTGTCCCGAAAAGCTACAGCTCCTCACAACTCGTAAGTGCAAATGTCTTTTCACAGTGAAGTGTTTCATATCATTCAATTTGGAAAAAGGCAGTGAATTTTAGAAGATATAAGAGCGTCAGCCAAAGTGAGACAGAATAAGACTTGTAAAAGTGAATGTGCATTTCCATATTCATTACCTTAAGTGCACACCTTGCAGTAGGTGTCTAATCATAAAGTATAGCCCCAACCATTAATATGATTCTGTGGGCTCCTCTGCTACATGCATTATGGTCTTAGGATATGTGCAGGGGACACTCGGAAAATTAACACAACACGATGAATATGCCCACATTTCCAGATGGTGATTTGTAAGGTCCGCTCAGCATTAGATTCTGCGTCACAAATCAGAAAATGTAGCGTCCATTTAAAATACCACTTCCAAATATTTCACTCAACTTAGAGCACTTTTGACCATAGGAAGTTATAAAACATAGGTTTATAGAGCTAGGAAAGCCACATCATGGTTTTATTATACAAGTGGCCATAGCTCCTTGTTGAAGTGACAAAATGTGAAATGGAAATTGTTTAGGATCAGCCAAAAAACATTTTAAATCATCAGATGACGTATAGTATATACGTCCAAAAGTGTACAGCAAAGAGAATACAGGATTATTTCTCTAAATATGCCATATACCTGAATAGTAAATCTAGATGAGTGATTGAGAGTATTTTGTACTGCACTAATAAATTTCATTACAAAGAGCTGGAAAGCTGTATACAGTATACTACCAGTTCCAAGTTTGGATACAGTTTTCATTTATGGCCCTTTTTTATTTGCATCGTAGATTCACACTGAAATGAATGAACACATATACAGAAAATGCTAAAATTTTAAAATAGCTGCCCTTTGCTTTGATCACTGGTTTGCACTTTTGGCAATTGTTGACCCCAACAAAGCACACTTGTGAAGTGAAAATCATTTCAAGTGACTTCATCAGGCCAAGGTCAACAAAGCATTGTCAAAAAAAAAAAGCAAATGGTGGATATTATCAACTTTTGAATATAAAAAAAGGAATTTATTATTTTTTTTTTCCCCTTTCCTACATAATTCCATACATCTTGCAACATATATTTGATGTCTTAAAAAGATGTGTCCTAACTTTTGACTGGTAGTGTGCGTTTGTTGTATTATTAATTGTATAAGGGGAACAAGATTTTATACCAACCACAATTCATCATGCCATAAGACTTTTTAACATATTTTAATTACTTAAGTACGTTTTTTCTATTAAAAAATGACTATAACTGCACACCAATAAGGATGACAGATGCATTGGTGGAAAAAAAAATTAAAAACATAGCAGACCTCAACATCTATTGTAATATGTGTCTCTTCCTACATAGTTTTTTTCAATGTCACAATTTGGATTCTAATTGTGAAACATATTTTTGATTACGAACCAAACTAAAGAGTGATAATGATAAATAAGCATGTTTCGGGATGAGAGTATGTCATGTTTGCAATGTCAATCCAGACCTAGTTTGTATTGCCATTTGAAAAAGCTGTTCTAAAGCCGTGCAGTCCAAACATTGCATTAAAGTACTATGCTCGACAGGGTTTAAAAGCACTGCGCGTTCAAATTTCTTCTTCCACTTTGAAAATCAGTCATGCTAGCTTTAACTTTAACTCCTGACTTCCATACCGTACAATATAAACCACTCCTTAAAGAACTCTTCATAAGTTTGACCTCCGCTCTCCCCTGGGCCTTCCGAGCTGTCACACAGGACTGGAGTGCGTCCTTAACTCGGTTTTGTCGTTCTGTCATTCTGTCTTCTCCCCTGCCATCCATCCATCTCTCCGTTCTCCTTCAGCTCCCATGTCTGTCTGTCCCCGGTGGGAGTTTTCAAAGACCAAAGCATAGACCCTTTCCTTTCTTTCTCTCCCTGAGTGTGCCAGGCTGGGAGTAACAGGTGACCAGTCAGGAAGCAGCATCCCTATTCTTATCGTTCTTACATTCATCCATTGTTTTTTTTGTTTTTTTTATATATAAGGCAATACATAGACAAGGTGTTCTCTTAAAGGTGCACTATATAACTTTGTGACTTTAGGATTTTTTAATGACAGTCTGAATGACACAGATATGTTTTTTTCAAATGTGACCCAGGACACTTGGAAATGTGGTCCTAAAACCGATAACATATCCGATCTTTTGAAATGTGACTTCAGTCTGAATGGCCAGGTAACATTCATCCCACCTACACGTCAGGCTCGGAGTCTAGTCAATGGAGGGAAAGCGACATTAGAGAGTTAATTAATATTTGGGGAGATTTCTGTATTCAGGTCAAATTGGAGGGGTCTTTTTGGAACTGGGCAGTTTTTGAAATGATTGCCTAAGAAATGGCCGAGCTCGGCTACAGGCGGTCCTGGCTCCAATGTCAAAGATAAATAAAGAGCCTGCGAGCCAAATACAAGGAGGCTAAAGACTCAAACGAAGCAGTGGTAGACGTGTAACCTGTTAATTTCAGAAAGAACTGGACCGTATTTTGGGAGACAAGCCCATTGTTTAGGCGACTTCTGTAAACACTGAGCATGCTTGCTGCGTGAGACGTCATCATGTCCTCCAATATGCATGCAGGACACTTTTGGGGTGTTTAAAATTCACACTGGAGATCACACACAAGTCACATTTATTTGGAAATGTGAACGACCTTGCAAAAACATTAGATTTCCCAAAAAAATCCGAACTGAGCATTCAGCCCTGCAGTCTAAATGTAGCCATGAACACATCTACCTTACATTTATTCAATTACAGGTGGTTTTACTGCCCAAAACACCTAGAAAAACAGGCATTTTGACTTTTAGCAGTTACCTCTCCACAGATCTGACATGTAACCTGGCCTGGTTTGTTCTCTGTGATAATATGTAATACCGTACCATGAAACATTTCAGACAAAACAATAAGATCTCGGAGAGAAGCATTTGACGGATCCTCCATCAGAAAATTTACACAAGCCACCTTTACAGTTCTATTTACCAAACATTTTCTCACTCACTGAAAGAACCTATATTATATAATACTGATTCTTCTGAGCTTTAAGCCACGTTACAATGATGCTACCTCTTCAAAAACATACCTGGAGTTATGTTTTGTTTTGTTTTTTTCAGGTATTTATTGTTTATTTTCAAGAACATAATGCTGAAAGATATTTTTATTTGTTGATAATAAGACAAAACATGATTTTATTTTATTTTATCCTTATTGCCTATGCAACTTCTACTGTGACTTAAAAACACAAAATCACAAGCCTCCCAGTTTCTAGCAGGTGATTGGTCATATATTCTCTGCTGTCTCCTTTGTTTGCACTTCCTCTCGGGCCTATATGTACTCCGAAAGCCAACATGAGTGGTCAGACATGATCCTTAAACCTTGGCTGTGTTCTGTGCAGTACAGGGCACGCACATGTGAGTCTCTTTGTGCACGCGTGTGTGTGATGAATGGGTGGGTGCCAGGCGGCGTTCCCTCGGTGGCCTTGGATCAATCTGCTTATCTGTTAGCTGCCAGCGCTGCCAGTGATTAACGAGCAGCTCTCCACTAGGCACATCCTTATTCATTACTGCACACATCACACACGTGCCCACATATACGCGCACACAATCACACACACACACACAAGAGGGGGCTAGACATCCTTTTCCATTATGTTGGCCGTCCAGATTGAGGACAGCTCGGCGTTGGGGCTGGGGAGGGAGATGGATGGGTGCGGCATAAACACAGAGCCGCACATGAATCTCACTGCTTTCATTTCTAAATCTTCTCTCTTTTTTCTGCCACTGACCATCTTCACTGAGTTTGGTGACCTCCTTACTTCTTCAGACTGCGACAGGTCCCCAAGCACTTGACCTACTCACTGCTGAAGTCTCAACAGAACCGTTGGAGTTGCCTATTTTGGAGACCCAGGACGCCATAAGTCTCCGCTTTCTCATTGGACCCCATCACGGTAGACAAGAGCGTCCCAGAGGTGGGGTTAAGGAGGGGTGAGGCTGTTACCGGTGGCGACGGGGGTGGCACGGTAACTCAACAAGACAGATGTGTCTTCTTAGAAATGCAGCTTCAGAGGCAGGTGTGGTCCCAAAGGTGGAAACTCAAAGGTCTATTTTTAATCAACTTTCAAACTTAACTATGAATCAACCAATCTATTTGAAAGCCTTTTAAAAAAATTTGCAGCTTGTGAGCAGATTGTTCCATTAGGGCTTCCCTAAAGGAACTTGCAGACTCACTCCTGTATATTTTTAGCACAGATTCTTCCATAAAAATGATAATGATGCCGTGTTTGCTCCCTCCCATGGGGTCTACGCCACATCCAATTTCCCTCCAGCTCTACAGAAGCAGAACAGCTTTACACTGTTAAATGATTTGCTAAAATGTCAATGCTCAAGAAAGCCAAGTGGAATAGAACACACTAGCGCTGCTTTGTTTGTTTGAGCCTGTCCCGGTGTTTCATTTTTGTTTTCAAAGTAATAAAGTAAACTAAAGAATAGCTCATTCAGTATATGGCCCATGTTCATAGCCATATTTTCGTATATGGATTAAAAACAAATGTTAAGCAAGTATTTCCACCAAAATATGATGGAATGTAAGCAAACTTTCAATTTTATATAATGTTGATATTAAATTGATCTATTTAATTTCTTCACTGGAAACAATTAAGTTGCAGAAGCTACGCCATCATAAATACTTTATGTTCTTTGCTTGGTTACAATATGTGCACATCATGCAAATATGAGGTGGGCCTGCATGTACTCAAGCGACACACTTGTCACATGCACTTTCATTTTGCAGTTTTTTGAGTGTGTAACAAAAATGAACAAAAGTCTTTTGAACTCGCCAACACTGCTCCCTCTATGTACTTTACTTTTAGTCGTTTCAGATGGAGTGAGCTTCAGAACTAACAAGATTAAAGTTAGCACGAAGAAGCTGTTACCAAGTGCAACTTACAACACTTACTCCCACATAGACACCCAACGCCAAGTTCTGGGTGCACCATAACTTCAACAGTCTACCGCTGTGGCACCACCAGTAAAAACCTGTAAATGAGGTGTGGGCGGAAGAGAGGAGAGAGAGAAGGGTACATTTAAATGGGTCTTATTTACCACAAGTCTCCAATTAAAAGCCCCGGCAAGAGCAGAGACAAAGTGACAGGCAGCTGAGATGTTTGAGAAAACAGGGATTAAAGATTCCATCACCCAAATTCTTTCACTTTTTGTGGCAGTCTAAAGATGATATTTATTCAAGTCGGACTTAAATATGCAAGCAAGCGTGCAGATGAAGAACGACAGTGTCAACAGGATTACCATAGGCAGTTCTTTGGCTTAGCTCTTTCTTCCAGTCTGTCTCCTGGTCTTTTGTCTAGCTTTTTAATGCACTCCAGATGATGGTGTATTGGCAGTCAGTGTGTGTGTGTGTCTGTGTGTGTGTGCGTGTGTGTGTGTAAGGGAGATAGACAGGGGAGATAGGGAAGTCCTGGCAGCTCAGCTTTGATCTCATTTTTTGGCAACGCAACTTCAGATGACCTCGGTGGCAGGTATGTCTCCGGAGCTCTTACCGAACCTCAATTTGCATCAGGAACAGACAGCGGCAGTACAGCTTTCTCCTTATTTAAGTTATACGAGACAAAATTGGGGCTTGAATTGGTGCTTTCACGGTATGGGGTTTCGATTTAGCTGTGTAGTGACCAGTCAGATATGTGTGAAGGTAAAAGACATTTTTACTCAGGTATGTATTGCCTTTGCACTTGCAGGGCCCCCTGAAGACGTGGCACTTCCTAACTGCTATCTTAACTGTGAGGTGTGAATGTGTTGGATGTTGGCAGTGAGTTCTGATGTGTCTTGAGAGATCACGGAGGAGGGCACTCAAGTCTTTGGACAGTGGGAAAAAACAAACTAAAAAACAGTTCAGACACAAAGTGGAGAGGACATAAAAAAAATACAGAAATTTAGAGTTGGCTGACCATCATTTGGACAGTCTGCTTGGAGAGAAATGCTAACCACTTTTTCAGCATTACACTATAGGGCCCGGAAATGGACAAAATGTATGCCTCCATAGTTTTACTTTTTTTTAATAGCAATATATAATATATAATAAGATAATACTAAGTTACGGGTCAGATTTTTAGATAGTGGGAGCTGTACATGTTTTTTGCAATAAAATAAATGTAAGAGAGCCTAATGCCATATTATGAAACATGTCTGGCAAAGCAATAAAACATCCATGGAAACAGACAGGTGGCAGACCCTACAACAGAAAAGTTCGAGTTAGTTGGCATATCTTTAAATGGAGATAATGCTGATACACTTTGCATCCATGCCAGTGTTCAAGAGTTCTCTGAAAGGTTGTTTTAAAATCCCAGACACACCAATTAGCCATCCAGCCTGCTGTTGCCAAGTACACTGTTCACTTGTAGCTTTCCAGCCATATTGACGTGTAATGGCAAGCTTGAAAGCATTTGCCAGTACAAAATTGAGAAGTCTGTAAAAATGGATTTGGTCTTTTCTGTTTAACAAGCTATAATACCAGCTTCCCATAGTGCTTTCTATTCTACCACAGCAGTATGAAGCATCTGTTAATATGTGTAAATCTATCTATATCTCGATGATTTTTTTTCTTTACTACATAATCCCATATCTCTTGTGTCACTTGCTTCATATATTTGATGCCTTTTGTATGTATCAAAAAAGTAAAACAGAGAAAAAAACATTGAATGAGAGGGTTTGTCCAGACTTTTGACTTGTATCGTGTACATGTGTTTTCCTTGAGATAGTTTTTCAGAGCTACATTTTAATTAAAGAAAATGCTCTGACTGTTAAAGCCACAGTAAGTAACTTCTTTTGAAGTAGGGCCTCCTCCTGCTTCAAATGGAAATTTTGTTCCTTTGGCTATAATATTTCACAATATTGTTTAAGCCTGATCTATGCATGGAGAGTGTTCTGAAGTAGGGTTTATCTTCTTATTTTCATGGAATTATACAGTTGGCTTTCCATCTGTAAAGTTACATACTGACCTCACTACTCCCTCCCACATTAAATTAAGGCAACATGACTGCTCTCCTTCAGCTGATACTGAAACACACCTGTAAAAAACTACTTTTATGACAGAAAACGTAGAGTGTTCCATAAGTATATTGAACAAAATTAAAAAATGCAGCTGAGTTAAGAGCTGGCAGTGCATTTGATGTTTATCTTGGCATTTAATGAACGTTGGCAAGATTGAGTTATTCTAGGACATTTAATTAAATATTTTGAGGTTTGAAAAGATATGGTAAATCTAAGCTAAGCACCAGCTGCTTGTCTCCATTGAAATGTTATTGCTTTGTCTGGAATGTTTCACAGTATAGATTAGGTTTAAATCTATCACAAAGGAGACAAGCAGGTTACAGCACTATGCTACATTTGATTGCAATTCAGGTCTACAGAGAGGTTCCCATATTCACAGAAGAAATTATTGAATTTTTGAACTACAGAAACACGCATAATGAATAAATGCTAGATGGGTGTGTTTAATGTCATGCCATAGAATATTTGAGGCAAAGCAACAACATCTCCAAGGAGACACGCAGGTAGCGGACCCTCCACTAGAAAAGTTGCGCAGTGCACCTTTAAATATGAAAGATAAATGTATTTAATTAATCACTTGTGTTCACTGTAAGATATAAAAATGGTACATCTCTTTTGGAGGGAAAAGTTGAGAGAAAAAGACAGAGGCTGGGTGCACCATTACGTTATTGAAGGCATTCATCTTGAGGTAGCGTCTCGAGCAGCGCTGCCATTGACAAAGTTGCTATCTGGGACACTGGCCATGGTCTGATTGGAAAGCCAATTCAGAAATGGGGCAGTGGGGTCAGTGGGGACAGAGGGAATATGGGTACCCAATTTTTTAAACCTTCAGAACGGGACTTGTATATCTGTTCTGCAAAGTCAATGACAAATGAGAAAAACATGCCATAAATTTGCAGGAAATGTAAAACAAATTATGAAAGTTCAATGTTGTATTATAAAGGCTTCCAGAAATAACTATCATCCAGTAAAGCATAATACATTAGCAGACACTGGTAACGAGAGGTGGTTAGTTAAAATGGGGGCAGAATCTGAAATCTGGGACATATTAGTTTAATAGAGAAAGACTAGGAAAGGAGCTAATAAGTGGAGCATGCAGGGACCCACTGTAACCCTAAAAATAAAGGGCCATTATGACTCATTTTTAATTGCTGGGTTCATATGACATTACAGTAGTCCTCAGGCCTACAATAGTGACTGGAAAAGGGAGACCCAATTATATTTTTGCTGATTTTTTTGTAAGTTCTAGTAAGTTCAAAGATCTGTTCACTGATGCTCAACATTTAATTATATAGATTTTTATTAAATTTTTAAGACACATAAGCAATACGGAAAACTGACTTTTGTTTTGGCATATAACATGACCACTCCAATCAAATAAACACTTGGCATCAGAAGATATTATTTAATATTAAGAATCAAATTATGGACAAAGGGAGCTCAGTTGGTATAGTCCAGATGAATACTATCAGTGTGTCCTTGGGCAAAACACCTAACCTATCTTGCCCCCAGTGTCTGCATACACCGGTGTATGAAACTGTGAGTAATCCCTTTAGGTAAAAAGCTTTGAGTGCCTTGAAGATATAAGCACTATATAAATGTGATCATTCAATATATTTGTCTTGCAAATAGGGCTGTAATGTCCATCATTCATATGTACCAGTGATGTAAGGACTCAGTTTAGTTGCTTAAGTAAAAGTAACACATAAAAATAGTTAAGAATTAAAGTACCCATTGAAAACTGTACTTAAAATCTGCGCAACATACTTTTACTTTTTACTCTTTGAGGTCTCAAAAGGCTTCAAATGGAGTGATTTGATAAACATTTGTGTTGAATTTTGTTGAAATTATGAATGTGTTGCAGCCTTTGCAGCAGGTCTCAGATGATTCAGTCCAGTTCAAAAATGTAGTGAACTACCTGTCAACTGAAAATTACTTACTCGACTATAAACAGAAGTCCTTTTTGTCCTGTCACAGAATTCACATAAAGATCCTTTAATTTCTTTTTTTTTCTTTTGAGTTTAGCTCCAAAGCCACAAAACAAACCTCGCTCCAGCTTCTTTTCCTCACACCAAACTTGTATGCACTTGGACTGCTGGCCTCCGTCGCGGTCAGAGCAGAGGCCATGTTTTCCCCAGTGAGAAGGGAAGATTTCCTCTCCCAATCTCCAGCGTACAAACCCGTCACCCGGTCACACAGAGTGCCCTCACAACCCTCGAATCTGTACCCGTCTGCCCCTCCGCCGTACTCACTAATGCTGCTAACCTTTTCATTGTAACCGAGCAGCACACACCACACTGCAGTTATTAACCTCTGCCACACTGTCTATGCCCAGAGCGTAATTGCAGCGGATCCCATGTTACGTCTCAGTCTAATAAAGATTATACGTGCGACTCAAAAAGGACAAATTGTTCACTAGATTCAATCAGATTACTCATTTGCTCCCATCTGCATGTGGGTGTAATTTGGGAGTCGGAGCATAAGCCTACACTGCGATATTTCCCTTATGTAAGAGGCTTGATTGGTGGAGAAAAGAGAAGAAATGGGAAAGATGTTGAAAAGAATTCGCTTGAGAAATGTTTTAATTTATTTTCTACTTTGCAAATACATGCTATAACATCTGTCATGGTTGCTATGAGACCTACTAATACTTGGCCTCACTTTTGACAGCTTGGTGTTATCAAAAATATCAAAAGTAAACAATAACTGATGACAACTACAATTACAACAACTACTACAACTATTATAACCTATGACTACTGCTACTACTACTACTGCTACAACTACAAGTACTACAACACCTACTACAACAACAACTACTACTTTTATAGCTACTACTACCACTGCAACAACTAATACAGCTACTACTACCACCACTATTACTACTACTACTACTACTACCACAACTACTAATACTACCAATACTACTACTACTACTACTACTACTACTAGCAGTAGTAGTACTACCACTACCACTACTGCTACTACCACTACTACTACCACTACTACTACTACTACTACTACTACTACTACTACTACTAATACCACTACCACCACTACTACTACTACTACTACTACTACTACTACTACACTACCACCACTACTACTACTACTACCACTACCACTACCACCACTACTACTACTAATACCACTAGTACCATTACTACCACCACCACTACTACCACTACCACTACTACTAATACCAATACTGCTACTACCACCACTACTACCACTACTACCACCACTACTACTACTACTAATACCACTACTACTATTACCACCACTAGTACCACTATTACCACCACCACTACTACTACCACTAACACCACTACTAATACCACTACCACCACCACTACTACTACTACTACTACTACTACCACCACCACCACTTCTTTTGATGTCAGAACTATCACTTACCACGGCTGCTACTTTATAACAACAAAAGTTCTGACATTGTTTTTGCTAGCTCCCACTTGTTGCCATTGGACAGGGTTAGTCAGCTAGAACATAACTAATATACACATTTTATTAGCCATTTCAGGAGCAATGAAGCAGAGAAACAAGATATAATTCATTGTAAAAATACAAAGAACAGGACATTAAAAACAAGATATTTAAAACGAAATATTTTTGTAAAACGTGAGCTCATAAAAGGATTGGAATTTTAAATGAAAATGCTTTTGTTCTTGTGTTGCAGTTGAATGGTTGCTGCTCACTGAAAAAGCAGAGCAATCCCTCATATTTATAATTTAATGTTACTGCTATTGTACTTTCAGTGTAGACCATTGTTAATTATTCTGAGCAGATAATCTTACACATAACTAATGAAAGTTGTAAGTGGCATCTGTGTAAAAAATAAAATACTCGTTCGTGGCTTGGCTACATTTGACATGTTTAAGAAGTGTAATGAAAACTTTGCAAAATCAAAAATACATGTACATTCAAAGATGCACCATGTTATAGGCCAGATGGACAGGTGTTTTTTCGCAATTAAATGCCATACTGTGGAACATTCCAGGCAAAACAAAAACATCTGCCATTACAGTACAGTTTAAATAGGTTTACTGTCACTTAGTTCAACTTGGCTGTATTTACAATTGCAAATATAAACGTTTAAAAATGTAATGATACAACATTTCAAGCAATTCTTCAATGTCAACTTAAGATATTTATGTCAATCTTAAATTAATTTCATGCAATAACTCACTCATTACATTTATAAACCAAAAAGCAAACATATTAACAGTTTATTTCAGTGAGATGTATAGATTTTCCATTTGAAATGTCTATCATTCAAAAGTTAAAGTTGAGTTTGATTATTTAATTCAAGTGTTTTTCCTAACAGCAGCGTGGGTAGGAGCTGAATAGATTGTGACCAAACTACATCTACACATTGCAATTATCCAAAATGCATTAACCCACTTCAGCATGTCTTACCACCATAAATAACATTTTATTATACGAAGAAACATAATTAAAACCAGCTTCTCGCAAATATGAATTAGTCTGTAGTTATTAGAATGCATTAATTAACACTGATACAAGTTTAAAATAAAACCATAAAAATAAACAGAAATTATTGGACATACTGAAAGCCATAGCCAATAGTAGAATTTCACACTCGCAAATTAGTCCAGCAATGTTGAAGCAAATACAATGAAGTCGTAGAGTAGTCCTTTCAAGATTGAGTGTAAATTAAAACTAAAAGTATTAGACCTTGACCAGGAAATTAAACTTTACAAAAGGAAAAAAGAAAAAGTCTGGTCCAATTTTGCCACTCATGTTACCAAATGCCAAACTGGTGGCCCAAATAATAAACCTTGCATGAAGGACAGGACAGAGGAGCAAGGCAATTCAAAAGACTAAAATGACCAATGTCCTAGTTTTAATTGAATTTTATTTTCAAGCCTTTCATATTAACGTTATTTAGTTGAGCTGTCTTTTTTTTTTTTTGTTAAAATATGTAATTACCATTCAGTGTTTAAAAGGTCCTATATTTCACAAAATTATTGTTGTAAGATTTTAGTCATATGATATTGCTGTTACCTCATGAAAAACATGCCTGGATTTGATCAGTCATCTCCAAAGCTCAAAATGCTCTGTTCCACCTTGTGATGTCATTAAGTAGTAATTTTCACGTTAACAGCTAGCTTTTCCCTTTAGTTCAGTAGAAAGTGGCAGTTCCAGAACTTAAATCACCTAAATGATTTTAGTGAAGATGTATGGAGTACTTCCTGTATTACTATATAACACCACAAGGTGTTTTATGTTAAGTTAATATGCAGGGTCTGTGTGTTGAATGAAACAAAACACAATTCCAGTAATTTTTTTGATTATGAACCAACATTATAAAAGATCAGAAATGTAATATGTGCATAATGCTCAAAGGTCCATCAATGGAAGAAATCTGAATCAATGAGATCACTCAAGAATTGGGAAAAAGTATACTAACCAACTTTACAAATATCTGAGGCATTTTAATTGGACAACTTGGTTGGAAAGGCTTTTTGGTAATCTAGGATTTCCTTGCTATGAGGAAAATCAGTCTGCCATGTCCAGTGTGAGCGCAATCGAACTTTGCCCAGACATGGCACGGTCGGGACGTTGGCCGGTTGGAGAAGGTGGGCCAAAGCACAGCATGGTTGCTCATGCATGATTTTACTGTGCAAGCCCTGTGTGTGTGCTGATGTTACTTATAAGAGGAAAACACTGAATAAACTCTGCCCTAAAACACATGACAAATTCGCACTTATCTTCAATAAGGACTGTTACAGAGACAGAAGTGTTGCAGCCTATTGTGTCCGACTGTCCACACTCCTCTCGGCTCTTATTACATCCACTTCTTTCTCTCCTAAAGCGACAGCACTACTGTGCAACATGTAAACAAACAGCACCATGTGATGACGTCATTGGGCTGTGGTTCGGTTCGGTTGTGTAGGTGTGAGTGTTCTAAAGTCCTAGTGTGAGTGCGCTAGAGATGCACGGATGGGCTATTTTTTCATCCGCAACCGCGACACAAAACTCATCATCCGCCCGCTGTCCATTTTGCACCGAAGGTTTTCAAAACTGCACCCGCCCGCCATCCGCCCATTGATTTTAGATTTTAGAACAATCATACAGCAAACAAACTAAGGAGCCTCGATAAAAATGCAAACTCTGTAGCTCATTCATTCCAAAATTCGCTCAGCGTGTATGTTCGCATTCTTAATTGTCCGTAACAACCCCAGACTTACCTGGTTTTCTTGGGCAGCTAATTAACTGACAACGTTTTCCGACTGGGCTGTTTTTGAACCTTCTTGCCTTCGTGTTTGATGTTGTTACATTCTGAACATTCTGCCATTGCTCGATGTTATTTCAAAGTCATAGCCTCACTCCATCGGTCTTTCTTTAAGTTTTAAATACCCCGAGTGGCAGTCTACGCTATAATGTCTGCGTGTTTTAAAATATATCTGATATCGAAACAAAAAAAATGCATAACTAAATAAATATGGCCCTATAGCCACTTACGTGTTGGCAAACAGCTGAAATAACTTAGAAGTAATAAAATAAACTGCATATAATATGTGCCTCGTAAACCTTAGGCATCAATAACCTGACACAACCTTAACCTTCAGAACATAAAAACGAGGTCAGACGGGCTAATTAAGGATATGACCTACACTTCATACTACAAGCATAAACAATGAGACTCATCTTTTCAGATGTAGGTAACAATACTAACAATAACTTTTTTTTTTTTTTTTTTAGTAGTTAAACCGCCACCCGCCCGAATTTAATAAAAATATAATTTTTCGTCACGTCATCCGCCCGACCCGCAAATTAACCGCGGATACCGCAGTTGTAACCGCAATCCGCGCATCTCTAGAGTACGCCCTTTGTTCCCTCCATAATTGGTTGTGATAAACTAGCATTGTACCCAAAGCTGGAGCAGGCAAACTAGCACTAACATGTCATTCACACTAATAGTAATATAATATACACAAGAGTCACTGATGCCTGCGAGTGCCAACTAGAGCTTCAAACTGTCTCCAGTTTCAGAAGCAATATATATGTGTTTGTGCATATGTGTGTGTGCATATATATTTACATAAATAAAACAAAGTGCCTTTTACATCAATTAACTACTTTCCTATTTACTCACACACTTATACACCAATGTACGCAAACACTGGGTATGAGATGGCTTAAGTATCATGCCCAATGACACAACAACAGCATTTATCTGTGGGAGCAGGTTTGAAACAGGCAACCTTTGGATCAGTGGGCAAACACTCTACTAACTGTGCTACTATTGCCCCAATATCAATGTAAAAACATAATGCAAAATATTATACCGGGCCAAATCTTGCATAGCATCCGAGATCAGTTCTAAAGTCAGTGTGTGTGTAATAATAATACTACAACACTTGTAAATAAAATATCCTGCAATCTGTGGAACACATGCATTTCCACATGTAGACCTGACTCGTGTTCTACACAGTATATTGAGTGGATGTGTCTGGCCTGGTTAGTATGCCTCTGTGTTGTTGCTGCCATATCTGTTACATTGACAGAGAGCTGACAATATAATTATGTCCCCTGTGGGAGCTGACTGTCGGTGATGAGGAGGCAACGTGGCGATATGTGATGCAGATGGTGATGAGAAACTGTGGTGCGAGTGTTAGCCTCTCTGTGAGTCTTTATGGTCAAGTTCATGAATAAACATTTCACGAGATTTTCACCGACATAATCTGTTGACGCAAACTGCTCCTCTGAGATTTCACTATTGTGTTGTGTGATTAATTGCAGCATTTGGTGTCATTCGCATCTTTATCTCAAGGTTACAGAGCCAGAGGACAACAGAGATTAGCCGACAACGCAAACATGATTAACAATGTGGAGTATTTAGTTCTGTAAAGCTCGAAGTTTGTATAAATGAGTTGTGTGGTGCATTAGAAGATCGTGTCAATTTGAATTCAAACTAAATAATTGTTTCAGGTGATACAGAGTGGCCTAGTGGTTTAATGACAGCACACATCGTCTTGTCCTCATTTGCTGAATGTTGCTCCCAACTCGTCGTCACACTTTCATGAATACTGCTTAGGCATGGGTTTCCAAACTTTTCAGGCCTTGACTCACAAAATAGCAATTCAACTGGTTAATTTTAAAATGTGTTTAAATCCAGTTAATACTGAAACTCATTCTGCAAGCCTCATTTTGCAACAGTCTTTTAACCAAATTTAACCAAAATACTGAAGAAAAAGAAATTGAAAGGACACATTAAACTACTTCAACAAACAATACTGCAATGCTACTTTTTATTAACATTACCACATATTTTCTCACTACTTTAGCCTCGATGATCAACTACTTGTAATATACAACTACAAAATATAACAAAAAACATGTCTGTCAATGAAGTGATGACAGCTACTAGTTACTGTATGTGTTCTAGCTGCTGCCATTTATGTACTATTTTCAATTACAACAAAATTACAGGGAATTTTCTAGTATGAATTTCATGACTCAAAATATGGTGTTGCAATGTCAAATGGAAGAGATGCAGATTAAACGCAGACAGACATGGCGTGAGGGAGCCTGTCTGCATGAGCCACACAGATCAGAGCTGTAGAAATGTCACTTAGCGTGGCATTAGCCGCCGTTCTCATCTCGCTCACATCACAGATCCAGGGAGGGGACTTTTAAAGAGACTTTTAAAGTTCCTGGAGGCTGCATTTGCCTTTGAAATCACACCATCACTCATTTTTTATCAGCGCTAAACATGTAAAACACGTCCCAGGCTCGATGTCAGGGAAATGAAAAGAAGCGACTGAGATTTCTGCAAATGTGAACTTTGAAATTTCTCCAGTTGAAAGAAGTATAGAGTTTCATTACATTTTTTTTTTAGACGAAAAAGATTGAAACCCCAATACTATGCCCTGGAAGACTCACACCATCTAATATAGCTATTTATCTCGTAGCAACATCTAAACTTTGCACATTCACTCAATCAGAAGTAATTTGTCATTTAAAAATCCACGTTCATGCTGTTTTCATAGTGTAATGTTACTTTTAACATTATGTTTGTTTCCTTGTGCATTGGAATCTACAACTAGAAAAGATTAGACAAGTGACATTGATGGTTGTCTAAAAGCATTGTCCAAAAAGGATTTAACTGACAACCTTCTTGCTGACTGGCAGGCAGACTAACCTTTCTTCCACTGTGCTACAATATAGAAGTCATTTAAATGTATTTTAAAGGAACTGAATTGAAAAATGCAAAGCAGTGAAAGGGTCCTCACACATATATTTTCATTTGTCTTGGCTGAGCTAGCTAAAATATTGAATTATTGACTTCACAAATGCATGGGGACTTACTGTGACTGTCACCATGCATTTGATTCAACTTAATAAAGCCTTCCTAAAGGAGCAGTGCATGTGGTCATGTATGTGTGACTTATTTGTCAAGTTACATATAATGTAAAAGCACTGATAAAAATAAATGACTTTCCTTACACAAGCTGACTTCTTTCTTCAGGTTCAGCTATAAACTGCCTGTGTTACTGAGGGTGAAAAATTAAGAAAATGTTTTCAAATAGGCAATCACATATCTGTTTCACACCCAGGCATCACAGATCACTTGGCAGACTTTGTTTCAATTAACATTTTTATGACAGGAAGAGGTGACAGAGAAGCAGAGGTGATGGCACGCCTATATGACTGCTAAGTGCATGTGTGACATGTATACATGCAAATGAATGCACACCTTCTTTATATAGACATTTCAAAAACATGTAGTACAACTTTGCAAAAGTATGGACTGAAAACTCCAGCCACCAAGATTATTACTCCTAGGGCAGTTTAACTAAAACTATGGGTTGCATTTGGGTTGCAGATGGAAGGGGGGAGTCTACTGTATTGATTGCATTGTATTTTCATGAGAAATCACCAAAAATCACCAAAAGGAAGGCTCAGACATGTTGAACCTGATCACTTCTAAGGACAAGATTCTATAACTTGCTGAATTTCAACAAACAAAACTGAGGAGGTGGGGGTCCAATTACAAGGACAATGATATTGGCCAATAATATTTAATACAGATGGGAGCAGCTAAGATAAATAATGTTAAAATGGAGATTATTTTGTGATATAGCGAGGTCTGGAATCTTATCACAGGACCAAAATTTTCAGATTCAACAAATATAAATGTACCCTTCCATGTATGACATGGTCACTACCTAGAATCTGAAAAGCACCAATACACCTACTACAACAGCTATCCCTATGCTAGTACTATGGTACTACTGTTGCAAATATTTACCTAAATACCACTATTGCAGCTACTAGTGAGTACTAGCCCTCCTCCTCTCATCATTCACTATTAATAATCCAGCCTTCTGAGTGCATGAGCACCCCCTATACTTTAAAATGGATCTATGTAGTCTTTCATAGTGGTATGTGAAAATGTGACCAGCTCAGTTCAGTGGAAAAAAGATAAATTGGGAAAAAAACATTAACGTTTTCTGCACTTCAGGAACCTTCCCACAAATTGAGTTTTTCAATCAAATATTATTGGCTGAGTGAAGTGCAGGCTGAAAATGAAAATGGTGGTTAATTGTACGTAGCATTTTGAGCTTCCATAAGTGGTGTCAGTGTTTTCTGCTTGAGTCCAGATCACCTTTGCTGCACTGGTCCCTGCCTCCATTAGGCCTGAATGGGCAGGGTCCTGATGGCTATTAACCCCTTAAAGTACAGTGGCCATCGGAGTGCTCTAATTCCTAATGAGGGCCTATAGAATGTAATCGAGAAAAAGACTTCAAAGGAAAGTGGAAAAGGTAAAAAGGTTGTTGCAGTGGAAGGAGAAAACTAGAGCAGAGAAATCTAATAATGTTTATGGTAATTTTAATGTTAAATTGAATTATATCAAAAGCTGTCATAAATCTGTGGCATATTCTCTATATTATAGTTTAGATCAGTCTCTGCAAACCATAGGCAAAACAACTACTCAGCAATGGAGACTACATGGTTTTGGACCTTACACCCAAATTAAAACTAAACAATAAACAATAAACAATGGTACAAGTGTAGGAGTCAGTTGTACTCAAGGATTCTGCTAATAGGCCTGTAGGATTAGCCTTCCATAATATTATCTACTGTCATTCTTTCTACAGACAGTTTTAAATGTACAGTTGTATAAAAATGTCAACTGTAAAGGTGCATTGCACAACTTTTCTGGCGAAGGGTCCGTCACCTGCCGGTCTCCACTGAGAGGTTATTGCTTTGCATGGAATGTTCAATCATACGACATTAAACCCATCTGTCTAGCATTTATTCATTACAGGTGTTTCTGTTGCTCAAAAATACAATAATTCTCTCTGTGAATAGGGTTGCCTCTCCACCTGTCTCCTTTAAAATAGATTTAGATTTAATCTCTACCGTTGAACATTCAAAGCAATAACATCTCCATGAAAACAAGCAGGAAACAGACCCTCCACCAGAAAAGAGGAGCAATGCATCTTTAAGGCCATTGATTTTTATAAGTTTTTGTTGCTATTTTTAATAGTGTAAAAGTACTTATGAATCTTTCATAAGTATTCATATTTTTAATGTGAAACAATCTTTTATGCACTGTTTTATAATGGTTTTATAATTTCTTTTGTGATGGAATTGAATTGGTTTTACAAATGCACTTTTGGTTGACATTTTACAATATGTTCATTTCAAAGTACTTCATAATCCATAAGCTTTCTCTGTCACAACTTATTTGTCACTCATTTGTGAGAGGCAGTGAGGACGACAGAGTCACGGGAACAGAGGCAGAAGAGTGTGAAGACACAGAAACAAACACTGCAAGAGGTGATCTTCAACTGTCAAAAATTATGAACATCAGCGTGAGACTGCGAGATTGATGGATATTTTGAGAAAACTCGGGGATGGGCTTGTTATGAGTGTGTAAAAGTATACACATAAACTCTGCAAATGAATGCCCCGTGACTGAGAGAGGAGGGCTCGACCTGGCCGTGCTCCCACATCAATCACAGCCTTGTTTTCTCAGTCTGAGCAAGAGTCTCGCTTTGACCTTTCACCTTTGCCCTCACCCCTTCACGCACCACACTGAGGGCCAATGGGAGCTGAGTCCGCATTCACAGTTCGTCCAGAAACATTTCCTTGTCAAGAGGTCAGTGGAGATTCACACTTTCTGTAGCTTGACATTGCTGAATAATGCAGTGGTCTAGGGAAAAGTGAGGTGCAAACATGATCGTATGTGTTAATGGTCTGTGCTCCTCCCAGGGCTCCAAACGCTTACAAACAGCTCCATATATAAATAATGACATTTCCGTAGTCAACATAATTTCTGTCTAAATGTGATTAACGGCTAAAACAATTTGTACTAATCCACTTATCACACACTAGAGTCTCTCCATCTGTTTATCGCTAACACACTGTCTTGTAAAATATATAGCCACATCAATGTAGACTAATTAGTTTTGGAGAATTGGAGTGTCGAGAGTGGCATTTCCCCATTTTGTTTATTGCAGTCTTAAGTGTTGGGTGAGGGGAAATGCCAGGATGTAATGCTTTATTCACAGGCCAAGGCGAAGTAAGTGCAGTCCATTTAGTTTGGACATTGGACATATGCGATTCAGCCAATCAAATTGCAAATAATAAGACTGTGACAATCATAATCAATCATATACAATTTCTGATGTAAGACGTTATGTTGCCGTGGAAATGATTGATTCAAACAACCTCACTAAAAGTCCATTCTATCAAAAGTCTTACATTATACAAAATTAACTCTTGAGAGATTTAAGCCATGTTACAATGTTACCTCCCCAAAAACATAACTAGAGTTGAGTTTTGTTTCATTCAAAACTCAAAATGCTCTGTTCCACCTTATGATGTCATGAATGATGTTCAGTGGAGATTAGTGATTCCAGGGCTGAAATTATCCAAATTATTATAGTGAAGGTGTGAGGAGTTAAAAAACACAGTGGATCACTTCCTGTATTAACATATGACATCACAAGGTGGAACAGAGTGTTTTCTCTTTGAGAGAATAACTCAGCCCAAATCTTCAGGGTTTGTGTGTTAAACATGTGTGAATGAAACAAAACAGGATTAACCAATCAAAGAGATGCATGCTCCCTTCACATCAATAACAAACATGGCTGCTTAAACATAAAAAGAGGAGAAAATCTACATAAAGGACTGAGAAACAGTGCAGATTTTTACAGAATCAACAACTGAAGCACCAAACTATTACTCATTTAAGATAAAATGAGTTATATAAAATAAAGATAATATAACATAATTAGAATAAGAATTAGAAATTATTATAAAATCTAAAATTTTTCAAAGGAAATGTCTTCCCCATTTGAGAGGCATGTACTACAAATTAGCGGTTGTCTCTTGGATCATCTAAAATTAGAAAGGAGGTTTTTCACACTCTGTGGTCTGCTTCCAGACCCTTCTGTATTCAAACAGAATGTTGAAGGGACTGGCTGTTTCAGCAGTGTTTTTGATGTGGAAACAACATTATAACATGGATCAGAAAATAGTGTAATATAGGCCTTTCAAGTTAGGAAGTACTTTTATAAAAGGAAACAAGAAAGACAAACTTCCTGACTGCATGAGTCATTCACTAGCTTCACTTACTCAACATCAGAATATTAGGTACTTGAAAAAACTTAACAGATCCTTCCACAACTGACATGTTTAAAATTGTTGCACACAGAGCATAGTTCCAATATAATTGTACTATGCCATTCATTTTAATGGGGCAGTCTTTATGCAACAAGTAATAACAGTCAACATCTAATTTCCAGCTAAGAATATAGGATTTGTATGCTCCATGAAATTAATAAATGAAAAAAAAAAAAAAAAACATTGTCAGACTGTTGTGACCAACTATATTTCTGGTGGCATTAGTTCCTGAATAATGTAAAATTATTAAGTATGTTGTTGTTAGCTTGTATACAAATTTTTGTGCTAATCACCACACTGTCAGCAAAGATTTCTACAAACAGCAATGTTTTCTAACAAAGTTCAGATGTTATTCATGGTTGAATGGGTGTCAGCAGAGAGGGAAGAATACTTTGAAAAATGTATTTTGTTACTGTAGCGGCTTGTTGACCAACCTTATAGCCGCTCGGGAAGATCAGAGTGGGTCCAAGGGTCGTAGTTTGTGACGCGCGCATGAAGGCTATTGCAAACTAATACTCTTCGGATCCAGAATGCATTTTGTATATTATTTAACAGACATACAGCTATTACAGCTGATTATGTGTTAAGTTTGAAGCCCTACATGATCAAATCTTATAATGTATTCCTTTGATTTTGTAAAAATATGTAAATGTATTCTGAACCACCAAATGAAAAAGTAACTGTACAGGAATGCAGTTACTCAAAATTAGTATTCAGAATGGGTATTCTCGATACATGTATTCAGTTACTTACCAACACTTGTTGTCAGTCACCCTGGTTTTTCATAGTTTGCCATTTTTGGTGGAGAATGCTGACTCTCACATTGAGAATGCATACAGCCAACGTGTGGAACAGTACCAGACTTTAGATAGCGTTCTGTTTACAACCGCTGGAAGGGTCTATACATAAAACTATTTCTCAATACTGCACCAAAAATTACTTTCTGACCGGTCCACTCTCAGCCTGTCCCAAAACGCCTCCTTTGTGAAGTTTGTGTTTCTTATATCTCACAACTCTGCGTCTGTAATCTGCGCCCCTCCAAAATGAAACTTCCTCTCTCATTTCACTTTACACTTTTCAACTCCTGTCCTCCATCTTGTTTGTGTTACCTCTGCTTCTCTTTTCCACTTCTCACCTCAGCGCTCCAATCGGCAGCCTCCCTCACACACCCACCGGGGTTTCCTTAGTGCTCCTCTCTCTTCGTCTTTGCTACTTTATTTCATTTCTCACTTGTAATGTCCTTGGTTTGATGCCTCAAAACCTTCGCACATAAAAAAAAAAAAATGGATGAAATGAGTGAATGTGCAAAGAAACAATAACATGGATGTCTCTGCCAAGGAAAACCCTCTTAAAGTTGTATTACAGTGGTTGAGGGCACTTTTATGTGTGCTTATGTGTGTTTACTGCATGTGTATACTAAAAGTGTGTCATCTGGAAATTATAGCTGCCCTTGAGATAGGAGTCCACCTTTGAAGCTACAAACTGCCTCCATAAGCATCTCCTGAATTGGCCACAAGTTTTGGTTAGACTTTTTCCTCTGCATCGAGTCAGCGAAGACCTAGTTACAATGTTGTTTAACTTTTTAGACAATGTGGTTGGGCTCTGATAAACTTCATTGGTTTGTTACGAACAGGAAGTTATTATGGCTTAGGTGATAGAAAAAGATTGGAACTTTCATGACATTGTGCCTTCTGTTAATCCAATATTGTGTTCCAACATGCCCTCTAAATCAAAACATTGAATGTTTTGCATAAATTCAGGTCTCAAAAAACTTAAAATAAAGTCATATCCCAAAGAGCCTCCAAGCGCCCCCTTGAAGACTGTAAAAAGTGTCTCAAGGTTACTTGTCAAACAGGGCAAAATACATAATCTGCAACAATGAATTTTTTATATATATATTTTTTTCCATCCTGTTCCATGATCCAGTCTGTGCACATGTGCATATAAACAAAATTATGTTTTTTCCCAGGATTTATGCTTATGGAGACATTTTTTTTTTTTTTTTTTACAATCTCCACATTAAGGTAGAGTCCCACATTTTGACATCTCACCACTTAGTGTAATGTTATCCAAGACCTCAGGGGGCACTAGAGAACACTTGTGGAATACAATGTCATTGTCTTGAGACCTGTATTTACATAAGACAGTTACTGTCTTTTGTGGGAGGACAGTCTCTTGCATTCTGTTGCCACTACTGTACTGCCTTGAACACACCTCATCATAATAACCTTATCAAGTGGGTTGAGTGTATTGCTTATATCACTTATGTCAACTGAGCCTCAAGCTGCCAACCCACTAAAATAGTTCAAGCTTTTTTATCTGATGAACTTTGGGTAGAGATATGCAGATTATCAAAATACTGGCAATCTTATGAATATAGATATTGATAGATAATGAGTCTTACTTTCAAAGAGTTGGTTAAAAACACATGTTGTAAACTTCCAAATAAAGGTGTAAAGTATTTATTTCGACATTCTTTGGGTTGTCTTATAGTCATTTTATTTTGTCTAATACTTAAATCTCAACAAAAACAGTTATGCATATTGTAATACTTTCTTCTTGCATGTACTTATCCTCTGAATATAATTATCGAGATACTCTCAAAAAATCAAGATATTAATTTGTGTCATTATTGCCCACTCCCAGTTTTTGGTATTAAAAAAACAATATTTTCCCTAATGTATGTAGTGAGAGCTGAAAAGAGAAACTCAAGTAGTGGTAAACATCCAAACATCCAAACAAAACAGCAAACACTCAAATTTTCCATTAACACATTCTGCTCCAAAGTTTGTACAATGTGTTGTTGTGGCTGTGAGGGGTCAAAGGTGCAGCTGTGTGTGTGTGAAATCGCACATATTCAGATAACCCGGGTGCGCTCATGTCCATTAGTTTTGCAAATGGAAAGCGAGAGGTTTTTTTTATTCCACATATACACAATAGCTCAGTGACTCTTTAAAAGCTTCAGTGCAATGTTGTCAAAACAAACAACCTACATGCGCCCAGTTCATAATAGTTGTTTTTATTGCTGTTAAAGATGGTATTGGATCAGGCTCAGTATACAGGCCAGATACATTTAAATGGAGGTAAATTAAAGTCTCAATAATTTCTGCATAAACAAACTGCAATGGATGACCCAATGATCAAACTCAAAAGCTTATTCAATGAGTATGCTTGTTGCTAGTTTGTAAAAAAAATAATAATAATAAAGTTGAGACAAAAGATGGTCTCCAAGATAAACTGAGAGCATTTCAAAGTTGGAATACTATTTCCAACTTTCTTTCACGCTACGTTTATATGATGACAGTCTGAACACAAGACGCACTAGTGGAGTTACGTCTTCACTTTTTATTCCGCGTTTAGACGACTGTTTTCCGGAGGAAATCTATCTGCATATGGTGACGCAAAATTGTGGACTTCGATTAGGTATGCATGCCAGGTGGCTAGGTGGCGACGCTAGGTGGTGATGTGTGTGACATAAACGCGTACGCGATGTGAGCAGATCTGACCAGAGTTTTGAGTTTTGGGCAGTGTAGACGGAAACGTTAAGGCGGAGCATATTCAGCTTTTCCACTCTGGAGGGTGGTTTCAGATTTTTGCGTTTTTAAGACCCAAAAACACCATCATCATCTAAATGAAGGGCACTTCTGATAAAATATTTAGTTTTTACCTGCATTTGGTTATATAGTTTTATGTTGTTGTTTTTTTGGTTGTTTTTTTTTTGCATAAAATCACAAATTATTTAAACATTTATGACTTGTGTGTGTGTGTGTGTGTGTCAATATTGTGCTGTATTTTACTTTATGTAAAAGGCAGTACAGCAGCACTGTAGCCACATGTCCACTGGTTCACTTTGGAGCGGATCAGTATGAGCAACAAGTGTCTCCACTGGTTAAAGTGAACCATACTGTCCCACTTGAGGGGTCCAAAGCAAACCCTTGAGGTAGCTCCAAGAGCAGTCTGGGGCTGGTAAGGTATGGCTCTAGGCATGGTTACAATCATAAAACACAACAAAACACAGACTCGGCATAAAGCAGATATGAACCATAAACTGTATATATAAATGGACATAGCCAACAGTCTTCTGGCTCCTACGGACTGTGGCTGACTTACATTGGAATACTGTCGCCCCTCTCTTTGTAACTGCTGCTGTGAGCCTCGCCATTTTTGGTCTGAAAATGTTATTATTAACCTGCTCTACAAGATCCTGGTATTTTAATTTCTCTATGTTGTCCTATTTCTAATAAGGAGTCTGTTCTATGCTAGTGCACACGAGCAACAGCTTGCCACTGACAGGAAGCAAAGCATTTTTTCCAGTGTATAAATGTAAGAGATACCATAAAAGTTAGATCGTGCACCTTTAACTTTACAACAATCGTGTGATGTCTTAACAAAACCAAGCCCTGAACCCAACACTTATAGGCCAAATATTGTGCTATATATTTTTTTCCCTTGTTACTGCTATTGCTGTATTCTGGTTTCATCCAAGTGTCGAGTGAACTTTGAACCTAAACTTCAAAACAACACTATATTTGTTCCTGTTACGCTCTAGGGTAGACCATAATGCTACTTCATCCTCTGGCTGGCTCTTCCTCTTCCTCAGTGGATGGGTCTCGTCTTCATGGTCGGGGTTTGACCTGAGGGCTTTTTCTGCGCCGCGTGCTGGGGTTCTGATTGGAAGCTCAGATAACTCCAACCCCCCACTGTCATTTCACGCTGAAATCAGGAGCATGGACATCGAGAGGGTCACTCTGGTGGATCCCAAACTGTGTGTGTGTGTGTGTGTGTGTGTGTGTGTGTGTGTGTGTGTCACTGTGGGTGTATGTTTGTCAGGGAAAATGTGTCCTTCATAACTCCTTTTGGTTACAGATTTTAACTGAAATCTAAAATTGGCCATCAAATTTTGAGAGTTTTAGAAAAGTCTAAATTTTTTTGCTGTATGAGAACAATGTGCAGGGGCATTTTGGAAGTTTGTTTTTTAGATCAAACAGTTGCATATTGTTACTTTCATTGTCACTGTCATTTCCATTAAATATTATATCCATAACTTTCTGGCAGTGTCACATCAAATGCATGATTCCATGGAAAAAGAAAGTTAAAAATCATATTTTAGAACATTGTCTATGGAGATAGATAAATTAGGGTCAACTAGGGTCACAGAGATAACAAAACAAACAAAAAACTATGTAAAATGGTATAAATAGTAGTAGTTGTAATTTAATAAACAGTGATGTAAAGGTAATTTAACAAAGATTATCTAATATATGTACACAAAATAACCTCAAGTAAGAAAATAAAATAACAGGATTAACAAATAATAAGTTTTGTGTCTTTGAAAATAGGTCAAGTGACAAAAGCAAGGGACACACAACACAACAACAAAAATAAACATGAGTCACATTAACCTACAAACAGTAACGAATGACAACTAAATATGAAAGTCACAAAACAGAACAAGAGTAAATTAAACAAATGTCTCACACATAAAGTAAACTAATGAGACACAAAATGGCATAATGGCCACAAAGGCCAGCAGAAGTGCAGGGAGCAGTCTTCTGTACAGATGTGGCTGTCGCACCAATCAGGGGCAGGGGAGCAGCAGGAAGCCTGGGCCAATCAGGAGCAATGCTTGAAAACAGTCCACCAATTACACAGGAGAGTTCCCACAGCAGATTAACACGTGTGGACAAATACACAAATAAGCTCGATTCACGCTTACGTCTCAAACCAGCAAGACTTTTCCAAACATGTAATGACAACTTCCAGTGGGCTCTGTTCGTGGTAGTAAGTCTGACAAAATCTAGGAAAAATTTGAAAATGATCCAGTTTTCATCATCCTCACGTCATTGTAGTGTTCCATTATGTTTGGATAATCAACAATTACAACCATACCTCAGTTTTCATAATTTTAATAATACATATATAAATACATGAATAAATCATTTATAATGCATTCATCTCAATTTGTCAGCAAATAATACTTATACCCCAATAGCCAAAGTAGTTTTCTACAAAGAATGTGTAGCCTGTCTCTAGTTTTGAGCTGCCTGTAAGTGACATCGAAAATACAATTAGAATCATGTCCCCCATGGAAAGGTTTGGCAGGCTATGAAGACCGCTGCCTAAGTTTGCTGAATCCATGGTTTTATCATATTTGAAAAGACAGTAACGAAACAACTTACTCCAAATTTTTGCTACCAAGCTAATGGAGTATACTAGTTTTGCCATTACTAAAAAAGATGGAATTTTACAAGACAGAACAGTACTTCTAACGGAAATGGTCTCAAATTGAAAAATGGAACTCAAAACAAGCTGTACGTCCTTGTCATGTACTGTAGTAGAAGCACTATTACAACAAGAATTTCAACTCAAAAAGAAAACTTCAAAGAATAAAATAAAAGTGTCCTTCGATTCAATGGCTCTCTGTGTACCCATGCTTCATCACCTTAACCTCCCCGTACTTGTGGAAGGGGCAGATTTAATTAACAGTAACTAAAATTATCTGGCAGTGACTGACTCTGGGTTGGCTCTTGCTTATAGATTGCATTCTGCTCCTTGTCACCTCTTGCTAAAGTTAACTGCAAAATTACAGCAGTGTATAAACTCCCTCTCCTCTCTCCGCCAAGAGCCATTTCCGCTCCTTTTATTGAAACCTCAAAGTGTTGTCTCTTGTAATTTTCCTGTAAGCGCTTATAGATTACAGTTCCTTTGCCTTGTTTCTTCTTCTGCCACTCAAACTTCAGCGCGGCCGACAGGATTTTATGACACGCCAATAATGATTTCTATTGTGCGCTCCCTGATAGCTCCCATTGTCTACCTTTCCACTTTCTATCAGGAGGAAGCCAGCGACACCGGCTGGGACGGGGGAGGGGGTGGGCCCATTACTGCCCAGGGGATTGCCGTCTTTTGTCTGACTACCTCTACAAGTTTCTTCTTCTTCTACTTTTCAAAAGGCAAGGCATTACAGGTAACGCGGATTTTCAGCTTTCACACAAAAATGAAATTACCCACTATTGCTATATTTTAAATTTTAAACATAATACTGTTTCGACTTTTTTATCTGTAGATTTGTACTTCTAACTTTAAATGACATATTCCAAATGTGTTTTCCCCACAAAGAATCTTCACATCAGAAGAAAATCTAGTTTGTACTGATGTCCTACCCTTTGAACATGTTTTTGGAGTGTTTAGTATTAAAATAAAATATACAGATCATGAGTTTACATTTTGTTCATTTTAAATTGCAGTATTGATCTAAAATGGCTTAGTAATAGAATCAGCTTTGTTGACCTCCTGTTCAAAACCCCAGAACTGAGAGCCTTCCGTTGTGGCAATTCATTGTAGCATGTGGCACATTTTCACACTTAGACTCAAAAATAAATAAATAAATAAATAAATATTTTCATGTTTTAGTTTAAACATTGCCATTTTCATCTTAAAAGTGAATTGTGTAGTTTCTGGTGGAGGGTTCATCAAATGTTTTACTCCATGGAGTCCTTATTGCTGTGCTTGGGATGTTTCACAGTATGGCATTAAGTTACAGGTCAGATCTGTGGAGAGGTAAGATAGCTCAGTCAGAATGTTTGCTTTTTCTGTGTATTTTTGAGCTATAAAACCATCTTTAATTGAATAAATAAGCAGTGTTCTTTAATGTCATACTGTGGAAGATTCCAGGCAGATGAATGATATATCCATACAAACATGAAAGTGATGGACCCCCAATCAAAACGTTACCTAGTTCACCTTTAAGTGGACCAAAATCCTGCAGAATACCTTTGTCTTAGCAGTATGCCTGCGTGATCAGGGCAGCCCGTCAGCATGCACACTCAACAAAGACTCAAAATGTGCATGTGACTGGCAATTTGTGTGCGTGGGGATAGCCATCTTCCCATACTGGTCCTGATAGCTGAACTCATTCAAAAAGCAATCAGGGCCGCAGTGCCATCCCTCTCTTGTCTTTCAATCACTCCCTCCATCACTGATGTAATTTGTCATTAGCGCCTCAGAGAAACTTTTAATTGAGTCTCAACTGTTTGGGAGCAGGCAACGACTCCTTCCTCATCTCATTTGGCCTGTTTGGTTGTTTGGATAGCTTCAGAGACAAAGAGGAGAGGAAGCTTTGTTTGTCAGAGACCCAGTTTAAATAGGGGGTATTAGCTGTTAAGACATTACATTTATTTTGCATGTTTTGAAAATACTATATTTGCCAAAACAATGTATTAAAATGTTTAATTAGACCTCCTCCCCTTGCTCCCCACATAAGTTACCCCCCCTTCAGAGTGCTATCACAACACAATCAGCATGCATCCAACTAATGACACTACTGCACATGGCATAACCGTAAGGAGGGCTTGAAAAGTGCCCAGAGAAATCGCAAGAGTACTCAGACATGCATGGATGACATGTAAAGCCACACCAGACATTTATTTTTTAAGTTATCACATAGTAGAAAGCTCCAAAAAGTTGATTTTTGCATAATAGCGCAGGTAGAGTTACAGGTCAGGTCAGTTGAGTAAGTGCATATTTGACAATAAAAACACCTGTAAATACATCAGACAGAAGTTTAATGCAAAACTACTGTTACATTCCAGACAAAGCAATAACATCTCTATCTAGACAAAGTGGCGAAAATGTTACATAGTGTACCTTTACATTAATTTGCTGGGGACATACTCATATCCACAGTACAGCGTGTACAGTACATTACCATTCTGAGTGTGGCTGCGTGTCCCTCTTTGACCCTTACCAATTAATTTCACTGTTTAAAAAGACAAATCTCAAGGTGAATGAGGCAGATCTGGCAAAAGGTCAGAGCACACATATTTATGTATATTCAACACATTTTTAATTAAGCAACAGTCATTAAAATTCACTTAGTGTGAGAGCTGCTTGGGGGGTTGTGTGGTGCAGAACAGAGGACCATGAACTGTGTAAAGTGGTCTCTTTTGTGTTGCCAGCCATGTTTGTGTATTGAGGTTTTGGACATAATTATTCATGATGCGTGTAATTTTCTGTAAAATTGGTTGAGAATACTTTATACAATAGGACATGTCCCTCTAAAACTGCCACTCACCTAATATTTAAATTCAGCAATATGAACCATTTGAAATGTTATGAGAAATATTCTGGGTAAATAGTTCACTCTCTAGTCCCGCTACCTTGGAAGTAGAGAAATAACCACATCCATAACCAAAACCAGGTGCAGTTCACACAGCTGAAGTTACAGAGAAAACTGGAGCTATAGTGACTGATCAAAATTAGTATTAGATTTTAATAGAGTTTCTGCTAAATTGTTTCTTAGGGCTGAAGTCAGAGGAGTTAGCAGCCTGCAGAGAGAAAGACTTTCAGCCACAATGCTGGTCCTGTGCAAAACCACTGACAAAGATGTATCTACCATTAAATATGCCAAAAATCATCAGTGAAATAAATTAATATAAAACCATTGTTTTATTGTTCTACAAAAGGACTGGATGGATTTTTATAGTAGGAAAACTTTAGTTTTTCCATCAAATCTTGCCACCAAAATCTTATACAATGATTGTATATTGTTCAGTTCTACATGTTTTTCTTTTGTCTTTTGTTATGTCATGTCTGTATAGTACGTTAATGCTACTGACCCCTGCTCAGAGCCAAATTTCTCCACGAGGAGACGAAATAAATGAAACCTGAATCTGAACCTGAAGAGCCTTGCCCAAGGCCTTTAACCATTCTTCACTAGGTTCTTCACTAGGTTAGAGTAATGGATAAAGCTGCTGTATTTAGTTTTTCAGTGCCACTTGTGCCCTGTTTTCTTCCTGGATGTATAGTTAATACATTATCCTGATTGATCACATGATGTCAGGTGACAGCTGCCGGGCCCCAGTGGCGTCTTTGTGCCCAGATTGCCGGCGGAGCTGATTGCCTCCATCATGAGATCCCTGGTGAAAACAGATAATTGTGTTGTTCACTACAAATTTCTCCATTTGTATCAGAATCCCACTGGCTTACTACACCATTTAGGCAATGACAAGCTGTGCATCAAACTAGCTTTGATTTTTTCCCCTTTCTTTCCCTCTGTACCTGTGTAGCTATTGTAACTCAGAGCAAATTCAATCAATTCTCTCTTGTTGCTGCTTGAATTGATGGCTTTTTAATATCCGCATTTTTCATTTACCGTACGACTTTAAATGCACCATGAAGCAGCAACAAATGCACCACTCAGTCTCCAGTGGGATGCTATTAAAGGGCACATGTTGCTGGATTTGATGGTCCATTGTTGGGGGAGGGTCAATAGTAGTAGTAGAGCATAGAAAACAGAATAGACAACTTATTCTCTTAAAAGTTGTGGTGTTGTTGATAAATGTACATAAAAATAAAACTGCAATATTTTTTATTATACAACACTTTATATAAGCACCTGGTTTTAATATGTGGTCTTCCTTGTATGCACTGTTGGAAATAATCTTTGAAGTTTTTATGCTTATACTTCAGTGGTCTGATGGAGAAAATATCAAAGCAGTTGGATCATTCAAAATTCCTAAAGTTCCAGAAAGTTACTTAAAGGGCTAATCTAGGTCTTTTAAGGGGGAAAAAAATTGGTGATTTGATTTTAACTGCAATATTATCTAAAACAGTTGAATAATAGAAACAGTTCAGGGGACTAATTTCTTCATAATCATATTTCACCATAGCATGCAGATTTTCAATTACATGTTTTTATTATTGCAGCAATGTCTGTGTAACATTTTGAACCGGAGATAGGTGTTAAGTAGGGATGTAGAGATATCTGACTCTCGGTATGATATTATCACGATATGCATCTCACGGTGCGATATTTATTGTGATATTTTGGAGAGACTGGAATAATTGTAGATAGGATACTTTTTTTGCTTTTAAAATACCAATAACATGATTTTGGTGTGAATTATTTCTGTCATAATCCCAAGAATTCAAGTACAAAAAAACATATTTCTTCATGTTGTCTGCACTGAATCATGGGATATGTAGTTCCCTATGTTTATAAGCTGTTATTACTATAAAACCATGCATTTAAGCAAAGGAACTTGTGATTTGAAATATTGTGACAGTCCACATTATTACTGAGAGACTTTTAACGATGCTACGTCACGATATTTCGGTTATTGTTGCATCTCTTGTAAGTGAAAATAGAAATTCTGAGCACTCAAGTCTTGTATGCAAGACAAAACAGGGCTACTTAAACATGCATGAATCAATACAACTTTGTCTGATGAGGGAGCACTGTTGATTAAAAGCTCATTAAAGGCGATTTGTCCTCTTTAAGTAATGTTTGAATGTCAGATGTGTCTAAAATGCTTTCCAAGATGGTAATTTCAGGTTTATTCTAATCCTTAACACAAATTTATTTTGAATTGTGGTTGTATTAACAGTGACATGAAGGATTTGATGCCTGATGGCTACTGTGGCTTAGGCTTAGCATTAGAATTGGACCAGATAAAGGACTGGTGCTAGCCCACAGTATAGGCGATGAAAATGGCTTATCTTATGTTTAAGAGTGTGTGAGAAAGAGAAAGGAGGAAAGAGACTGAAAGAGAGAGAAAGGAAAAAAAGAGAGGGAGAGAAAGGGAGAAAGAGAGGAAGAGTGAGAGAGATTGAGAAATGGGAGAGAGAGTGCATGAGAGGGGGGGAGAGAAAGCACAAGAGAGGACTTTGGTAATGGCATTTCTGGATATATCCCAAGTTATTACTGTAAATCAGGGCCGCCTCTCAAGACCTTTAACACAGAGTAACAGTTCCTAACAGCTGCCGCGAGCAGCTCTATACAAATGACATGAATATGGATTAGGAGGAGAGAGGGGATGGAGAACTCAGTGAGAGGTACTACTACAAGATGGGAAAGGTAAGAAAGATTATCGGTCGAATGGAGCCAGATACAAGGACGCACCAATACTGGGGATGGGAGGATTGAAGGGTGAGTAAGGTTAAACATTGGAGTGCTGTTTGATAGAGGTTTAACAGCGTGAGGTGGATGAACAGGGGCCAGCAGGAGAATAGGAAGGAGCAGAGGCCAAACTATGGGCCAAGGTTCTGAATTAAAGCAACAGATTTGATGGAGAAGCAGAAAAATAGAAAAAAATATGAGGCTTTCACTTAGAGATTCCAGTAGCTACCACCCAAGGCCCCTTTGGCCGCATCACACAACAGAAAGCACTCAAACGCAAACCAGAGAAATTTATGGAAATGACTGGTCCAGTGACTTAGAAAAGGACCTGCTCCACTCATGAATCATGCATCCTTTTAGAGCCCCGGCTTTTAACTAATGGGCCAATGTGAGGAAATAACCCAGCGACATCATATGATCATTATGAATACCTGTGTTGGCCCCAGCCTGCTGTGAAGAAGAATGAGAAAGTATGTTGTGAAGTGTATACTAGAAATATTATTAGAGCGGTTATGGTCATGCTGTGAACTTGAAAACAACAATATCAGTAAACCCATTTACTAGTTTACATTGAGAAGAGTTGTTTTAAAATAAGGATAAATGATCTAAATGACTATGGTTTCCACCATGGTATTGTCTTTTGTTTAAATATACATATATAACTACATTCAAAGGATAAATACAATAGTTGCAATTTAACTTTTCTAAGGAATTACAGAAAAATCAGAGTCCATGATAAGTCTCTCCATGTTTCCTTCTATTGAATTCTATTCAAAGTATGTATTTGCTGGCAGAGACAGAGACTGTAACCAATAAATAAATGCAAGACTGGATGATTTCCAAGCTGTATTCTGAGCTCAAATAGAATGACCAACATTAAACCATATTTATTGGTGAAGGAAAACAGCATTTCACACAGTATAATGCGAGTAAAGTACAAAGTACAAGTGTAAAAAAGTTTTCAACAAGCAGCACCTGAATGTAGACATCTTTAGACATCAAGAACTTGAAAAGTGTTGTTTTTTTTTTTAGGTGACTCAAATACATTGCCGGTGCTTTGACTCAGTATTGTTTCACTTTCCACCAAATTTTGCCCAGAGGCCTAGCAATGTACCATAGTTTCAGGAGGTTTGGCAGAATTGGTGTTGTTGTTGATAATGATCTTCTCATTATTAAACAACTCCGCTGACAAACATGGCTCCATGCTGTTTCCATACACATTACAAAGACCACGTCCACTATCTCACCAGTCACTCCCCGTCATGTAGCGGACACATCTTGAGACATCCTGGACTTAAGGAGGGTCCAGTTTGATTTAGTGCTCTGAAGTTACAAGTTCAAAGCGATATTGAATTTCCCATGCAGTCACACACACAGAGCCTGCAGACGTATCCTCACCATTACTGGGTGAGGAGGAACACTATTAAGGAAGTGCTGTGGTTGCATCTGTTCTGAGGTTGTGTACAGCCTTGAGCGAGTCATCTATCCCAGCCAACCTCTCCTCTGTACTCCTCTAGTAAATACATGCATTTGAACTATAGATGCTCTTCACAAATTTTACTTTTGATGGTAAAGAGGCAGTCCCAGTCGCATCAAGTTGAGAATTTTGACTGAGATGAGACCATAAATTACATATTGTTCATGATTACCCTGAGGTACTGACTGAAGACTGGATTAAATGCCAAGGACAAATGTCCTTATGAAGAAAATAAATTAAATAGTAATTACTCAGTGTTTCTAACCAGGCTTATATGCACAAGGGGATACTAAAAAGATGGAGAAACTTAAAAGCATTTACATGTGAAATATTATTTTGTAGTATACACAAATAATGTTCATATTAGTCTAATTAAATCAAGAAAAATAATGAATAGTTACATAAACAGATTTTTTAAGGTGTACTGCGTAACATTACTAGTGGAGGGTCCACTAGTATTTTAGAGCAATAGTAATAGAGCCAGTAATGAATAAATGCTAGATGAATATCTATGAAGAAACATTTCAGGCAAAGCAGTAACATCTCCATGGAGACAAGTAGGTGGCAGACTCTTCACCAGAAAAGTTGTGCAGTATTCAGAGCAAGAGAGACAAAGATTATAGGATACTATGATTGATTGATGTTATCATGATTCATCCAGTGAGTATCTTTTTATATATTCCTCAAAGGTGCTCTATGTAACTTTTTGGTTGGGGATCTGTCACCTGCTTGTTTCTATGGATATGTCATTTCTCTGCCTGGAATGTTCCACAGTATGACATTTAATAGCTTTACCTTATATTTACTAAATTGCACATGGTTTTATAGCTCAAAATACCTAGAAAAACAGGTATTACGGCTATGAGTGGGGTCCCCTCTCTACAGATCTGACCTGTAACTGGGTCTAATTTGGTCTCCATGAAGACTGAAAGGTTTAATACCGTGAAGCATATCCATGAAGAAAAGCATTTGATGGACCCTCCACCTGCAAAAGCACAATGCACCTTCAAGACATCTGCTTTTTCTGAGTGCATACTTGAGAATGATTGGTTAAATGTCAGTCACTTAGAGCCTTACAGAGACCAAACAATAGGAGGAATGGGTGGTTAAAAGAGTGTCTGAGTATAGAGCATAATAGGACCATCACACCAAAACAGCAGATGGTCCAGGATGAGATCATTATCCAGTTTTGTATCCATATTGCCAACCCCAAAAATAAAAAAGCTAAATGTTTAGTAAGCTTTTATTTCACCTGCCCTCACCTCTTTACACCTGTGCTCAAAAAGAGAACCCTTCCTCTATTAATCCTTCTAATGCTGTTGCTCCTCATCCTCAGTCCATTGTCTCTTTTTCAGTTATATTAAACTGTCAGCACCAGCTTCTTCATCACCACCTCTCCATCTCAGCAAGAGCAGATCCACTTTTCTTTCACCGCCAGCTGTGACCACACTCCGGGGCACTTCTTGTCCGTACCCTCCTCTGCCTGCTCAGCTATCATATTGGCTTTACTGCTTAGGTCTAAACATCAAAGCACCTCATTTAAAACATGCATACGTTTCTGTTTGAGCCTGTCCAGCTTTGGGTTGCCAAAAGTTAGAATGTAGTTATGTTTTAGTTACACCCCATTGCTTTTTAATGTTCATGTGATTGATGCTCAAATTTTTTTTTTGCATATTTGTTGACCCTAAAATGCTACATTAGATGCACCATCCACAGTTATTCAGCATATATATATATTTTTTTATTAATAATATATTTATTAGATGCACTATACATTTTCCAGAGGAGGGTCTCCCATCTGCTTGTCTCAGATGAAATGTTACTGCCCCTAACATTTTTATGGCATTCAATATATCTTATCTAAGAAGGTGATGGCACCAAGCCAAGTTTCAGGCCAGATCTGTGAGGAGACGACCCCATTCACTATAAGAATACATGTTTTTTGTGAGAAATATAAACACCCTGAATGAATGCAAAATAGATATGTGTAATGTCATACTGTGAACAGTGCAAAACAATAAATCCTCCAGCTGCACCCCCTACCTTAAAAGTAAAGGGGGGTGTTTTACTTCTATATGGTATTACATATAAGTATTTTATCATTTTGAAAATGCTATATTTGACAACAAAAAAAAAAAAGGTTAACATGTTGACAATTTTCAATTTTGTTTTTGATGCTCCCAGTCCCCCTCCCTTTGTTCCCCATGTTAAGTCACTCCCCCTTCAGAGCGCTATCACGACGCAATCAGTGTGCAGTCCGCTAATGAAAGTACTGCGCATGGCATCAGGTTTGTCAGTTGTATGTCATGAATGATGTACATTTGTGGGTTGAGCATTGCCCAGAATCTTACAGCTAACCATAAGAAGGGTTCAAATAGGGCCCTGGAGAGATCACTCACGTAGTCAAATATGCATGGATGACGACTAAAACCTCTTCAGGCATGTATAATGTTATAACATGGTAGAAATCTTTAAAAAAAAAATACAAATAAAAATTATTTTGCATAATACCCCCTCTTTAAGATCGCCCCTCAGCAATGCTTTCCTGCTAATATATTTTGACTATATTTGACTACCTAACTCTGTCTTTCTCAATGTATACTACTTTGTTATCTGTATTTAGTGTGCCTGTCTCCGTCCACTGGCATTTTTTATCTCAAAAATGTATCAAGTTTCCTCTTCGAGACAGGGAGATGTAGAAGAATGAGGATCGAGAAGGCATCCGTTTTTCTCCAAGTGACATTTTGCAAGCATTCTGGACAGATAAGCTGTTTCATACACACAAGTGCGATAACAGGAATCTTGTAGCGTATGTGATGTAAATGTAAACTAAGCATGTGGAAGGGCTCCTGTTTGTCTTTATGGAAATGTGTAGAACATATAGCCCAGTTTCATCTCCAGAGCGAGAACAAAACAATGAAACCCCTATTTGAGCGCTACATGACAGTTTGTAGTGTCACTAGCTTACATATACATGGGCATGCATTCATGTAAAGGCAATTGTTCTCAAAGAGGATTTCTCTGCTCTACCAAAAAGGTGTGCGTGTGCGTACAATATGCTCTTCTGAAGTGCTGCAGTGCCATCTAGAGGCAGGCCGTGCAATAGCATCAAAGCCAGTGGCCATATAAGCGACCGTTGGCCTTCTATTCGCTCTCACTGTGGGATCGCAAAGTGTTTCCGCCCAAGTGTGTTTTTGAGCTCGCTTCAGTGCATGGAGAGACAGCCATAAAGGTGAGAGGATGCAGAAAGAGGAAATAGCCATGTGTTTGTGCTGCTCTTCACCAGTGCAGATGACAAGTAAAATACCACACTGTGCCACTCGAGCAGACAGGTTTTCCCCCCTTTTTTTTCTTCATAGTTTTGCACCTTGAACTCTGCTCTCACTTCAGTCACACCTTCAGTCTGCTGCTGTACATGTTTTTGGGTTAAAAATGTGTTGAGGTGGTAATGATGAAAAAATCATTTCACTCAACAATTTCATATGCCATCTTTTGAAGGTGCTTCTTTAGTCTTATAGGGGCATAGGGCTTATATAAACACAATGGAAAACAACCAGATTTCAAATTCATTCGGTGGATGTTTAACAATGTGATAAGATTTAGTACATACGTACATAAATATGCATACATAAATATAACACATTACTGTAATTCTGTGACATTTCTGTGACAGTGACTCAGTGGTTAGAGCAGTGATTCCCCAACGCAAAGGTCAGAAGATCAATTCCCACTTGGGCCAAGTTCAGACATTGTGTCCTTAGGCAAGACACTTCATCTGTATTGCCTAATATGAAAGTGGTGTGTGTGAATGATTGGTAGTGGTTAGAGGGGCCGATAGCATAGACTGGCAGCTTCGCTTCTGCCAGTCTGCCTCAGGGCAGCTGTGGCTACAGTAATAGCTTACAGTCACAGAGTATGGAGTGAATGAATAATAACTACAGTGTAGCACTTTGAGAGGCTTTAACAAGCCTGTAAAATGCATTACATAAGTATAAGGCATCATCAAATGCAGGAACCCTAAAATATATGATTTATGACAATAGAAATACGTTCAGCTACAATCTAGAATACCTCCCCAAAACCTCAGGACCAATACAAAGAATATCCAACCTGTTATTACTGTTTGGCAGACCATTTTACCCTCTCCTCTTCTCCATTATCCCTTCCACCTCCCCTTTATTTATCAGCTCAATCTGTTTATCATTCAGTCCCACTGCGACGCTGCACTCCTCATCTTCCGCTCTCCGTCTTCCTGTGTGTTCCCCTGGTCCCTGCTCCGGGTTAATGAATGATGAGACGGGAGGCAGCGTGCGTGAGTGTGCATGTACATGTGTGTGTCTGTGTGTGAGGAGGGGCGACGGGGGGGCTTATGGGGGTTTGGGAGGTGCGTAGGGTACCACAGCGGCTGTGGAGGTGAGCAGACTCTCTTCCTGTCACCAGTCTCACTCAGCAGGCTTCAGTGCCATGGAGCCCTGCCAGGAACAGGATGGTACCAGCTTATTGGATTATCTGTTAGTTTCTATTCACGTGAAGAGAAAGGGGATTCACAAACACCTCTAAAGTGACCTCATTTTTAACCAAATTTTCATTTGTTCAAGTGGTTGGAGCAGAAAGAGGACAGCAATTAGAGCTGAGAAAAAGTGTTTGTATTCAAGGAATAGAAAACCAATTTGTATGTATACAAAATATCACCTGCCAACAAGATCCCAAGTACATGAAAACACAAAACCTACTGGGTTTCAAGCAATGGTAATGGTCCTTGGTTGACTTCACTATTCAACTATGAAAGTCAAAATATTCTCTCTTTTAAATGAGGGAAGGTTCTCCCAAATCAGGAGGTAACAGTTTGAAACCACGGAATACACATTATATATGAATATAAAGATGGAAGAGCTTTCTATAGTAGACCTTAGAATATCCTTTTGGCAAACCCAAACCGTGTAAGCAGTATTTTGTTGTTCTTATGTTTTATTATGTACACATACATGATTATGTTATAAAAAGGAATAAATGATAAACCAGCAATTCAAGCACCTCATTCCTAGAAAAGGTTAACTACCATTTCATGCATTTGTATTCTGTAGTCCGTTGTAAAAAGGCACAAAAAATCTCTCTTTTTCTGGCTTTTGCATTTGAGTGGTCTAAAATCCAGTCCAAGGCTTCAGCTAAATGCCTCCACACTGCCAGGTGAGCTGCTTCAAAGAAATCAATATTTGCTCAAAGCCAATTGGAGAATTGGGCAGTGGAAATGAAATGTATCGTCTTTTTGATCATTTGTTTACTTTACTTTGCTCCCTAAAATATCTGAAGAGGGACGAAGGGAGGAATACAGTTCCTTATCCTGTGCTTGCCAAATTGTGATACCAGTGCTAATGATTGTGATGTTACTGCACAAATTTAAAAGAAAAATAAATCTTGTTTGAGCTTAAGGTCATCATAATTCCTACACAATGAATAAATATGTACATGTAATTTATGTATGTGTAAAATCCATTTGTTTTTCATTCAGTAAAGTATTCATGGCTTTTAGCTTTCAGGCCAGGATCTACAGGAGTGCAAAAGGCAAAAGGGTGTATTGCAACTCCAGTTAAAGATGTATTTATTTATTTATTTATTTATTTATTTATTTATTTATTTGCTATAGCAACAATTTCCATTTTTCATTACCCTAAAGCCCATGAATAATTTAATAGACCAACAAATTAAGAGTGAAGTCTTATTTAGACATGGTGTGTGTTATTTAGACATGGGTTTGCAAATTTCATTCTCCATTTTAATCATCAAGATCGCACTTTGAACTCCACAGTGAAAAATTTTACTTGATCAAATGATGCGTCCAACAAAGTAAAATAAGCAAGAACCTTAAAATAAAGGGTTTAGAGAAATACAAATAAACAGTCTGAGCTACAATCTGGAAAACCTCCCCAAAACTTTTCACCAAACTACAGAGAAATCCTTGACAGACTGACGCCTATAGCCGTGACTGTAGTTGTGATGAGTCTTGGAAGCTGAGACACAGATTTATTTACTAAGAGGCTTGGAGGCACTTCCTCAGTATTCTCCCCCCAGACACACATTACTCACTTTTGCACCTGAAATAGGCTGTTATCAGATGTGCCGACAGCTCTTCTCTTCCTTTACCTGATGAATCTTTTGAACAGTGAACCTCTCCAGTGTTTTGTCAGCCCCCTCGTGGTAGTTTGGATGCTTATATAGCTAATGGGCATAGATTTGAAAAGCTGTCATAAAGCTTTTGAAATAGAGAAGGAGATCACTCACTGGGTAAACTGTTTATCTGTCTAAAAGGCGTTTGTGAAAGTAAAAATAAAATATAAATAATTTAAGTCAAAGTTTAAAGGTCCTATTGCACAAAATTGACTCGTGAGCTTTAAGCCATGTTAGGATGATGTTACCTCATCAAAAATATGTTATAACACATGTTAGCTTTCAAGTTAAGAGCTACATTTTACTTTTGGTTCAGCAGTGTTTGGAAATTCCAGGACTGAACTTATCCAGATGATTCTAGTAAAGGTGAATGGAGTTTAAAAACACAGCAGAGCGCTTTCTGTATTACCATATTTACAAGATGGAAGAGATGTGTGCTTTGTATTTTTAGCAATAAAACACCCATAACTGGACAAACGCATGTCATACAAGTTTAATACTACATTGTGGAACATTACAGGGAAAGTAATGGCATATCCACTCAGGGTAGCGAACCCCCAACCTGAAAAGTTACACAAGTGCGTCTTTAACTGAAGTCCTCTAATAATTGGCTATTTGATGAGATGAAACCGTTTTTGTGTCAACCTAGTAAGCACAAAATCATATTTGACAGGGCAAATTTGGATTTCAAATGTATTATGATGGCTTTCCAAGTATATATCACTAATTGGATTTATCAATTAGTAGACCACTGCTTCACACTCAGAGCTGCCAGAAAAGAAACAGGACTGTAAACAAACTCACATACACACAAATGCGCTGATGTGTTATTGTCCTTCACTAATCGATTCAATCCTTTTCAGTGTTTACAGTGATTGAAAAAAAATGTGAATACGGGAAGAAAATTTGAGAAACTATCGAGACTGTAATAGGTACAAAGCGGTAGACACAATTTTCAGACTTTTCACATAGAACTGGGAGCTTCTCGTCACTTACACTAGGCAGGAGTTCTGGAAATGACAACCCCCCAAGATGTTTCAGAACTAAACTTTCAAACTAAAAGTAAAAGGTGAGGGCTGGGACAGTTTCAGGAAAGGTTTTGAAGTTTGCATCCCTTGGTAAATGGCTGCTGAATATGGCTCCACCTATGCCCTTAGTCAACCGTTGTCATGGAAACAAAACATCACAATATTTGGTTCTTATGTAGAATATGCTTCAAGTATTAACCAAACAGAAACACAATTTAATTCTTGTTTGGCAGGAAACACAAAACATTGGCATGATTTAAAGACCCATTAAACTAATCACCTTAGGGCAGTACAGTTTAATTTAATTTTAATTGAAATCAAGATTCAGTAATTTCTGATTGTCACTGTTATACTTTGGGCATTTGATCAAGAGGTCTACTGCCAATTTTAAAATATAAAAATCAGAACTGGTCCATTTTAAACAGATTACAGTCGTCCAAAGTTATTCTCCATAACCTTATATAATTATTAACTGCGATGAGTTTATAAGACAGTACACAGTAGACACAGCTGACCTCCGAGAGCTACATCTACAAATCTGTAGTGAGGCATGAAAAATACATGAGGATAAATTGGGTTCAGGGTCATTATTGAAAGCAAGAAGAGTGCACAATAAATATCTCAAAAAAATAATTTGAACTCTACTACATTTGTTATTCTGTATACCAGTTATATCAATAAATTTATACTTTTATATGTTTCTCTTTGTGAACATGGTTTATTTTCATTTGCAGCCATTATTACCTATGGGGGAAGATCATATCCATCACATACAATATAGCTATTGTTACACAGAAGATAGTAAATTGGAACATTTAGATAGGAAATTAAATGTTATTGTTCTAAATGATTCCTCCAAGATGTAATCAATGTTTTCAATTATTATGAGTTTTGTTATTTGTTCAGCTAATCCACATCTTTAATACGTTTTCCCTCAATTCTATTTTTCAGTCCTACTTTTTAGACAAATATCCCTGCAGAAGTTTATGTAACTCATCTAAATACATCTCTGTTTCAAAATATATCCTAATTATATCAATTCTTTCTTGTATTGTTCCCCACTGTGATTCAGGAAATTCAAATGGTGAAGATAAATTAGTAGCATTTGAGTGTGGCATTTTTACAGGAAATAACAGGCCCCCCATCCTCTTCATCACTGGCGTCATGAGGAAGATCTGTGTTTATGTGAAAGCTAACAAGCACTTATTGTCCCTCAGCATGTGGCCCTGCTGTGTCTACTGCCTTCAGATACATGCAGACATACCGCTGTGACCAGTTTACTTTTCTTCTTCTGTCCATTAAAGCACACACTGTTGCCATGGTTAAAAGTGAATTCATTAAATCTCCAACCATTAAAAATGTATTATTTCATCTATTGACAGTTTCCACTGTGTAATAACCTGCTATTTTATACACTTCCTTCATTTAACTTTAGCATAGAAATAAGGATCTCTATCCTGTTGACTAGCTGAGCAATTTTGTTTGATATAGGACTGTAATACAGCAACAAGTAAGACATTTGTTTTGGTGACAATTTGGGCAATATTACTTTTATCTGCCTATGTCGTCATAAAAGCAGTTGCACCCAATATATCTAATGTGGCTGTACTTTTTGTGTAGCCAGGCTGGCGCCACCTAGTGCAACCGCTCAATTTCATTTCTCTCTAGCAAATAGGCCAGGAATCAAAATACCATAGACAGTTCTCAAAAACCCTGAAAGTGCAAGTTGGGGCACCAGCCAATCAGCAAAGGGTGATATATTCAACGATTCCCGAGATCGAGGATTTAAAGCCAGAATAAAGAGAATGTTTGGTGAATTTCATCTTGGGGAAAGATGTTATCGCCCTTATTCCTATGGGATTTGGGAAAAGCTTAATATACCAGTTAGTCTTGTTAGCAGCGCATTACAAATGTCACAACCAGATAACAGTGATTGGTTAAATGTTAAAAAGTACCCGCTTACCATTGAGTGAACCAAATCTAGGGCTGCGAGGTCAGATGGTTTGTACGAAGTGAAATGAAGTAAAACTGACTGAATGAATCAGGCTACTTTTTGTGTTCCATATCGAGAAAAAATAGTTTTGCCCCCAGATATATTATGAAAGCAGACAAAATGAGACTGCTGTGTGCTGTGTGCATCTAATTATAAAGTAGGGCTGGTGCGCTGTTAGCATACTAGTTGTGTGACAGCAATAATGAGCTGGTCTCTAAAACTTGCAAAAAGTACTTATAAACACATTCATGGTGAATAATTAAAATGCTCGGAATGCATTAGGAAAGTGAATAACAACTTTGAACCACTGCAAACCATTTAAAATTAATTAGTTCTGTTATTTCAGTTCATTTTTACAGTGCCTGAAAAAAAAAAAAAAAAAAAAAAATACAATTGGTACTTTCTTCCTGGCTAAAATATATGCAGTATTTTAAAAAAGTGACTTACCATAAAAAGAAATGAACATTTGCTTTGTTGTACACATTTGCACAGTAACAGCAGAAAGCACTGGTGAGTGCATTATGAAGTATCTGTTTACTATGAACTACTTCCTTGACACTGGTCCAAAAACAACTATCTCTAAATTACCATTGTGCATTGTGAAAGTGTTTGGTCAATTTCTAATTCATAAAAAGCTCCAACCAATGTGATCCAGGAACAACAACCATGTGATTTGTCAAGTCTTGCATTATTTTCTGTTCATTCACTAGTGCAGGTCTGACCAAGTGCTCACAACCAGAATATCAATGGTGTACAAAAGTGCCTGGCCTATTTGGTATTCATTGTATTTTCTGCCACTTTTATATATTTGTTTTTGCATTTTTGTTTTGTATTCTAATATGGCAAGTTTGATCACATAATGTCAAGGCAAAATGAGTAGATTTCCACAAGACTGTGTGAAACAGCAAGGAGAGAGAAGTGGGAGACAGCAAAATTGTTTAAAAATCCACAAGTGTTATTACAAAAGTGAGAATGTAGGTAAATTCCATTTTTGGTAAATATTCTAGGCTGTCTAGCTCAAGATCTGTATGGGGACAATGAAGTTTACTTTCACATTAAATTTACATTAAAAAGAGATGATAAATGAAACATCTTACAACAAAAGAAATGGAAACTGTATTATAGAGTCTTACAACATGATATATAGTATATTTTGGTTCACACTATTTCTAAAGGAGAAATAAACAGAGAATATTACTTGTTGTGGGGTTTAAATATGAGAGATGGAGCAACTAACCAAATAATCTCTTGGTCCACCCATTTAATATTGTCTCTTGGGCTTATTGTTTTAAATTTGTGCAAGTGAAAAATAACACAATTAGAGTTTTAGTTGTGTTCTGTATATAAAATTGTGTGTCATAATTACCACCATGAATGCCACAAATACTTATTTCTCTTGAAAGCAACATATAATAAAAGCCTCTATGTATATCACTTTTCTTTTTTTGTGTGTGTTTCTACCAGGCACTACCAAAAACCTTCTGGAGTACAAACAAAGGGTTGGACTCTGTGTGAAGCTGAGACTCTGCAGTTTTGGGCTCTGGAGACTGATTTACTCTCATTATAAGTGGTAACAAACATTTGGCTAAATATAAAGACAAGTAAAGCTGCTGTCTGGAGGGATGCTCTGATAGACAGTAGATTTAGCATTTGATGGGTCTTGGCAATTCCATTCTCAAAGTTGATGCCCAAATCTCAAAAAAAAAAAAAAGATTACGGGAGTTCATTATAATAATAAGGATAAGGAAGGTCGAGGCAGAATTCCAATAAAAAAGCCTATTATGAATATTATGAATATGAATTTTACGCTTTTTCTATTTGTAGGTTGAGAGTTCACAAACTGATCCTGATTCTTCCCAGAATTGTTGATTTGACTGAAAATTAGTACAGCTTTCCCTTTACATTTTACATGCACAGGACCTTCACAGTTTCATATGCAGGGCAAACAGGAATAAATTAAGAAAAATTCTAAGCTGAATAGTTTTTGCCAATTTCAAATACAACAAAATATATTATAATTTTGAAAGACACTATTACTTTGTCAACTATTTCAATGTTATAGCATATCAGAACAACAACAACTGTCAACACTACTTTTTGTGTGGTCTCCTCATGAGGGAATGCTTGACCATTGACACACTGTGAAGTTTATTATTATTTAATGTGTGACAGATGCAGCTGACTACAAAACAAATGCTATCGCCAGGTTGGACAGACTGAATAGCTGACTTTTTGAGGCTCAACAGTTGGCTGGTATAGCACGCTACAAAAACTGTACTATTCGGAGTATGGTGCAGATCTAAGCCATTCTAAGGACACCAAACTCTCAATACAGAATTTGACTTGGAAACTGAAAAACACATTGGTGCATGGCTGAACATAGGAAATTATGTTGAATTTTAGAAGAATCAGCACTATGGACAGCTCCCCCTCAGCTACAGACTGAGACTAAACAGGACCATGGGCAGCTCCCAAGGCTGGACACTCACATTACAGAAAAAATGCAAATCACAAAATGTAAAGCAAATTGCCCACTTGTATTGTTTGAATAATACTTGGAAAAATAACAATTCTTACAGTGAACTTGATCGCCTCTCTGCAGATGTGACCAGTAACTTGAACTGATTGTCTCTATGAAGAAAGGGTTTAATAAATAAACCACAAACAAGCCTGTTAATAAATCACACCATGTACATTTGTAACAACATATGGAATGTAAGGGATGATCTGCATCCAGAGCATCGGAAATCGCAAAAGTCAAGTAGTAAACAAGAATGGGCATGCCAGTGACTGGTATCAAAAATGTAAACTTATTGAACCCTAATTTTGAGTGAAGACCCCAGAATAAATACTGAAAAACATCTCAGTAATGCCACCCCAAAAATCTATTTAAATGGGACCAGGGATAGCCAGGCTGGCACTACCTAGTGGCTCTGCTTAATTTAAGTTTTCTCCAGTGACTAGGTTAGTAATCGGAATACACTGGACAGTTTGCAAGAACCCCAAAAGAGCGATTCCACGAGTCAGCAAAGAACCATACATTCTGTAATGGCAACGATTCTGAAGATCAAGGATTTAAAGTCAGAACAAAGAGAATGTTTGGAATTTTATCAAGGGGAAAGATGTTATTGCCTTTCTTACTATGGGGTTTGGGAAAGCTTAATATACCAGTTAGCACTGTTACGTCATGACCAAATAGCAGCAACTGGTTACATTTAAAAAGTACTAGCCTACCATTGAGCGAAAAAATACTAATGCTGCAAGGTCAGACGGTTTCCACAAACTGAAACCGGCTGATGAATCAGGTTACCAATAGGAGCCCAGTCATTTTTTTTCCCCCTGTGATGAACTGGTGGGGCTTGTTTGGTCCATCTGCTTCAGCTTGCTGGAGGCCATCACTAAGAGATTTGCGCTCTCTTCTGTTCTGAAACCTCCTCCTGAGGACATCATTCAAAAAGCCTCAGAGAAACCAACAGAGGAACCCAGTGCACATGGGCCCACACTCAATTTCACTTCAGACCAGCTCATAGACACTGTCCTCCCTAAGGTAGTTTCCTCTGAATTCCTGTGTGACTGACAGCCTGTGGAGCTCCTGTCCAGGAGGAGATCCCAGGACTTGAGATCCCAGGACTCAAGATCCTCCCAGCACTCAAGCAGATCCCAGCACGCGGGCAGACCCCAGCACTCGAGCAGATCCTCCCTGGCCTCAAGACTCGAGCAAATCCCTGGACTCGAGGCCCAGCATTAGAGGAGCTCACATTCCAGTAGAGCCCCCTAAAACCTATGCATTAAACAATTTGGGCAACATTTTGATGTGATGCGTCATCATGTTTCATACTTAAAATTGTATTGTGGTGTTAAACTATTTCTTCTCTTACCTTTTTATCTGGTCTACAATTGATACACAATTACAGTTTATCATTTCAGTACCATTAGCTTCCCATCAGTGGAGCAACTAGATATCATGAATGTTGATTTAGTGTTTAATCAAAACTTCTTATTAAATGTAGTTTGAATAATCTCTCTAAGTATTTTGTGATGCTGATTCACAGCAGTTCATCCAGAAAGCGCAGGTCCCCAATTATCAAATTGGGGTTTTAAGGATTTACTGAACAAAATGAATGCATCTGTAATCTTTTTAATATCAACAAATTAACCAAACAGTCCTCCATACGGCCAATATTTAATAATATTAATAAAAAAGCATAACAAATCACCAAATAATACACAGACTCATTGCAGTGGTTTAGTCCATTGACCACTATTAACTACTGCCTGTAACATTTTAGTTTGATGCTTGATTCTGTGTCTTGGTGTTTTAGCTGATTTACATTACATTAAACAAATGGTTCAGTCTAGGAGTCGAAGCTCTCATGAAGGTTAGAAAATGACTTCACGGGGTCCCAAAATGATATGGGGAATTTTAAATGAATGCAATAGTCTGAAAGCTTCACACCCAAATGCAGTGATGACTGTAGATTTAAAAATCTATGGGACCAGAGGAGGTCCCTTGACTCGAGGAGCTCACGCTCCAATAGAGCCTCCAGTCCTCATTCATTGTTTATCATAAATAGCTTGTGCAACATTTAGGTGTGATGTGCCATCATGTTATATACAAAATACAGCTGTGGTGTTAAACTGTTTTTTACCAACCTTTCCTAATAGATTTTGGTTTTCTGAATCATTCATGCATGTTTGAGCGATCTTGCAATCACTCACTGACACTATTCGAACTCTCCTTTTGGTTATATGAGACCATGCATCTTGTGTTTCAAGAATATTTCAAGAAACACAATAAAACTCAATCAGTAAATAAGTTACACTACTACCTTTGCACATTGGTGAATATGTCATTTGTAAAGATGACCCTAAGACTGCTAACACTCTCTCCTGTTTACAGACCAGAGTTGGGGCAGCTGGGCATGCAGCCAGAGTGTGTTACTGATAATGTTAGAGGTGGTTTGAGAGCTTTTCAAAAATGACCATTTGGTGCTGTTTCGTCTCCTAACTGTTAAGAAGTGTCTCATTAAAGTGATGAGTCAGTGCTCCAGCAAATACTCATGCCCATTCCAACTATCCAAAGATACCCATTGTCTTTACAATAGGAAGTGCTGTGGTATCAAAGCAGTTAAGGTTTAACAAAGAACAAAACTGTGCACAAATATAGCTTCGTAAAATTTCCCTAATGGGCTTTCAGGCGGAAAGAGGAACTCACGGCTGCAGCCTAACTCCATGACATCCAATCATGTTGTCGAGGTAGCTTTGAAAGAAAAGCTTTTACTGAACTAGCATTAAACTAACCATGATATAGTTTTGGAGGAGAAAAGACGCAAGCAACCAGCCAAAAAAAATTGCAGCCTTTAGAGTTAGAGATGTTCATTTAAAAGTGAATGTTTAGATTCAGAGCTTGAACTTCATGTTTTAAGCAAGAAGGTTAGTTTATGGATCAGCCGTGAGCCTGTGATACATGAAAGTAGTAGATATAGACATTCTTGAAGTTGTTGAAAATATTCTGTGATGCACCACTCGCTAAAACATGATCATATTAGATAATTCAGAAATAAAATTGTGCCAATATGTAGGTTTTTGGTGGGTTGACGGTGTTTGTTTTGTTGTTAGTTTTCTTTCATTTGTTTAAAAGTTTGCTCAGGATAGTATTAAACTATTAAATGAAATGCTTGTGTGAAGACATTAACTGAAACAAGACATTTATCTAATTTTTCCCAAGGAACAACAGGCAATATCTCAAGGTAAACCCCTCCAGGCACAGTGGTTGAAAATAAAAGATATAGGCAGCAAAACATTTATCTAGTTTGGACTAGGTCAAATTCAAAACAAAATATTGTATCTTTTGAATGCTCAACCATCCTCAGAAATGGTACTATATAACAGGAAGTTCAAACCAATAAAAACATTTATTTTAAAAACACCATTCAAGACACAGTCAGCCAACTCAAAAGTTTGGACAAATATGTAACAAATAGCATTTTAAAGGTTTCCCCAATGTGCCGACAGCTGTTATCAAACTCCAGAGTGATGTGGTCTTAAAAGTCGCCAGTGGATTGATTTGAAATGACATAAGTTAAAATGAATTACAAAGAGGTTGAGTGAGCACATCTAATTCAGTGCGGCATGATGCAGTGCCATACAGTGGGAAAGTAATGAGTCCAGCCAATGAGTTAAGGTGCCTTTTCTGAGATACAGCAGGAAGAAAGAGCCAGTAACATGCATTTATCATTCCACTGTCTGGAGAACTTTTAGAAGTCTCTCTATTCCCATATTTATAAGTTTTCGATGCATTGCAATATAAATCAAAAAGTAAGAGCTGAGAGTGTGTGAGCAGAGAATGAGAAACAAGAAGATTAAAGGAGTTGTTGGAGGCAGAAAATAAAAATTAGGCAGTAGTTCTCATAAATACATGGACTACAAAAACGGCATGTTATATTGTATTTTTATGAGATTATAATCGGTACAGATAAACTTAACTGATGGAGCTAGAACAAAAGTAATATGGTGGTGCAGTGTCTCAGAGGAGCTGGGCTGATCCCAAGATACAGTAGACCCAGATGGGAGACGTCAGGTGGGCTTATATCCACTACAGCATCTGCTCAACCTTTCAACACATGACTGCACTGGCTCATTATGTTTAAGCAATAAAGCTGTCATAATGTGTGTTGTACTATAATAAAGAATGGAAAGGGGTGTGCTATGTTTTAGTCATTTAAGTGCTATTAATTAAAGTAAATGATTCATTAGATTACAGTGAAAAATGTGAAAGATAAGAGCTACTTGCACTGTCTAAAGGGAATTACATCAAGGTCTTAGTGGCTTGTCATTGTAATTTATTTATTCATTTATTTATTTATTTATTTATTTATTTTTACATAACGATAACACACACCAGACATTTTGTGCTATATTTTGGAGACTTGTGTGCGAAATTAAACAAATAAAAGTAGTTGCTCATGTTTTCTAACCATCGTCTAATTTAAGATACTTTGCTTCAATTATTTTGTAACTCATAATAACTTCATAGGTACTGGATTAAAAGGATATCTGGATTAAATACCAATCAAACATTTATTACACAAAATCTGATTAATATTTCTTCTAAAAGGATGAAATGGGTGACTTCTTCTGAAATGATTCAAAAGTGATCATTGGCCATTTTCTGATAAAAATTAGGGTGCAAAGGCTTTGTAAAATTTCCCTAATGGACTTTCTGGCAGAAATTGAGACGTCACTAATGTAGTCTCCCTCCATGATGTCCAATCATGTTGGCGGTTACTTAGAAAGAGAACTTTTTACTAAACTACTATTAAACTATGTAGGTTTTAATGAAATCTTCTCTACATTGAACCATTCCTGGACAAATTAAGGATTACACCATCTTATTACTATTAAACTAAGTATTATTTAGTTTTGGAGAAGAAAAGAAACAAGCAACTGACCAAGAGGTATCAACTAACCGCATGTGCAGCTATGCTCTTTCTGCAGCATCAACGCTCCTGCCAAGAAAATGGTGGCCCATCCAACATAAAGGTGTGCCAAGCTCCAGAGACCATTCCCAAAATACACAGGAGGCCACTGCTGCCAACTGTGCTTCTACAAAGTAATAAGCAAGGTCACTTACAATATGCAAATGTAATGTTTTATGTTTAATAAAGCAATACAATAAACAATTTGCCTTGTCATTTTGAAAATGTAAAAGTGCCTTAATTCTTGTGGGTTGCAGAGATGTCTTTTACAAAGCAGCAGTGGCCAATCTAACTCTGAGATCTGATTATACAAAACATAAAAGCATGCTCCCACATTCAGTCGTAGGTGGCAAGTACTTGAATCTTAATGAATAACACACTGAAAACATTAAATACAAAAAGATTTTGAAAAAAAAAAAAAAAAAAACTGGTGTCTTTAAAAACATGCGTGAAATAAACCATGGTAGAGTGAGAAGGCAAAAGTGCTTATTGGTGTAGTAATGGCATGGCTATTTCTTGCATCTTGTCACATTATATTTGAAACGGCACAAGACAGTTGCCCTGTTGTCACGGCAAATAGCTATTTAACCATTGTCTGTCAGGAGACCACTTGACTTGATGCATCCCGGTTTGGAACTAACCCTTGTTTAGGTGTAATGACTAGCTTCTCTGCAAAATGTATTAAGAGCCTCAGACCAGCAGGAAGCAAATGAAAAGCTATGTTGTTGTGAGCAGAGGGAGAGTCCATAAATGTGCACTCACGAAAAAGTACTGGTGCATTAACACAGAAATATGGAAAAAAGAGGTATTTGAATAAATGTGTAAATGTAATAAAGCACTTAACAATCAATCAAACTGTATTTATGTAGCGTTTTAACAGAGCAGCAACTGAAACTAAGTGCAACCACAAGTGCATAAAAAGAGTGTGTGTGTATGTATATATATATATATATATATATATATATATATATATATATATATATATATATATATATATATATATACATAACAGAACAATATTTTGTATTAAAGGGAATTGTGAGCAAAGAGCACCAAAGTCTAGGACAGGCCACAGAAAATGAATGGTACCCCCACTGTTTGCTTTTCGTCCTAGAAATACAGTTCCTCTCTGTGAAAATGCACCTTATGAGAATCCTAAGGAGCTGAATTCACAAAAAGTCAAGTCAAAAAATGTCTTAATAAAAACATGTAGCATAACTTTGTTGGGTTGCTCCATGTATGTATGCATTTTCAGGTGGAGGGTGCATCACCTGCTTGTTTTCATGAAGATGTTACTTTTGCTATGGTTTTATGCATCTTGTTTCTCAACAGATAACAGACAAAAATAAATAAATAAAATCAGTTTGAAGAAAAAATCTTGAGAAATTATCAAATCATAAAAGTTTCAAGGACATAGAAAGAGTTGAACAAATTATATTGCTGATTTAAAGGGGAAAAAAAATACTGACAGCAAGGACAAAACTTTACTCACATAATTTCTAGTCTATTTAAGCAGCAATCTTGCTTTACAAATCCACTGATTTAGTGTTTCATTAGTGATGGTTTTGATACTGGTTGTAACATGCTGTGAAGCCAAATTTCCCATTAGACCAGTCCAGTTGGGGTGAAATTATGTGACAATGACTTGATAGCGTATAGGGATCTGTGTATATCTGTTTCATGTCTGTCAGATCAGTCTGGAACTAATACGACTACATGTAGAGGAAATGTCATAAATATTGGATAGAAATATTATCTGAAAATACTCATGTTTTACAAGCTTGCAGTTTTAATATCTCTCCGGATTACGGCGCGCACTCACCCGTAACATTATGACCACAAGTCCAAGTGTAATATTATTTTAAATTATTTAAATATTAAGGAAAGGTTGTGATACTCAACATTAATTTCAATACAACAATTATATTAAAAATACATAGATAAAAACATTTGACAACAGCAAAAAGCTAAGTGTTCATTGTTTATTGTCTATCATTTTTTCAGCAATATATCATGCTTCAAAATGTGTTGGTCACACTGTCTCCTTAACAGAAAATAAGAGGCCAATTAGATTTCCCTGTTTATTTCTTAAACCAAAACATCTTTAAAGGGCCTATATTACACAATATTTATCTATGTTATAATCCTCATCAAAAACATACCTGGAATTGTGTTTTGTTTCATGTTTAATTCACAAAACGTGCATATTTAGGATGAGTTCACTTTGTGACATCACAAGGTGCAACCAAGCATTTTTAGCTTGTACATGTAGACAGATTAATAATACAGGCTTTCTCAAACATGTGTGAATGAAACAAATCACAACTTCAGGTATGTTTTTGAGGAGGTAGCAACTTTAAAATGGCTTAAAGCTTACAAGAGTCAATTTTGCGTAATATAGGACCTTGAAATTGCCCAGCTCCACGTGGCTATAGATGCACTCTTGTCTCACTCACTGCTCCATTCTCCTTCCCTATTCACCTTTTTTCTTGAGTAAATCACTTCCTGGCACCCGCTCCATCCTTCACTCGACTGGATTACCTGCCAACACCAGCTGCCAAATGTGTACAAGCTTTTAACACCGCGACTCAATTGGCCAGCTTCCACACCTTTTAGCTCCACACACACGCATGTACGCCGGCTCATTCAACCCAGTGCACACGGAAATATCCCAAACGCTCGCCATTTTTAACAGCTGCGCAGAAATTTGTGTAAAATCAACACTGGGGCTTTTAGTTGGTCATTATGTGCCCGCTTAGTTGCCGTGCTTTCGTCATCTGTTCAGTGTGACCACATTACCACGAGGAACAAAACAAGTGACAGCTGGAGAATGAAGATATCGCCACAGACACATGCTGCAAATTTATCCGTCTCTCCAACCACTCAAAATGGAAATTTAGATTTATTCTGAATTATAGCTAACCATGCAGCAAGAAGGAGGTAATGTGAACAGTCATGGTGGCTTGACAGTATATCTAGCACTGGATTAGGCTGCATGGTACAGTTTGTGGACATTTTACTGGGAATAAATCATCATTTATGTAACTGTGTGGTGATAAGGAGTCACATATGCACAAAATGCTGATAATACAGATAAGGAGAGTGACCTGAGCACCAAGGTTGTGTTTATGTTAAAAAAAAAAAAATCATTGTATTTGAACGTAAATGCAACTTGATTTTAGCAGTTTATGTTTCTCCTGTATTACATTCTTCAATTTTTGCTCTTTTGCTCTTGTGTCAATTTACAAACTAGCTCTGCAAGTTTAGTTCATTATCAATGTTTTCAACATTTTAAAATGCCTTGTTTGCACCTTGGTGACCAGTGCCGCTAAGGGAATGGCATCATATTGATCATGATGATGTAATCAATGCAACTAATCAGGTAGGGATCGAATGCATACACATCCTTGTATGATACAGTGTTCAATTAATTCTATCATCAAGACTACAGCAAACAATTATTATTATTACATTATGTACAAGATAACAACGCAGCATTATCACAGTCGGCCATCCACGTTACACTTTCCTCAGCTCAGGAAAGTGGAAAACAACAGACAACAGCCCATAGGACGACTGGAGGAGATGCTCAAGTATTTAAGTCTGGACAATGTAAAACAACTGCTGTGTGGAGGAGTATAAATATAAAGGCACAGTAACTATGTCTGAAGTTAGACTTATCGCCAATGCATGACACAAAAGTGAGAAAAGCTCCCCAAGTAAGGCTGCCACTGTGTATTCTCACAGCAAGTACTCAAAGGTAACTTGAATGGAAGTATATTCTTATTCCAGCAGTAGATGTTTGAATCACTGACAGATATAGTCTACTCTGTTGTGTTGGATTTACAAATAAAAGATCACTGCTTGAATCTGCACCCTCACAATCATTCCTATGAATGGCTTTCAAAGTGCGGCCACTTCAGAGAGAAAAACAGATGATGAACAGCCTGATAATATAATACAACACAAACACTTGGGGAGAGTGGAATATGGACCTGTACGGTGGCCAGTTTAGTCATCTTTAGCCCTGTATTGCTTCCTGATATTTTGATCTACTGTTGTGTGCAATTTGAAGTCATTTGGGAGAACTTTGTGAGTTGAGTGACGTTGCCTATTACTTTCCCCTTCGTAAATATGGACATCGCCATCGCTAAGCAGTCATCTAACCAAAAAACATCACGCTAGCCATAAGAATAGCAATGAACATGGCAATATAGTGAAAGAAGCAATCCAGCTGTATACAACAAAACTCACTTCAGCCATGTGTCTCAATCACATCAACCGTAAGGATCAAGATCTTGTGTCTTGTTTGAATAAAGCATCATAAATGGAAACTTTAATGCAAAGCACTAAATTCAATTCACAAAGCATCAGCCAGCCAAGCAAAGCATAACATTTTAAAACAAACAAAGGGAACCGGTCAATATTCAGCAAACAAGGCTACAGCTACAGACAGTTTTGTCATGTTTACATTGGTTTCTAAAACATAGCCTTAAATAAACCATCAATCTGTGGTGACAACATAAAATACTGACACATTCTAAAAAGCACCAATAATCTAAAAGCTAAATTTCACATTTTATATCCAAACAACAAGCAAACAGACTGCAACAAGCAAAACCAAACAGCATAGCATAGCATAGTGAGGCACAGAACATTGAACACCATGTTCAGTTCAATAGTTTGAGTTCAACAGCAAAAACAGATTTCTCCATTTCGGAAAAACTGACACATTTTTGTTACCATCTTCTACAGATATTATCAATGACAATAATCTATAAGAGAAAACAAGATGACATCACGTCTGGGGTGGCAGCCAATTTGGTAGGCAAAAAACATCCATATCAACAAGTGAACATCAACAGTCAACAGTTATCGGAGAGTTTATCTTTTCAAAGTAACATTTTTGATCCTCAACATTCAATGATTTAGAGTATGATGATGAAGTCATGTCAAAACAATTAAATGCAAAACTGTTTCAAAATAAGACAAGCTATCTGATGACATACACAACACAACTGTCAACACAAGCGAGCAGCCCCACTGACTTTTTGCCTACCAGTCACCGCACATGTGCGGAAAAGCCGGATGTAAACGTTTTCTCGCATAGTGGATTTTATCAAGAATGGATGGAATTATATTTTGACAGCAATAAAACGCATTTGGCCTGAAAATATTACAATCATTAGTTATGTCAATTATAAGCCTCTGATGACTTTTTCAAATAGCACTTATCTGTTTTTGCTAATGAACTCATTCCCTACAACACAACCAGCTTAAACACATTGCAAGCTTTCAGTCTAGGGAGTGTTTATGTTGCTGTCCAGTGGTTCTCAGCTCAAAGTATCATATCTATTTTGCCTTCATGATAATACTAATTATATAAAGTTAATTTAATAGCTGCCACTTTACCATGGTGTGTATGTTCTGATGAGCTTTATGGTACTGGTAAAATACTTTATTTAGATTATTTGTAGAATAAAAAATCTTGGGTTTGTTTCATGGGGGTTAGTAAAAATAGCAGAAAGAGTTGGATGGTTCTATAACTACCTTGAATCGAAGCATCCCTAACTTTAGATGATCAGGACAGCAGCTACAGCAAGCCAGCTCCACCTTTTTCTTCGAGGTTATACAGCACATTATTCTTCATCATAATTCCACTTTGAAACTCCAATCCACTCGTTTTAATCCAATTCTGTGTTAAAAAGTCGGTGTCAGAAGGTTATTTTCATTCCTTGGGATCATAGTCTTGTTAAAGCAGCCAAGTTTCTTTAGAATTTGTAATAATCATTTTTCATTCATTTTACTTTTTTGACTTCAGTTCTTCTTGACTTCAGTGGGACTTCCTTGGAAAATAAAGGTAAAACAATATTAATCAGATTTTGAGTGCATGCAACCACAGCAATAGTTTACAATAAATATGAAGTTCCCTCAATGTTCCCAAAAATCCCATTAACACCATTGACCTTTATCCAGGTCCATGTGAACATTATCCATCCCTCAACATGTGGTTTAAATGTTCACCAGTGATGCCATCCATGCTCAAAAATTGTATATTATTTGAATTATTAGAATATACTTTGAATACGATTTATTTTTTCATAGAAATTCCACCGTCATCGCCATTATCCTGCTTGTTATCAGGTTCTTTACTGTCCCCGCACATTCTTCCTTACAGCTTATTGTTCTTTCTTAAGTTGTTGCTCTTTATTTGTTGCATTCAGGTAATAAATGAATAAAAATAACTTTTTTTATAAGCATATATTGCAATTTAAAGTAGACCAGTTGTACTTGTGTCTGCTATATAGCTATAATGTATGACACCTGTGGATCATGTTATAATTTGCACATTTTAAATTGCAATTTTCATCTAAAATAATTTAATAAAAGAAACAAGTTCACTGTCCTCTGTCGGCTAATGTCACACTAAATTGTCGTCATCACAACTCGATGGATATCTGCAGATTATGTGATCAAGCAGTGGATTCTTTTTTTATTTGTATCAAAATAACTATCTACACAGTGCTGCCGAAGCCTACGCTTAACCTTCGGTTAAGAAAATCAAGTAATCACGAGAAAGAAAATAAAGTAAGTATAGAACAGTAGGCATATGCCAGTGGCGGTAAAAATAAGGGTTTATCAGCAATATGGTGTCTTGAAAATAAACGATTCAAGATTGCGAAAACATGCATGAATTACTACATATTCAACTTCAATCCATTTTGCATAATAGGTCTGCTTTACGAAACTTTGAACTTTGCTTTTGGAATTCAGCAATGCATTATATCAAACATATTTTTCTCGTTTAGAATCTTAACAATCTAACAACAACTTCTTTGAACACTGGAATATGGAGCTTTATTTTCTTTTTATTAATTCTTCTTTCATTCACAGCTTCCAAGGTTTTCTCCTTTCTGTGTTGGCTGAGTTACGGAAAAGCCTTGACAAATAAAACTTGCCACAGTGACTACAGCTGCACATCTAATATGTTGAAAATCCACCCTCATATTTATGCATTGTATTCACTGTGCAGGCTTCCTTTTGAATACGTTCCTGCTTAAAAGATGCATATTATTCCATCTGCATTGTCACCAGGCTTTAAACTTTTTTGCAAAGCTGTTTTATTTTTCATCAAAAAACTTGTACTTTCTTGTCTGTCAGCATGTTTCACAGGTGAGCCTACAACCAAAGAGAGGAATGGGGAAGTCTGTGACGCTTGATCCTTCAATAGCAGACAATGCACAGTAATGAGAACCAGAGGTCAGCATTTTTGAGTAGTGATTCCTCTTCCTTGCAATACACACATACACACACACACAAATGCGCAATACCTCCCACACAGATCTTAAATGACAAGCCCCATTCATACCCAAGTTTTGTTCCATTTTATTTTCTGTCAATTTCAATAAAATGCCACCATCAGCTAACTTACTTATTCTTTCTTAGTGAGGATAAATGTCAGAGTTGGCGAACCCTGGCAGCACAGGTTTTATAGCACCACTTTTAGACTGCGAAAATACATAGGAAAATTTTACAAAGAAAGAAATAAAAAAATAGTGATACGATGGGGGCATACTGGGTGACTGACATTGGCGATTGACAGAAGTTATGGCGAAGAGAGTTTGTGTTCTGCTACAATCCAGTGGTGTTTTCATACACAAATTCCATGTTCTTCCAAGCAATGCAAAGGTCAGTGAAAAGTATTGCCATATAAATTTTGTATGTAGTGCTAGCTAGCATTTCTTTTTCATTGTCTCAGTATCTTTGTTGTATGCTGTATCAACTGCTTAAAAATGCTTCATGCTATACAAGTTTTGTATTCAGGGTTTCCTCCTGAATATATATGATCTATGAAGTTGTGAAAGTATAGGCTAGTAATTTGCAACAAAAAATAATGGGTGAAGAGTTAAAACACCCATTTACACACTAAAGTACTGTTTAGACTGTTTGTTAATTCATAACACATTGATCAGTCAAAATAACTTCTTGTTTCATTTTTTTTATTATTATTTTAAAGAAGCACTGAAAAAACGGTCCGAGAGGGGTTGCTCAAATTGCAAAAACAAATTTGACAACAATAACATCACTTTTTTACGTTTCTCTGTCAAGCATGTTTAAATCTTACAAACATCGCTTGATTGTGGCCGATGTGAGACCTGCATGTTTTAATCAGGTTGAGGAAACATGACTTTATTATAATCTGTGGTGAGGCTCCTCCCTCTGGAATTCTCCTCCCCAAAACTTTTGGAGGGAAAATTCAAATGTAACAGGACACAGGACAGTTAGATGAGCAGAGGACACACAGTGTGGAGCAGGAGGATTATGAGAGCTGATCTGGAGGTGAGACTTTTCAAAGATTTTATTATGTGCTTCTCCGGCCTAGAATGTCATCATTGTTAAAACATGTTTGTGTTGTTTTATTTGACAGCTTGAAACAAATTGTTTTTGACTGTCCATCTACAAGAGTGTGACACTTGTACTAAGATTTGAATGTGTTGCTTCCAGAGTCGTCTACAAACACAGAGTGACGTCCAGAGCTCTGCTGGAGCTGTGGGGAAGTTCATGAATGTTACAGCTGATGTTTCAGAAAAAAGGAAGATGTTTGAGAACCAACAAAACACAGACCACAGATGAACAAAGTAAGTAAACCAACTAAAATTATTTAAAATTTTTTCAAAATGAACTTCCTATTGAAACTGTTATTGTACTTGTACAAGGTGATGTGGCATTAGGAGGACTTTATACCAGATGCCCTCCCTGTTACTGTGTTTAGAGGAAGAAAAGCAGCACATGGTGAGTTTTGTTTCTGCAGTTCTAATGCAAAAGTTTGATATAATCTCGGGTTTACGGGCGGGTGTGTTGCTGTAGTGTGCGGGTGGACCTGTGCAGGACTCTGCACTGTAGGTTCCATTACGAAATTAATAAATTTTTGGTTTATTACATAAAGAAGGAGGAAAATAACAAAAGGACCACAGCAGCAATAAGTTTTAAGAAGGATGTGAAAAGGGTTGTAACTGTCCTGTCTGAGAAAAGTGTATAAAGTGTGTGGTGAAGGGTTTTATAGCCTTAAAACAGATATAATCATTGTAAAATATAAAGCTGACTACTTTGTGGATTTCTCTTATCACGGGTTATTTTTAGGACTTAACCCCCGCGATAAACGAAGGACCACTGTATATGTAAAATAATCCAGTCACATTCCACATTTGTCTCAATCTCTATTTTGAAATGTCTTTGTCCCAATGAAGTAAGGCCAAAATCTTAAGAAATCACAATGATTTAATAAAGGCTTTGTAATATTTTTTAAAATTCATGAGTGCCTTATCATTGTGGATTTTGATGATTTAAAAATGAAAATGGTCTTATTAGCTCTGAGATTTGTCCTGTTAATGTGATTTTGGTCACTATTTTTTGGATATCTCAGCATCAATACTTTTTACAACCCTATTCGATACACATCCAATGTCAGTAAAACTGCCCAACTTTAGTTCATGGCCAACATCTAAAACTCAAGCAGCTATACTATAAGTTGAGAGTAGTTGTGTCCTGAGTATAACTGCACAGTTTACTGGACGGTGGCCCAGAGTGGTCAGACGTGGCTGCAGTGCTGAGTCCTGTTCAAGGGCACTCTTCTGATTGGCTGAGACTTGTACAACACTCTGGCGCTCAGTCAACCCCCCACTTTCCCCTCACAATCTCACCGCAGTGTGGAGTCTGCTGCACAGACACTCACGTCCACTCACAGCTCAAATAACTGTGGAAAACAAGCCCAGTCTGCCAGCCAGGCTCCTCCAATGAAAGCGCGCTGCAAGCTAAAGAACAGTGTTTATGGCTAAAATGGAGATATCACGAAGCACGGCGAGACACTCAGAAAAGTTTCTCAAATGGACAATATGTAGTTTGGAACATTTTGTATGAATAACAAGTGAATTATCTATCCATAGGTTTCAGAATGATGAAAATAGGACCGGCCTATGTTATAGTTAACCCCTCTCAAAATGGCATCATGTAACTAATAAGCTAAAACCCATGAATACCTCACAACTTTGTGGTATTAAAGGAATTTGTGTCCCCAGTCTGTTCTGTGGTTATTGAAGTACATGTGTTAGGTGAGCTGTTGTTGAATCTGGGGAGGTGTTTCTACTTGCAGACACCACATCAAAATGTGTAATAATAATACAAAATCTTAGAACTCTACCTGGACTAAACCTGAAGTAAACCCAGACAAAAGAGAACCAAACCAAGCCTACATCAGGACAAAACTCTGCTCAAATCAGAACAAAACCAGAACATTGTGTGTTAATTTCATATGTCAGCTATGCTACTAACTGATGCTCATAGTTAGAAGTGTATGTCATAACATATCTAACTTAAATAACAAATAATAAATAAACTGAAACTGTGTTTCTTTAGATTTTACCAAAATCATCCAAGCGTGCAGCAGTACATAGAGTCTTGGATTTGCATAATGTTGTTTTATACCTACATAACATAATTGATTTAGGTGCATATAAACACTTGTATTTGAAATACACATAAAGTTTAGCTACGGGTGTGCGGAAAACAAAACAAAGCCTGTTTGTGAAATTAAAAGGAAAGGTCACCACAATCTCAGAGAAATAAAATCAATAAAATAAAAGTTAGCAAAAAGAGAAAGGTGGAGGTCTTGGAAGGGACACAACAGGAGAAACTCTCATCTGTATGAGCCACCTTGCTCTCATAACAAAGCAAAACAACACCTTATTTCATAAATAACATCTTGTTTGCCACAGATAAAGCAAATCATATTCTCTCTCCCAACAAATGTGAGCCCCAAATCTCATAAACCTCTGCTAACCTTTCATAAATCAGCTTTTTTCCTATTTATCCACCTTCCTTTGCCTTCGGTCTGGGTGACCCCTCCCTCTTGGATCCGTGGCACTGCTTTATTGTCTAGATAAGTCGTGGCCGGCAGGATGTTTTTTCAAGCACAATGCACTTTTGTTATGAAGGTGCAGGGATTAGTGCTTGAGATTAGCTGATATCATCTCCAGCTCTTACCAGAAAGAGCACCCAAGGGCTTCAGGAAGAAAGTCTCCTGGGACGTACTTCCAGGCACTGAGAACAAGTTTAGAAAAGCACTCACCTACACTGCAGCATACCTGTACACTGTTGTTTTGTTATTGGATCTTGCACATGTAATCACATATGCCCATGATTTCCCTGGAATAACTTAAGGATATCTTATATTTAAAAATAGTAACATGATTAGACATGGCAACATTTAACTTGAAACAACAGGCACTGAACATACTATAGTTCAGTAAGTCATAGGGTGGCACTTAAATTTTAGCAACTTCCATACCAAGGATTCAGAGATGAGACTGGTGTACTCTGGACAATGTTCTGGAATTGCTTCATTCCATTGCATCCCCTTAAACAGACCATTTTATGCATTGATTTGCTTAGAATGTATCACAGTATGGCATTAACTTGCCTATTTCCAACAGGACAACAGGTGGAAGACAAGCAGATCCACATTAAAAGTTACATAGTACTCCACATTGAATAAAATTGAATAAACCAATTAATACTGTATGGTGGGCAGACTTTGTATGTGTGAAGTATAGGCTCTGTAATTGCACAAATAACTCTACCGACCCACTCCACATGAGGGTGGTCTGTTTCCTCTTATCTCTAAGGTTGGACTTCTTTGTGTCAAGAGTGCAGCTGTTAAAGATGTGAACAAGTCCAATCCCGTGTTTGTGATCAGTGTCAGATAAAGGCTTGAGGCTGTGGGGCAGAGGACTGATGACAGATAATGTCATTGACAAACGCTGCCTGGTCCAACTGATGTTTAGAGGGTTTGTTGAGAATACACAAAGAATATACTGCCTGGGTTAACTGTTCTGAATAAACGGAAAAAATAATATTGATTATATTTAAGATGATATAATGACATTGCAATTTTATAAGGCATTGAAGGTGTTCAAAATTATATATTTACATTCAGCACATTAATAGGGTTATGCGGTTGTTTGTATTTTAATTAAGATCGACGTTCAGTCACTTCTAATGGTCAATGAAATACTTTGAGCTTTTTAATCAAGACTAGTCTACAAGTCTACAACCAGTCTGTCACTGAAAGTTTTTGGTTTGAAGTAGTTGAGAGCTAAAATCTTAAAAATCAGACTCAAACAATACTGCCAATATCACTGTTCAGAAAATTAATATTGAATGTATCAAATCAAAACAAAAGTTGTGATCAACTGATAACAGGAAAAGAACAAACATATGGATACATTATTATTATTATTATTATTATTATTATTAATTTTATCATCTCTCACAATAGTTTAAAAAAGTACAAAAATACAACACAAAATAAAGATAATAAACTCCAGGCTGTGAAGACACCTGCTTGTCAATTCTGTTTATAATCTTCTTTGTGTTGTGCCTTGTCTGAACTCTGGTCCCCAGGCACATCCCGTCTTCACTCACTTTCTCTCAGGATGAAGAGACGGGAGGGAGCACTTTAGAAGTTTCTCCTATTGCCCCGGGCAGTTCGAGTGTCTGCTTTGCCAATGTCTGCTGGAAAAGACAAACTTTAAACACATGTAAATGATTATGCAGGTAATGAGTTTTTAATTCACACAATGATACAGACTGAGAAACTCACAATAAATAGTTGATTCAAGGCAAATCATGTTGCGTGCATCAAGGTTAGAAGAGACTGGAGTCTGTATATGTACTAGCTTGGCATACATAGCTATTGTATATACACTGCTCAAACATTTGCTGACATCCTATTGAGCCGCTTTCATGTATTTAATTCCTGTTAGTGGAGTAGTTGCCCTCGTCATTTTGGATATACTCTACCTGTATCTCCTGATCAAGATTCTAGGTCAAACTAAAGACAACAGGTAGTCTCTATTAATAAAAAATTTTGCTCAAGGATCCACGTCACAACTTCCTTGTCCTATGACCTCTCTGCATCATTGAATATACATACAAATACAAGTACAAGTCCTCCTCCTCAGTCTGCCCAACGGCAAAGTAAGGGACAGCTTCTTTCCCCGGGCTGTCACACTCCTATACTCTTTAATATATGCACTTTAAGGGTGCTTTCACACTAACAGCAGTTGATGCGCACCAACCGGTCCATTCGAACCAAAAGCTCGAAAGCTCAAGAAAGAGGTAGTCTAGGTCCACTTAAATCCACACCAAATGCCAAACTCTGGTGTTGCCTCACTGGTGTGAACGCGAACTCAGTTCCAAACAAACTATTCGAAATGCATCATGGGAGGGGAGACGCGTCTCATCTGCCTGAAATGACGTGCTATACAACTTTGGCGATTCCAGCACAATAACAGATTATTCTTCAGATGCAGCCATGACTCATTTTACTTTTTTTTTTTTGCCAACAATGGCCAATATAGAGAATGTAATAAAGGAAGATCAGAGTAAGTACCAATGTGCGAATGTCTCGCTCCAGAGTGAGTCAAGATTGGGGGTGTGTACCTATGTTCGAACACCAGGACCTGCACACACAGAGAGGTCCGGTGTTCCCCGTGGTCACGTAGCAACCAGCATTTGTTACTTAACCAAATCATTTTATGGCAATAGGCAATAGCCTATTCAGTTGATTCAACTTCAAAAATGCACTGCTTTTAGCCTTGTGTGAGAAATGCTACAGTCAGACTAGATCCAAACCAGAGTCCTGAACCAGTGGGAGCAGCTCTGGTTCAGGCCGGCTCATATGAGCTGGAGCGGGGAGTGGTGTTAGATGCCTCGGCCTGAGAAGCGCTTTCCCCGGGAAGAAACAAGCACGCGGAGGACAAACCACTCAGAACAACATATAATGAACCAAATTGGATTTGAGCTTCTGTCTGGATATATATATATATATATATATATATATATATATATATATATATATATATATATATATATATATATATATATATATATATATATATATAGCCTCCAGACCTATCTGACCAACTCGCTCTGAGGATGGCACAAGACCAAGGACCGGACCCCCAGGCTTGTGCTGAGGGGCTGCGCACTACGGTGAGTGCTCCCGTGTCTTTATCGCTGTTGCTCGAAGTCAGTGCTTCTGCTCTGGGCTGCTGTGCGGTGAGTTGCGTACAAAGTTCTACATGCTGCTGTTTTATGAGGTCATGATGATGACAATAATAATCAAACTACAAACTACAATACAGTATACACAAAATCTAATAAGAAAATTCTCAAATTGACTTCAGTTTGAATAATTCATCCAAGCAGCTTCTTCTAACGCACCCTATTGTTTAGATGCAAAGGTGTTAGCTTCACTGTAGTTAGTTCCTTCTTTCAGACAGGCAGCGAAATACCAGAACCTAGAAATGGAGAAGCTGAAGGATGAGTGGCGAAACATATTCACTTCCAAAAATGTTAATTGACAGAATGTATTTACATTTTGCAATTAAACCTACCTGAGTGTCTGAGGGATTACACAGACAATAAACAGAATAGTTTGCATAGTTTTCAGATGGCCCACAAGATAATGTGGCGGACAGTAGGGGGCACCCTTACTTTTTTCACCTGATGCCAACTTCCTGTGCCAACAGAAGTCAGGCTTAAATAGGCCAAGCAGCAAAACCTCACTTCAGACTCCTGCTGGCTGTTGTCAGGTAAAATGTTAACACTCTCCCTCATTTTAAGATATTTTAGCTATTTTTAAACCGTTTTAATCGGTTTTAGCTGTACTTTTAGAACTAAAGCAACTGGTGGCAAATCTTTTCTCCTGTGTAATTGAGATTTTAAGGTAGGACAGGTGCTGTTTTTACATAGTTTTTAAACATAGTTTTAGTCATTTTAACACTTGTTTTTCATTTTTTTCCATTTTTCTGTTGTAGTTTTGTTTACTGTTTTTTAATTTTTTTTGTTTAGAATTACGTTTTGATGTTTACTGTTTTTAAAGTTATGTTGTTTACAGCTCTATTGCACTTTAAATAAATGTGGTTTTAATAGTTGTTGTCCCTGGGCTTTTAGCTTGTTTGGTTTAAGTTTTCGGGTCATACTTGGGTTTAGGGGTTTAGCCCATACCTTTTGGTTTGCACTTTGGGTTTTTAAGTTATATTGTTATATTGTTGTTCTGGGTGGGGCTATCTCCTCTCAAGTTCTTCCTTGTTTGGTTGGTTTTTACATTTATTTCTATTACAGGTTGTCCCTGTCCGATCACGTGATCGGAAATCGGTGCCGATCGCGTGACTGCGGACTCGATCCGGACTCAGACGTTATGTGCCGATCAGGTATCAGATAAATAATCTACATATATAACACACAGGACACACAGCACACAACAGTTTTTCTGACACGTGGGATTTGCTCAGGGCCGTCCAGTTAGCGCGACTGTCTGTCCCAGTGCCTGCTGTACTAGAGACACAATTATGCTGGGGCTTTTGGGCCGTGCAATGCTCGGGCACTGTTACCTGTGGTTCTGTGGCACGTGTTCACACCTGCGCAGGCGATGGTGTCATTGCATCACTGTCCGCTGCACAACAGTGCTGTTTGTTTTGTTTGCAAAAAAACAGAGCTGTTGCGCAGCGGAGCTGGCAATATTGACGATGAGGGTGGGTCCAGCGGTATAGAGTGTCTATTGAACGGTGGGACCAGTGGTAAGATTTTGTATTATTTGGATTTCATAGACGAGCCTAAATGTCTCAAATGTAATGCACAGGCTTCCATATAATATCAACTATACAAACTATAGTGCAGAGTCTAGTCTCTGGTCTGATCTGATTCCGGTCTGGTTCCTGTTTTGTCCAGTTCATTAAATATACTAAGTTACACATTCCAAGACCAGACTGTGAAAAGATGATGATGCATGGTTAGAAAAGTTAACAAATTAAAGCTTTGGACATTTGAGTTTTTTCACAAGTTCAACCCAAATACTACACACTGAAATCAATACAATCTGATCCCCCATATATCTTGGCTCTTATTCTTTGCTCTTAGTTAATTTTATAATGTTTTATAAAAGTATCGGATCAGGACTCGGTATCGGCAGATACTCATAATCAAAGGGCTTGGACTCGGGGGCAAAAAAATGTGATTGGGACATCCCTAGTTACAGGACTTGTTTCCTCTGTCCAGGGGCTGTAAGGTTTTATTCTGATTTTAGTATTGTCTATTAATGAACATACTGGGCATTTTTAACCACAGCCTGTTTTTTATAGAATATAAAATCATTTAAAATTTTACTTATATATTTTAAAGTCACGTCTCTGACCTTTTATTGCAAACTTATCTATGTCCTTGAGTATTTTACGAAATTGTTTTTTTTAATATTTTAAACATTTATTTATTAAAGTACCTTAGGTCACAATAACTTAATATGACTTTCTACTAGAACCAATGGCCCATTTCCTTCTTTCCCCTTTTACTTTTTTAAATTCCAAATGACCTTGCCTTTGTAACTGAAGAAGTGTGCCAATGTGCTAAAGCTACGCGTATCATTAGACTACATCCATTCACATACACAGCTGTCTCCAGGCTTCCTCTGTCCCTTTAGAATACACAGACTGTTTTCCTGTGTTTTTCGCCCCAAACCACCACACCCCACCCCACCTCCCCTCGTGTCCCTTCCCGTCTCCCCTCAGTCTAATTATTTAGCTAGCTCGGGGAGGCAATCTGCTCTCCCTTGTTGCTGTTCAAGTGCCCATTAGTGGTAACTCGCTTCATCTTTCTAATGAACCGATCACGTTTAAATGAGTGGAAAACTGACTGGCCTTAGCTGGTGCATGGGAAGCAGACTGGTGAGGGGATGAAGGAGACTTGGGGGACGGAGCAGTGGTAACTTGGAGAGTGTAGTATTTACTCAGATCATATTTGGACAGATTTGGGCTGATTCACTCGGTGTCCATCTGTATTGCTCAAACACAGATGCTCCAATGATATTTAAGGCACAGTCTGCTCCACTGCACTTACTTTTAATGGGTTTGGTGGCACAGTCCCCCAGACTCTCTCCCTGATCTCCTGATGCTTGCAAATGGTTTTGGATAAAGATCTTTCATTAAAGAGGGGTATTATGCAAAATCGATTTTTTGGAGCTTTCTACCATGTTATAATGTTGTTCCCCCATCCAAAACATGCCTGAAGAGGTTTTTACATGCTATGCATGTTTGAGTAATCTCGTGATCACTCCTGGGCCCTTTTCGTGCAATCATTACAGTTAAAAGTAAGATTCTGTGCAATGCTTTGTCCACAACCTTATGTTACCCACGATCCCACACTGCAATTCTCCATAAATATACAAAAATATGATACAAAACTGTATACAATAACTTCACAACCCTGATGCTGTTTGTAGTAGTTTCATTAGAGATGCACAGTGACTGTGTTGTGATGTCACTCTGAAGGGGAAGTGATTTCGTGCAGGGAGCAATGGAAGGGGGGACTGGGAGCATCAGTAACAAAAGTGAAACTAAATAAACATGTTAATATGTTGTTACCAGCAAATATAGCATTTCCCAAACAATAAAAAGTAACTGGAAGAGGGTACACCTCCTAGTTTCCATGGATATGTCATGCTTTGCCAGAGATGTTCCTCGTAGACCTTCAGTTTGTAAATTTTGCCCTGATTGTGCAGGTGTTATTGCTTATAAAATATGCTGTGAGGCACCTCTCCACATATGTGGCTTGTAACTTGGCCTGGTGGAGTCATCTGATCATCTCTGTGGTAATAGATATGTTGTGATATTATGCTATACTGTGGAACATTCATGGAAAATCAAAAACATTTTCATGCCAAAGTTACACAGTGCCCCTTCCTTCTTGTAAAATGTATACGACTGCATTTTTAAGAGGATCCCGGAAAGACTAGTGGCCATGGCAACTAATGGGGATCCTATTAAAACAACAACAAAAACAGCTTCAAATTTACGTGGTTCATTAGTGATTGGAAAATTGTTTCACCATGCTGTTAAATTACAGTTCCTTCAAAATGCCAAACTATTTTATCTTCATACTTGAGACTTAAATGGAGTGTTCATTTCTTCCAGCTGTTTTTTACTGTCCAGTCATAAAAAAAAAGATGACTAGAGTACCCTGAGTGAATGTGAGAAGTAATGGTTGTCAGTAAATGATTCTGAGATTGAAAATGTCTGAAAACAATGTTGCTCTAAAACTACAAAATGTTATAACTTTACTTATCAAACATCTGCCCTTTTCACCTGTACTTCATAGCTCTACTAGCCTAAATATAGTGCATCATAATAAGAAAGGAGAGGATATTGCAAATGAAAAGGTAGAAGGGTACCAATATGACTCTAGATCTTGCTTGAAAGATGTCGAGAGAGCAGAGAGGCGATCCATAACAGTAGCTTGAATTGTGACCATAGTGGATATATGGACGGTGATGTACGGCGACAAGGAGGGAGGAGGCAAGAGTGAAGGATGATCTTTGAGGAAGGATGGAGAGGAGAGAGGAGGCAAAAAAGAGGAAAAATGGCTCTGTCCTCAGCTTTTGGGTTAGAAACACTTATAACTCAGAACCATAGATTATGACAGTCCAATCTTCTGGGCTGCTGCCTGAAAAATAACCACTAGCATCTCGCTGCCACACGCATTAACACATGAACGCGTCTAGCCACATCGGGCTCTGGAGAGATGGGTATACACAAGACCAATGTAGGAAATTGAATGGCTGGACGAGAAAAGGGAGACAGCATGAATGAATGAGGGCTTTGGAGGTATGCAGAAAAGGCGGTGGAGGGAGAAGCCGAAATGTAAGCAGGATTGATGAGGGAATAAAGAGAGCTGTGAGTGCGATATGGCTGTTTTGTGGAAGTAGCAGATGGAAAAGTAATGGTTGGGATGAATGAAACAGAGGAGAGAACAAACACAAATGGAGGGTTAGCTGGAGTTAAAAAGCCAATCTCTTTGCACTGACGCCATTTAAAAAGCAATCTCGCCATAAAGGCAGCTTGAGTATTTGCAGTTATGGATACATGTAACAGTAGATGGTGGGAAAAGTACTATTAGTTCAAAGCTGATAAAAAATCTAAGTTTACTCTGACAAAAAGTACAAAAAAGTAAGTTGAGAGTATAGAGGAACAACGTGGACAGAAAGTCTCTTCACGACAAATGATGCATACTTTAGTCAAACAGTATTATTTGAGGGGCGGTAGTAACTCTGTTGGTGCTGCTAGTTCACTGATCCAATGTCATAAACATCAGTCAGATCCACTGGTACATAGGTTGGAGGTGTTATTCCAGCTCCCACAGATGAACGCTGCCATTGTGTCCTCGTGTAAAACACTTACCCCCCTCATCCTAAGTGTCTGTGTACACTGGTGTATAAACGGGTGAGTAGTTCCTTGATGTGCTATATAAAAATGTGACCATTTACTGCAGCTTTTTGATTTGTCACATGTATTTAATGTCAACTCTTTTCAGACTACTGTAACTTTCACCTTCACTGGTCCAGGCTGCTACAAATAGTATATTGCATTATAGGTTAAGATTACTACTGTGCTAACACAATTACAGATACTTGCTTGCCAATGCTAGATCTCATCTAATCTCGGAGGCAATTGGCCGGGCCCGATTAGTACTTGGATAGGAGGCCTCTAGGAATATCAGATGCCACAGCAGGGCAGCAATGGCTCTAGTGCAAACCGTTGTTATGTCCTTAGGCGAGACACTTCACCCACATTGCCTAGAATGTGGTATGTGTGTGAATGTTGGTAGTCGGAGGGGCCGATGGTGCAGATAGGCAGTGTTGCTTCTGTCACTCTACACCAGCGCATGTGTGTCAATAGTAGCTTACCACCACCGAGTGGGGAGTGAATGAATAATGTGCTTTAAAGCAACCTGGATGTATAATGCATTATTATTATTGTGATACTTTTTGCTTGCAATAAATGACCAAATATAAAATTGTGAAAAACTGCGTGGGTTAAACATCTACTGCTTCTTTTCCTTACAAATTCTGTACCATAACAAGGCACAAAATCACAAAATGGAGGTTCATATTGTTTTAATAGTGCACCATCAAAATAAAGGCTTTATATACGACTGTTACCTTACATTGATATCTTTTATGGGTGTTTTGCATTGTTGTTCTCCTCACATAACACCCCACCATAAATCAGAACAAGGTTTACACAGCTCTGGCCTGTCTACAGCCACAAAAGCACCAAATCCACATTGCACTGCGGTTTACAGCTGAAGGTGGAGAGGCACACTTAAATCACAGTGTCATAAGTCGACACAAGTGACGGCTTTAAGGCTGTTATATACGAGGGACTTTGAGTGTGAAATGTGAAAGATGACACTGTTCAAATGGGGCTGAGTACCGGTGCAGAAACTTCGACAATCTGCTTACTCATACTTCTGATCGTGATTGTGTGGTGAAAATGATATCTAAACTTGCAGAGGATAACTATAGGGATCTTTATAATCTGTTTAGCAGTTGTTGTAGTAAAAAATGGTCCGCTTATAATAAAATATTAGGATCGATGAATGCAGAGCTCAGCAAAAATTATAGCTTCTCTCTGGATTAATAGTGAGCTTCTTTTTCCACTTTTGGTCATTTGTAGTTTTGTGCCAGACACACAAAATTACTACTATATACCAAAGCTTTACAGTGTACTTACTGGACAAATACAGAGGCATACAAATTTGAATGTGACAACTATATGCAAATTAGATAATACTACGTCTATATAGTTGTGGTTTGGAAGAATGAAATGTTTAGTACTCTTTGTTGACAGCTTTTGTGTCTGTTGCTAAGGCAGGTTTTAAATTAAGCCCTCCCTGTCCACTTACTGTAATAACTTCAGATATCTCATATGGTGATGTAGATCCAAGATCCCATCTGGCAACAGGTACTTTGCCCTGGGCAGCGTACCTACTGTACATTCTATCTATTCAGTGCATTTGGTGTATCATAAATCGAATGATAAACATTTGGAGTATTGTAAATTGTAAGTTTATTGTATTGCAAGTAAGTAAATTATGCTATTCAACGAAGAGAGAAATCAATCAAACAGTCTTTTAATGTTAAAGGTCATTTGGAGCAGACTGATCTATCTTCGAAAGGGTCTATAAAAACTACAAAAAAAAAAAAAAAAAGAAAGAAAAGCAGTAATTCTTATTGTAGGGTGTGGTGTATTGCCAAATGACACAATGATAGAAGGAAGTGGCAAGAGTTTAGAAACAAGCAATCAACCAAATGAGCCACTGCTGCTCCATTATGTGTACCTAACTCAGTATTTCAAATAAAGGAAGTAAAAAGGATAAAGGATATTGCCCAAGTAGTATGAACTTAGGTAAGCCTGTGTTGAACCAGCAGCCTGTGGGTTAATAGCAGGCCTGCTGGTCTTCGTAAATGATAATGCTTACAAATTACATAAAATGGAGATCAAATGAGCATTAAGGTGACAGCAAGGGCAGAGAATAGTTTAAAGTGTGATGAAAAAAGTACAATTAAGTGTGGAGGTGTAAAAACAGAGCAGAGGGAGGGCTGGGGGATCAGGAGGAGGGAAGGAATAGTTAAGAGTAATGGAGGTGAGGGTTGAGGAGATAAGAGAATGGACAGAACATATAGCATTGGACAGATATAGAGCTTTGGGCTGAGAGAGGCGTGGAGAGGCTGCCGGCGGAGCTCATTACTGCTTATCTGGTCTGCGGAGGAAATGGTGTGTGTGTGTGTGTCACGGTGTGGCTGCAGCACATTCAATTTACATTTTACTCCAGCGGACAGCCATAATTCAAGATGAATAGTGGAATTGGATGAAATGGGTGTGGTATCCGACCTGTCCCCCTGTGCAGAGTTACGGCAGCTCCCAGAGTGCACTTGGCAGCCCGGCCATATTTATATGCAGGTGTAATATGCACATGTGGTCAGTGGTCCGTCACACGCCTCTGTGATGCAGATTACACTGTGTTTTAGTTGGATGGCTTCTACTGCCCTAGACCTTAGTTTTAAACCACCTTCACTGCTGATGTCAGGAGGTGCTTACAACTGCATTTTGTGTTGTAAGGTTGCAGTTGACAACAGAAGAAGGTCAAGTGAATGAATAAGCACATTGCAATGTAATTTCCTGTCTAGATTCAAATAAAATCTTTATGGACAATGTTTTATTTTATTCTTCATTGTTTTTCTTTACTGACCACAGAATAGGGATGCACTGATCCAACTTTTTTCAGTTCTGATAGTGATTCCAGTACTATAACTTTAAGCATCTACTGATACCCAATACCAGCTAATACCAGAGCAGAGAATGAAAACGGCATTTTTTTCCTTTAAACAAAAATAAAATAAGACAATATTGATCAAAATGGGGCATGTATCTGTTATTTCTCTTTCAGGCAACTACAGAACAACTAATAAATATTCAAATATCCAACTATGGACTAGTTATTACATCAGTGTACATGACCAAACTGGACATAGACTGAACTGTTATTGGAGAAAATTTTTCAGTATCAGAGCTGATATTTGATTCCAGTATCAAATTAGTGCATCCCTACAACAGACAAGATACTTGCATTTATAATGATCATAATGATCATAATAAAGCATTGGCTTTATATAGTTCCATCTAATACACTTTACAGAGCATTATTCATACATTGGTTATATTAAACTACTACTGCAGCCACAGCTGCCCTGCGGTAGAGCAATCAGGCATTCTCAAGGTGGAATGGCCCCATTGTTATTATAGAAAAACCTGCCACATGTTTATTGTATTACGCTCCATTTAGAGAAGAGAAACTCCACTTAAGATTAAGAAATGACTGAGTGTAGTTCATTAAATGTGATACATGCAAAGTCCCAATTACATGGTGCTAAAATCCATGCGCCCACTATTTAGAAATCTCTTCATTTCCCTCCTGTTTCTCTTACTCTCAAACCCCCCTTCCTCTCTACACCCAGTCCACTCTCTTGCTTCTTTGTACCCCTCCATTAATCCTCCTCTGCCCATAGACCCATTGGTGACCACACACTGAACTCCACTCTTCCGTCCTCGTCACCTGACTACCCCTGTCTCTCCTCTCTTCTCTCAACATCCCTTTGCCCTGAGTTGCACCTTCCATCCATCAGTCAGGGGACGCTGCCATTTGAGACTCCATGCTGTTCCCTCCACCCGGCCTATAAAGACATTCATCTCTATCAGCTGTACGCACTATAGTCAACACCCTTAGCCCTGTTTCAGTTCTTTCTTCTGTTCTTGTTGTGTGCAGACTGACCCTATACTTTGGTCCATGCTGTACCTGTGTAATAGTATTCATTTAATGGGACCACCTACCCCTCCTACCTCTGATTTTACAGCCCTGCACTGTTCCTCTTCCACTCTGCTGTTTCCTGCTTTAGCAACAGCTCTGTCGTCTGTTATTTTCCGTTCATCTGGCCAAAATTTCTCTTCTTGCTTGGCATAAGAGTGTCTGTTGATTGTAGTTGATGTGTAGCTCAGCAGAACATAGCAAAATGAGACCTCACTGTATTTTTTTATACAAAGGAAAATCTGGTCACCATGTTCTTATTCACATCTGACATATGTTAAGGAGCTCATTAGTCATTTACAAACAAAATAACATTTCTCTCATCTCAGATTAACAAAGTTTAGATCTTTAAAAATCAATCCATTTTTTTTTTTTTTCAATCCCCTGTGATATTTTTTTCTTTTCTCTTTTCCTCTTAAGCAGCCATATTTGTTTTGGTATGGATGGACCATGTGTGTTTCTGACTAATCCACTCCATCTGAACCCGAGGAGATTCAACGATGACCACGCTCACATCGTCACAAAGTATTGATGAAGAGTGTATTTTGAATCCCAGGCAAGCAGGAAACACTGTCTTTGTTATTTTGAATTCTTAATACTAACTACAGGTTAGGATGAAGATGTCATATTTTCAAATCATATCAATGATTGATGAATTGACTGAAGTCATAAGACTTATATGACACAAAAATGAAACCAAATGTTAAAAGGTACAATTCACTTTAATTTTCAATACACACACAAAAAAAAAAAAATCTTCTGATGTATATGTTCAATGACTTTCCTTGGTCATTTCCTACTACTTACTAAAAAGGATTATATCTGTATATGTCCTGCTTTTACCATTTGCAATTACCTCCTGAGCCTTAAGACTGACATGCTCTCGTTTTCTAAGGCAAACTGATTCTGATTCTAAAAGATTTTGTTGAAATGTCTTACTATTATTTATTATGCTCTGATGACAGTGGTTTAGGTAAATTTCTTTTCTTCCTGTGTCTAACTGTCCATGTTATTAGTGTCGTGTAATACCCAAGGTCTTTGCATGTACCTCCAAGAGCCCTCAGTATTCCTCAGTGATAAACTCTTATAACTGAAAACTATCCATTAAAATATAAACTGTCTGTATTCTGTTTATGTCCTTAAATGAGCTTTGGACTGTGTTGATAGCCTATGCGAGACCAGTGGAGATTTTAAGATGCTAAATACTTAAACTGAATTAAGTAACCTTCAGCAAGAGAGCTCCCCCTGCAGCTCCCGTATGAGAATACACAATCAGGGTTCAAGCCTGGTCCTGGAAGTAAGTGGAACTGTTGAACTCAATAGGAACCATGAGTAAAAGTCCCAGAAGACATATCTTCTCTGCTAACATGTCTCTAAATACCAGTGGACCCCATGGACCCCTTTAGTTCCTCCTCCATAGTGCTCCGTGGTGTCTGACCTCCACACTTCATAAAACTGTCTATCCAGTGACAGGGCAAACTGCACCACTGCTGTACAGACACCACTTAGACCATGTGACCTTTCCTCTTTCTCCAGCTTTTGGCCCACAACACACTTATCTCCGTCACACAGACAAGCCCCCCTTTTACTATGACTGCTCCCCTGCCTTTAGTGCTTCACATCTGTGCACATACCAGGATTGGAAAAAATATTGGTAAACTGATAGTGAAAAGATTGTTTTGCCAATATAGGACAAAGTATAACTGACTGTTTAGTTTTTTTTGTATTCATTTGTAAAAATTCTGATAAAATTATGATTGTTATAAATTCCCACAGCGTTTCTTATTGTTGTGCTACTTTCATTTCAAACTCACTGGCATACAGGTTACAATATTTTACACTATGGTATCTTTATAATGTAAATCAGGAAACAAGTGTCTTCGTGCCACAAAACAAATGGAGGGCTTGCACTGACTTCTTATGGAAACTGATTTCATGTAATTCTCCAGGATGAGACAGTTGAGTTGCTGCAAAATATGAAATCAAATATATATATATATACTTATTATATATATATATATATTATATTATATATATATATATTATATATATATATATATTTTTTTTTTTTTTTTTTTTTTTTTTTTAATTCAGTATCATTTATAAATGTTTTAGTATTTTTTTTATTACTTATTATAGTGTATACTCCAGAGAGAGGCCCATGTGGACAGGGTATACAGGCTACTCCATCTATCACCACTAAGCCCACCTATCCATTTCACCACCTACTGTCCATCCATCATCCCTCTTTCTCCTCTGTTCACTCCATCTCTCTTCCTCTCTCTCTCTCTCTCTCCCTCTCTCGCTCTCTCTGCCCATCTTCACTGTGATTCTGAACTTTGTCGATGAAATACCACTTCAGAAGATATTTGGCCTTCCAGGTACAAGTACCTACCCAGAAATAAAATGAGCAACACTAAAAGGGGTATTACAAGGGCATGCAGGACCATCAAAATGAGATCTGAACAAGGACCAATTATGTTTGAGAATAACCATAATGCTAAAACATTTGAATATGAATGTCATTTTTGTTAGATATAGTTTTTTTCAATAATAAAGCACAAATTTCAATATAATATGAGACACCTGCGAAAGAAAAAAACAAAGTGTTAATGGATTTCAATAACGTGGCCAGTTCCTGATTTTAAGGACTTCTCAAGGGTCTTCAGAAATAATTAGATTGGAATATATCACTTAATTTATATCATAAAACATGTGAACCATTGGGCTCATATGGCATATTAAAGGGACCATATTAGGCTATTTTCTGATCTACCTTGTAATGTTGTTTCCTCATCACAAACATACCTAGAGTTGTGTTTTGTTTGATTCACACGTTTAAAACACAAACCATGCATATTTAGGCTGAGTTCTTCTCTCAAATAGAAAACACTTTATTCCCATTGTGCTGTCATGTGATGATACAGCTAGTGCTCCACTGTGTTTTTAAACTCCATACACTTTCACTTTAATCATCTGGATAATGTCAGTCCTGGAATTGCAACCTCTACTGAACAAAAGATAAAAGGTAACAACATGACATCACAAGGTGGAACAGAGCATTTTGAGCTTTGGAGATGTAGTCAGGCTCATAAAAAAGCATTACTCAAACATGTGTGAATGAAACAAAACACAACTCCAGGTATGTTTTTGATGAGGTAATGACATTCTAGCATGGCTCACTAAAGTCAGTTGTGCGTAATATAGGGGCGTGAAGAACCATGCTTTTTTTTTCTATTCCACAGTTCTTGCCCCTGAAGTTTGCATCTGCTGCTTTAGAACATTTTCTTCTCATCTTTTTATTTCAAAATTTCTCACTCATCGAGCACTTACACCTTGTTGCTTTGACTCCTTATACACCCCCTCTGCATTCATTTTCTGTTTTTCCCATTTCCAAAACGCGATTGTTACCTATTTTCCTCTCCTCAGATCTAAGACGCATTCAAAAGTCAAAAATTACCGAATTGATGCGGGGTGTCAAAATGCCTGCCGCTTTTTAATGGAAATTATATTCATTCTTGCTAAGTGCTTGGAAAGTCGTTACGAACCTGCCCCCAGCTGTTAATCTTCATCAACCTTGACTGTAATTTAACTGGCAATTTGGTTCCGATTTGAAAGCTCAGAAATCAATAGTGGATCAAGGCTCTCACCTGGATTCTCTTAGTCAATCAGTGTAATGGAGCGACTATTTAGAAACTCTTTGAAATGGAAGATAGGAACACAGTGAATAAGAACACTCTGTCATCCGCCCAAACTTTCCAGTCTTGTCGTTATTATTGTATTGCTCCTAGTGCGGGATGTGTGTGCTTGTGTGGCATTTAATATCTTTGCGTTCTCTTGGCTTCGTTACACTGCACTCAGTCTAATTTCTTCAGGCCTGTGGCTGTTTGAAAAAGGGCCAAATATTTAGTGAGAGGAAAAGGAGGAAATGGGACAGAGGGAGAGAACAGTAGACGCAAACACTGTAGCTGAATTGGATATGATAGAGCCGTGTTTGTCCGTACACAGAGTTGGGAAGAATGTTTCGAAAATGTACCTTGTTACAGAAGTATTTTGTAATGTATTGTGTTACATGATCTAATAAGAACACTGTGTTCTGAATACTGAAAATACCATCACATTAAGTTGAATTACATCATAGTATAAAAAATGCAACAGTAAAAAAGTTTTGTTTTGTTTATTATACATTTATTACTCTTTACAGACAGAAAAATCATAAATGCAGGCACCGTAAGAGATGCATTTTCTATTTTTCTTAGTAATACCATGCAGTTTAAAGGCTAAATTGTGATAAAGAACTGCAATGTATTCCTTTGATTTAGCAAATATACTGTGAATAATACCAAATAAAAGAGTAACTGTGCTGGAATGAAGCTACTCAAAATGAGTTTTCTGAATATGTTTTGGTACATGTATTTAGTTATTTCCCATCACTGTTGTATGAATTAAAATCTTGTCGGATGCTACCGCTTTACATCCCATAACCTCTTAAAAAAAAAAACACCCCCAGAGTTATTTAAAAAAACACATATTTGAGAGTAGATGCAGGTGGAGTACCTTGAGTACCCTGTGACCAATAAATATTTCTCTATAACATTTTAATAATTCCCTGATTACAGTTCCTCCACAGTTTCAGACACCTGCTAAAGATGCTCAAGTCATCTTTGGTAAAACTTCAAACAAGTTGTTAACAGAAAAATACACACAAAATGGAGAATGTAGACAAAAGTGCAGGGCTGAAGGTATTATCACATTGAATGGAGATGGGGTTTCCAAAGAGCCACACTGGAGTTGGGGATGAAAAGACATCCATCATGACTGGACCAGAGTCTTCAGCGGATACAAAACAGGGACACAACTGTAGACTATCTCACAGAACACACTCATTTGTACACAACACAGGTAAAAGGGTCTGTGGTAAAGGGAACAGCACTCTGCAAAACAATTTCACAAACAAGGCCACCCATATGCTATCGGGAAGATGTATGATCAGGTTTCAAATAGTTTTGGATAAACTAGTCACAAATGCTGGTCGAGGTGTTGAACTTAAAGGGACTGTACCAGTTTTTGTTTTGTTTTGTTTTTAACCAAAATATGTTTTGTACGAGGACAGATGGAAGCTTAAACAGTTTCAAATTAACTAGTTCTGTTTTTCATGATTTAAAGACAGTAAAGTCTGTTGGATAGGCCTTACTTCACTGTGTGCCAATGTGGTGCATTGCAATGGTTCAAAACTGCTTCTTGAATAGTATTTGTATTTGTATCAGTATTCAGTACAATCACTAATTCAACAACAAATGTTTCTACTACAGCACATGATGGCATTTTTTTGTTTTAATCCCCAATTTTAATGGATTGAATATGAACGAATGTGAATCTTTTCTCTAAAGATGTCTGAAGATGTAAGATTTTCTTTGTGTTTTCTTCACTATAGTGTATGTGGTACTGAAGAATGGATTTAAAAAGTGGAGACTTGACTGCAAAGGCTGGGTTTTAGACTTTTTTTTTTTTTTAAGATTTTATTTTCTTACTTTTTTTTTTAAGAAACTATAATCTGTTAAGGTTTCCTAACATAAAAACATTAACACACACTATTACCTTTTCTCCCAGCTATATATTAGGATCATCAGTTCCAGCATTTTATCCCTTTTGCAGTCATTATCATTAAGACAACACTGTCCTTCTTTGCCACCTCTGCTTTGGCTTTAGCTTTTCTGACAGGTTTTAAATTGTTTAGGCCCAGAGCCTTTTACCTTGATCGGAACACTAAATCCACCAATTAAATCAGGCCGAATTGGCACTGTAGGCACACCCCGAAGGTGGGAGGAGGATGGGAGCGGAAAGGAGTAACTGCCCGGGCTCAGGTGATATATACTGACCTGTCATAGTCCTCCGCGTGAGTGTGTATGGTACATTTTGACAGCGGGGATTGGCTCTTGCTAGTGAGCTCGGGCAATCTGTCAAAGGCTAAGGCCCAAGGCTAAAGGTGCTATCTGTCATACCAGGCGACATAAAGACTGCAAGACTGTGACGGGGGAGGTTATCATAACATAAGAAAAGAAGAAGGAAGTGGTCCTATAGAGGAACACATAAGGAGTGCATAGAGTAGAGCAGGGCTGCAACTGACAATTATTTTAGAAGCAAAATAGTCAACCTTTTGGTTTCTGTCGAGCAACTAGTCAAACAATTATTTCTATTATTTCCATTTCTATTTAACTTGCTACTTTTACTACTTATTTTGAATTTCTTTGAGTTTGTGCATTGAAACTTTTTAAAAAACATTATCAAACATGTAAAGGTTGAAATATAGGTAAAATATGGTGACTAAAGGCTTACTAATGAAGTGAAAATTGTTAATGCTTTTGAGATATTGTATGCCACTGTCTATAAAAATTCATTTTTATATCCGCTTTATAGTCCAGATAGTAGTTCCGATTATCAAAATATGACTATGTATATACATATATACATATATTTTTTATTGTCAACTAGTCATGATTATGTGATTATTAATTGCAGTCCTAATGTATGAGAAAGGAAAGCATGCGGTACTCAATATGCAGTGAAATAACATAGGTGGGGGACAATGTGGTGTTGAAATCAGAAAGGATTTGCTCGCTGGTACCCTCACAAATGTGCAAAAGTCCCACATAGACGCTGCACAGGTGCATGGAGTGTAAGTCTCTTTTCAATTACTGGTGACAGCTGCCGTCCCGCCAGATCCACGCTCTCACTGTAGGAGCGGTGACAGGAGTAATGGTGGAGCAGACAGGTGAGTCAGAGGGGAGCGGAGGGGGGAGGAGGTGGAAGAATAACAAAATATACAAAAAGAACCAACTGGACACCACACTATTTAAAGCAACATACCAAACCTCGCTTTTTGTTCTTTTACTAATCAAGCACTGATTGTGGATACCAAAATCGGGCTAGAAGCACAATTAATATGTGTTATATTTTAGTTTTTCCTCCTCTGCCGGCCTAATGATCATAGATTAGTTTTGGTTAAAATAAAAGTTCAAAGCTACATTGTGTTTAAAAAAAAAAAAAAAAAAAAACACTACAACAAACAACTTAAAAAATGGTAACTCGCCTCACCTACACATAAAACTTTTTCCTTTTCAATTTCCACTCTTCATAAACACAGCCATATTCCTGATAATAGTAAATAAGTAAGCCATAACACTATGATTAACAAATCCGTTTTTTTGTTTCCCTCAAACCCAGCCGCTTTTGTCATTAAATCTTGGACCCCACTTCCTATATGTGTGCCCAACGTCTGTGTGAGATAGGGCCCCATTGAATCATTTGTCTGGTCTAACCCTGGCAGGCTCTGGTACCATTGCCCACTACAGACCAGCAACATCTCAGAACAATAGCTGATTTGTGTATATGATCTTCTGTTCCACTAATGGATTAGGAGGATGGGTTATTTTTATTAATTAGGCCTATGCATTTTAAAATTTCTGTTTGAAGCAACTCAAAACCATCCCAACCAAATGCAATACAGGATGAAACTGTCACTGCTGAATGGGTTGGGCTTAGGTTGGGCCTGCCTCAAGTCTTTTTTTCTCATAAGGACCACTGATACCACACAGTTGTGGTCAAGGCTCCGGACTGGGGTTTGAGGGTTTGGATGCTTACACTTTCATTATAATAAGTCTATGCAAGTGGCAAACGCTTCTGGACTTGTCATGGCAATGGCTGCAAAGGCAGAATATCAAGCTCTCACCTAACTGTTCTTCATTAGTTGACTTGCTTCTGAAGAAACAAGAAGCATTTCACTGAGAGCAAAGACAGTGATTAAGATAGCAACTCTTTCACTACTCCCAGCAAACAAAGCCATCAACTGTCAGAGACTACAAACCATAATGGAAACCTCACAAAATACAGCATGGCTTTGATAAACAAGTTGGATGTCAACTATAACAATGTAGTTTCTGAAATTTGTGAACTTGGGACTAAACTTGGGTTGAAAGTTGAGTTTACAGAGATAAAAAGAGAAGGCCCTGTCCACAAGACCTCTTTTAAAGTAACTGTCGGAGTTTTCACTGGAATAGGTGGGGGGCATTTAGTACTTATTGCCAAAAAACTGGCAGTTGAAATGGTGCTGCATGAACTGCAGAGCCTGTCTCTTCCGGAAAAAGTCCCAAAGCTCAAATAAGAGAAAAAGAAAGGCCAGTGTCTTTCAAAGAGGACATAAACTTGATAAGTTGTGTTAATGATCTGGTGTTTCTTAAGAGAGCTTCACAGCTTCACAGCAAGAAGGTTCTGGGTTCAGTTCCCGTGTCGCTGGGGCCTTTCCGGGTAAGAAGGTTCCGGATTTGATTCCCGGGTAACCAGGGGTCTTCCTGTGTGGAGTTTGCACAATCTCCTCGTGTCGGCACTCTGGTTTCTCCCATCAAAAAAAAATTAATTAATTTAAAAAATTTGCTTTAGTGCTAGAACCTAACCTGGCAATGCCACAGGAGGGTTGGCTGCGATGGGAGTTTTGTAGGGAGTGAAGGAGTTAGAAGAAAAACCAGTGCCATCACAGTTAGCATTAGAGTGTTCATTGCCACAACAAGATACTTTGGATTCAGTTATCTAGTATCCTGTACCTGAAATGCATGACAGGCCTAAGGTTCCTGAGATTGAGACAGCGCAGGTTCCAGATGTTACCAAGGTGGAAAAACCATTGGTACCAGATGATACAGTGGTGAAGACTTCAGCAGCTGGAGTCCAAAATGAGCTACAGACCAGTCCACCTGAAGATCAGACAAAAAAAATCTAAAACACTTTTAACTGTGGTTATTCAATTGATCAGAGCTGAGCCTCTCAGCTCTCTTATTGGTCCAAGCACCATCAGTGACGTAATGACACTAAGAGCACCAGAGACAAATGAGGCCTGTTCAGCTGAAAGTGGCAGCTCAGCTGTGCTTCAGTCTGGCCCCCAGTGTCCTGGAGTCTGATTTGTGCTCTGGTCAAGAAGATTTGGCAAAAGAACAAAGTCTACAGCCAAGGTGCATGCCACATCATCACCAACAGACTGGACAACAAGATCAAAAAACAGATAATCGTGAGGCCAAATATCAGCATCAGCGACAAACTTATGAGGACAGGCAAAGAGGCTGCCAGACATCCAGAAATAAAATATGGATCATTTGCCGAATCTCCTGGAGGCAGCCTGTACCCTTGACAATGCAGCGTTTGAAGCACATGTTGTAAAACGTCTCAACATCAAGCTCAAGGTGTTTTAAAACCACACAAAGTCAGCCGTGTGTGTGGGGTGGGGTGTGTGTGTGTGTGTGTGTGTGGTGGGTTGTGTGTGTGTGTGCTGTGTGTGTGTGTGTGTGTGTGTGTGTGTGCATACAATATATTTTAATATACAATTAATATAATAATTAATTTTCAATAAATTATCTTTTTTTTTTCTTTCTTTGTTGTCTTTGTGAAATTACTTTGCCTTTTTTGCACTAGAAATCAGCTAATGATTTTTTTTTTTTTTTTTTGACACATGTTCCTGTAATGACCGACTTCATATAATGCACGTGGCGAAAAAGAAAAAAGTCGTGATTGTTTCAGAGCAGTGTGAGGTCTCCTCTTCACTATGAATTTGAAATAAAAAAAGTGCGAGACAAAAAGAGCTTCTAAGGGCATTACTTAAGCACACCTGGAAAAGCTCTCACTATCCACTCACTGTTTGTCACTTCTGTCCCTTGGTTGGTACTTAATTAGTTTTCAAGCAAATGCTATTATCACCATTAATTACACCTTCAAGGCATTCACGCTTCTGCAGAGAAATATTGTACATGACAGATTTTACACAGAATAACACAGACACAATAGTTAATTGGCTAATCCTCCAGCTAAGTACACTTGATTAAGTTGTGGTGAAAACTGTACGCAGCGGTTGCAGTTTTAAACAGGTTGCAAGAGTGACATTGAAGAACGGAATCAAATGGAGAAGACAATGGAGAGACAAATACTCTACAGCAGTGCTTCTCAAATAAGACAATATTTGGGTTTCTGAGTACCACCAAATATAAACAAATGTATCAGCTCTAAATTAGGGCTAAACCTAGTCTAAAATGACAATAAACCGTGGCTAAGCCACAGTAGTTTCATGTTCAACTCAAAGATAGACAAAAGCATGAACAGAATTGTCTCAAAATAAAATATATTTGAAATGGAGAAAGCCCCATGTACCAACCAGTGTTTTATCAGCACTATTATATAGGGAAAAGTCAAACAAATGTTACATCTAAAAACAGTGCAACATTTCTTAGCAAACAACTGAACATAAAAAGTAATTTCAGTTTATAGCTGTCAAGCAACTGACTTTAACATTTTTTTTATTAAATAAATGTAAATAAAAACATATCTTCTGAATGCATTTTTTTCACCATATATGTAAATATTTGTTCAAAATTGTATGTTGTTCCATTATATTGGTCTTGGTCTCCCTTTTGATTAGATGTCTGTTCGCTCCACACACATTTGTTTACCATTTCTGACTTACTGTATGCCCATTAAAGAGCTGTAAGCCAGCTACAGCCCATTCTCCCTTTCAGAAAATATTCTATGTCTGTGTACATGTACAATACTTCTGTGCATTGGGTACAAGCAAAGATTAATGATCCCTGGAAATGTGTTGTTTGGCATCTGTTACCATGTCGATATCAGCACAAATGATGAAGCTTATGCAGTGCCAAGGAAATGTTCAGAGGCTATTTGTTTATTTTGACATTGAGCTTCAATGCGAAAGAAGAAGTAAACCATGTTCTCTGAAGATCAAAAATGGTTTGGTTGCCAAAGAAAGACTGTATAGACATTCTTGACTTCTCTTTATGTGCAGAGATTAACAAAGGCTTTTGAAATATGTCTTTGGTTACATATTTGCCTTATATTTGCAGATATCTCTGGTGCTGACGGAGTGTGCTGTGCGTAAAGCCACTTGGTTTTGTTTCACTTTTACTTGTTGCATTGTGTAACTTCTGGTGGAAGGTCTGTCAAATGCTTTTCTCTGTAGAAATGTTATTTCTTTGTCTGTAACGTTTCACAACCTACTTTTAATTTTTTCCATCTTCATGGTGACCAAACCAGAAGTTACATGTCATATCTGTGGAGAGGCAACCCCTCAGAATGCTTGTTTTTCTAGGTATTTTTGAGCTATAAAACCACTTGCAATTTAATAAATGTAAGATAGTGCTGTTTAATGTCATACTGTGGAACATTCCAGGCAGAGCAATGATATATTCATAGAAACATGCACATGACGGACACAAATGAAATGTTACATAGTACACCTTTAAGGGGTGTGTAAAACTGTGGACACGTGTGTAAAATCATTGTTTATATTGCTGCTAGAGCAACAGAAAAAAAAAATAAAATAAATAATCCATTAACTTTGAGTTGTTACCTGCCATCCTTTGCCATCAGTCACCCCACCCCCTCCAGCAGAACAGATACACTCAGCATGTGTGCAAATACAAAATACCAAAGTACTGCAGACTTTATTGTACATGTATGTACAGCACAGAGCAGGAGAGGAGGTGGGAACAGCACCCAGAGATCACCTGGGTGCTCTTTATAAAGGGTTTTAGTGTGAGGCAAAATAAGGCATTCCTGATCAGTCCTCCAGGCACCAAACTGCGCTAGCTCAGATCAGGATTGCCCCAACAGCATCTAAGATAGGTCAAATACAGGTGACTTTTCCTTCAAATCGACAATGGACTTTTAACATATGGCAACAATTAATATTTTAATATTTCACAGGCTGACTATACACAAACCAAATCAGAGATCATAGGTCCAATCCTGTCTTTTTCCTCCTCTCTCTGATGGGACCTCTGCAGGTAAACAATCTGTTGGAAAGCTTCAAAACAGAGCAAAATGGCTACAGCAAAAACTAAAAACATTCCTTAAATGGTTCTCAGTTGGAGCTTCAAACAGTTGTGTCTGAGATTCCAACAACACAGTGTAAACAGAGGAGGAGCTGGTGGATGCCTGTAAGCTACCACTGTACTGTAAAGATCAGAAAAACACACTGAGTTGAAGGGGATTTAGAGTAAACCATTTGGTCCTTCAGCCTTTGTGTGTGGGTAGTTATTTGTAACATTGGGAGGACTAAATTCTGTTTATGAGCACATCATGGGGACAAAAATCTGATCCTCAGATTCTTTCCCCCTCCAGATTCCCCCTCCTTCTTTCATTACTAGATCAGCAAGTTTGGATGTGGGTTAAAATAGGTTAACCCTCTCCAGGCAGGCGTTGCAAATTTGCAACAGCTAAATTCCAATTACCTACTTACTCCACATCCATATTATATGAGCTTTTTTTACTCAGGAGCCTTTTCTCTCATCCATGCTGATAAACGTGGGCGATGCAGACTGTGCAAGAATGGCTCCACGCAAACGGCCTGCCAGAAGTGCAAAATACTTTTTTTTTTTTTTTTACAAAGGATAAAAAAGTCAGAATTGTATATTACTACCCCATATTGTAATTTTCCCCAAATATCACATTTTTCCTTATACTAAAAATTAATTTGAGCCTGAGAGGGTTAAGGTTAGGGTTAAGTTTTGGCCAGGAAATAAATGTAAGTCAATGTCATGTCTCCTAAAAGCATGGAAATCCAACGTGCGTGTGGTGACTGGAGTTTGTAGCTGGCTCTAACTCGGCATCGTTCAGGGAGGAGGGGGATGAGTTGGATTGGAGAAAGATGACAGGATACAAAATGGGAGCAGTATAGTCCATGTGAACACCTGTATGGCTGGATCAACACCTGTATTGGCCCGTGCACTGACTTCTCCACAGGCTGCCTACAGGCCCAGCTACACAACCATCATTAGCAGACTCTATTTCAAGACGCCAGGCCACAAGAGTCTCTGAGTGAAGGCTTTGACTGTTTTGTTCGAGCCAAATACATTGTTCTTTTCATCCAAAACGTCAGTCGTCCCATTAAGTGGTTTTACTGACACCCCATGTTTCCCAAAGCAGAAGCTAATTATTGGATGCTTGTTATTGTATTCTTAGCCAGGCCTATACATCACACTAAACCCACAGCACATGGGAATCTTGGCAAATGGTTCAAGGAAAATTAATTCTGGACCGGATTTAAACTGCAGTACAACAGAAGACACAAATTATGACTTTGCTCATTTGGTGAGAACATGACTAAATAATGTATAACCTGCCATAACAATTATCCTTCATACACTGAAAGGATGGCTAAATGAGTGAGATTCTGAGACAAAATGAATCAATAACCAACAGAGTACAGTATTCAAACACATGAGCTGCAATGTGTGAATTATTTTCTCTTGTATAATAATGAAACAATGAAAAAGTAACAATATTGCTTTTGCCAGTTGAGTATCAAAAAAGGAAACAACACAACAATGTAAATTTATAACAACTAATAAAATTTAAAGCACATTACTAACCAATATTTGCCATTATAACAGCTTACAAAAAATATGACTGATTTTCAAAGTTAAAATTGTAATTGTGTCCACGAAATGAATAATTTCAAATATTTTTGGTTGAATTTAACTGGTACCAAAATGTATAAAGCAGAAAACACAAAAAACATTTGATCATTCTGTTTGTACCATGCATCATTCAATGTCAGTCAAAACCTATTTATCTTTTTTTATCATTTACTGATTTTCTACATTCAAATGACCAGGTTGTTTCGGTTGTTTTGGTTGCTTGCTGTTTTCTTCTCAGCGGTTCATCTGTTCATGTAAGGGATGACTGCACTGCATTCATATCTCACTGCATAATCACATCTCCCCACACGCACCGGCCCCCGTGTCTTCACCATAATTTCTAATCTAAATATTAGGCCACGCGCATAAAACCTCCACCGGAGATAACAGAGTGTGTAGTGCACCACTGTGACCCGGCCTTTTGTTTATGAGCATGTGTTAATATTTGTCAAATTACAATCACGGGCTTGCAGGGTTTAATAATTCACATAAACAGGAAGAGGTGGGGAGGTCCAGGTGGAGAGGAAGAAGGAAGACGAGCTAAATGAACTCACTGTTGGCATGGCGATGGTTGGAAGAGGAGAAAATGGCCAACGCATAACCCCAGCTGAGCTCCTCCAGGCCTTCCAAGGAGCAAGTGAATAAATGAATATGGTATAAAGCATCAGAGTAATACAGATAAACATACAGGAGGTGAGGAGGAGATTAAGATGGGATAAAAAGAGAGACCAGCATAATTTTGACATGGTTGCCATGGTCACGGTCACTGTTCTTGAGGTTGACTGACTGGCACACTGACTTGCGTACTTGTGCAACGAAAAAACATAAGTTAAAGACAGTGTGAAATGTGAGAATTTTGCCGTTTGTTTGGTTTGTTTTTTCATACCCATGGAGATCGTGCACTGAGTTAGCAGGGGACATCTGAAATGTTACATATACTTTTTACACCAAATACAACTGGATATGTGGAAGACTTAGAAGAGAGAGAGAGCTTTCCTGTTGTGTCTCTTGAGTTCACCTGGCTCCCTTTGGAGACTGACTGTGATGTCCAAGCTGCAGGACACAGAGGAGGAACACTTTTGTCCTGAGGCCTCTTACTCTCGTCAAAGTCTGTCCTGTCCTGCCATTAACCCTTGTATTGTGTTAGAAAGCTACACGCGTCTTTAGTGTTACCGGGTCAAATTTGACCCGTGATTTAACTCAGCCTGAAAATACTTAAAAACACTAGATATCATCCAATATTGTTTTTCCCCTCATAACTAACTTAGTATGTGTTCATGTCCATGGAAACATTATTTTTTTATTTATTTTTTGGCTGCACAGACCTTTTATCTTAAAATATACCACTCGTTTTTGATTACAAAAACTGCTTAAATTCACTAAGTATATTTCCTATAGTGATAAAATGTGTAATTATATTATATAATTATACTATAATCATAATAATTTTATATATAATACATATAATATAAACCTAATTTATATAAGTATAATTATATTGGGTGTCAAGAGGCTTGGTGACCATGAACTGTCACTTTTTCTTGACTTGAAGACGTCTCTTTCAGTCTTTGTGACATCTGGGTTCTCCTCACCACATGTGTGCTCTTGTTCAGGGTCATACTGAACCTCATCCTCATCCACAGACGTATATATGAATGGACATAACTAACACTGTAGCCACCGCGTTCCAAATAGAAAGTTCTCCAGGAGGCTCTTCCGGCTCCTTCTGACTCTGGCTCCAATTGACTTATGTTAGGATCTTGTCGTCCTTCTCTCTCTGTACCTGCTGCTGTGAACCTCGTCATTTTGGTCTTAAAATATACGTATTAACCTGCGACACATGATCCTTTTTTTTTTTTTTTTTTTTTTGGCTGTTTTGTCCGTCCAAAAAAATCCTATTCATAACATATAACCTGGCTCTAGATTCGCTCCTGTAACCGTGAGCTTCATTTGAGCGGCGCCAAACGCTGTGGGTGACGTCACACTCACTTAGTCCACTTCTTTTATTCAGTCTGTGCCCTCATCCTCATCCTCAGATACATCTTCCTCAGCTTCACTTTCCTCTCTGTCTTCAGAATCACTGTCATGACCAAAAATCTGATCCAGCGCCTCATAAACAGTGAACCTGCTCATGTTGACTGATGCTGCAACAGAATACAGCTGATAATATCTCACTAAAACCCTGTTTATATATGACAATGTTTATTTTAGATTCAAAATGTATCAATGTGCTGCAAGAAAGAGAAGAGTTCACGTGGGTGTGTGTGTGTGTGTGTGTGTGTGTGTGTGTGTGTGTTGTGGGACACACTGAGCCATATTTGATCCACAGAGCAGCCTACAGCTTGTAAGTGATGCATAAAACAGCCACTATTCTCTGCCGGGTCATTTTTGACCCGTAACACCACAGATGTCACTTTTTTTTTTTCAGATCCTTACAATTTACTAAAATGGTGAAAATTGATTTTGTTGCGTTAAAATAGTTGTGTCTGAGGATTAGATGAAGCCTCATTCCAGTACAAAAAAGCAAATGGCAGTTTTTACATACCTAAACTTGAAAACGGGTCAATTTTGATCCTAACACAATATAAGGGTTAAGACACCTTTTGGTGTTTTAATATTTCCTGAATTTTAGCAAATGAATGTGGGGATAAATCAGTTGACTGATTATCTAACTTTAAGATATCACTTTATAGCCAACTTTGCTTGAAAGTATAGATATTTGTTTTTGGCACTTTTTTTTTTTTTGTTATAATACAACATACAACAATGAGAGGAAATACATCTAAGTGAGTGAAGGAATCTAAGTCATATATGTTTTTGGTGAAAAATATTTTGGATATAGTATGATGTTACGTGCTGGTGTCCCTTTGTGCATCCTACTGTGGGTATTTTTATATCTATGTATGTTTTGTGGCGTGGCTGTCCTGGTATAAATAGGCCGCCTATCAGTGGCGTGCTATTCTCTTGCTCCTGCGCTCTCGCTGTGCACCACCTCGCCCTCCTTGCACCTGGGTGCGCTCTCGTCGCCTTGCACACTCCCTTGCCTTGGCTGCTCAGCACAGGCCGCACCATGCCTGTTAGCTGCAGTTAGCCTTTTGTGTTTGACCTGGTGGAATCGACTGTCCTGTTTTCGCCTTTTGTTTGGTAAGGTTAGTTTGGGGACGTTTTTTCCTTTAGGTTAGCGATGTCTGCATGAGCTTATACAGCCCTGTATGGGGTTGGCCTGGTGCCGCATCCAGGTCCATCATTCAGTTGTGACTTTGTTTTGTACTCGGGAGGGGTTTTAGCATTTTTAGTAAAAGTAAATTAGGAAATGTAGTAAAGTAAATTAAAATTAACTTAAAAATAAAAAACACTTTTTACTCTTGTAACCCTTTTGCCTCCTGTGTCCTCTTTAATATGTTTAATCCCCCTGATCATAGCAGTGAGTATATTCAGATTACTTTTATTTTCCTCTAAATAGTAAACTACGGCGTCATATGTTTTGCTTGTAAAACACATACATACATACATACATACATACATACTATAGGCCTAAAAGTTACATACATGCAACTCTCTATTAATGATTTTATGAACATCCATAACAAAGACTCCATTCTTTCCATTTCAGAACACAGGGGCCAGGCAAATTTAAGCCTTGTTTGACACCTTTTTAAACCAGAACTTTCAAATCAGCATGCACTCTGAGTATGTATCACTTATAAGTACTTCCTCTTCTTTGTATGTGTGCTCAAGTCAAAAAGTTTCTCTCCTGATTGAAAAGTGCTATAGGCAGGGTGCTTCTAACCACTTTACCTCACCTCTTGTCTGGATAAGTGGATGTTTTTTTTCCCCTCTATTTTAAGTTCCGACTATGGAACTGCTTAGTCGCCTAGGGAACCATTTAAAAGGTAAAGAAAGACAAAGAAAATGCTGTATCAAAACCTCTGCAGGGGCCTTCCAAGCTTTGCCTCTCACCTCCTTGTCTGCCTCCCAAAAGAGCCTCACGAAAGCTGCGTAGTTTGACTGCTCTTCGCACCTGGCTGCCTGGGAGATTGGAGATTTTTTTGTTGCTCTAACTATGAGACAGTGACTTGTTTCTTATTTGCTATAGTGCAGCTTGAAAAAATTCGGACTTCTTTGTTCTTTCCTTTGGGGTTCGTAGTAGTTTGTGCTGTGGTTCCCAAACTTGTAATTGGGCGCTACTCGCAACACTGACCAAATAATAGAAGTTAAACTGTTACTTTTGTATGAGACTTTCAAATCACTTTTGTAGGTGTGGGTCTAAAAGTTATAGAAAGAAATTACTTCCTAATTCCAAAATGCTTATTCATTGCTTTGCAAATGTAATGTGATTGACTTTATCACCTTGTAAGCCAAAGTCACCAGAAATAACAAGCACCTGCAGGTTGACTTAAACAGAAAATATACCCGACTCAAGATTTAATTGAAAGTGAAGGCAAAGGTAGTGTTCAATGTGTGATTACATGGCAGCACTTAAGCAATAATTCCTGGAAGCCATATAGATCAAAGTTTATTTTTTGTTGTTTACACTTTGTAGATGCTGAAGATGTTTGTCGCTGTGCAACTCAGATTTTTACCAAATATGGAGCTTTGATGTGGGACTTCCTCTGCTGTATCATATGCTAATACAAGTCTATGGGGATGGAGTCAACAAAATGAGAGCTTCCCGTGAGTGCATATATTACCTAAAGTGACACAACATTTACACAGTGTGGAGATCTGGAAGTATTCTGATAAAACTTTTCTTCAAATGGTGCTGTTACAATCAAGCATATGACTGATCTAAATGACAGTGTAATTATGCATAAAGCATGTATGGCTAATGTAAATTAATATGTAATTATGTATGAGAAATTAATGTTGGTCATGTGATCTAGCACTATGTAAAATACAAACAACAATACATTTAACTTTTAGCTTAGTTGTAGCTGTTGTGGAATTACTCCATAAACATTTAAAGAATAAATCAAACATTAACTGAGCTGTAATGATCCAAGGTGAATTTCAGTTCAGTTCAGTTGTTTTATTGTCATTGTCATATAAAATCAGAATGAAATTACATTAGAGTATCACAACAAACTGCATTGGAAAAGAAGTGCATAATAGAGCAAAGCACTTCATTTATGTGCATATTTGATGTGTCTCAGTGGAATAGGGAGGCTTGTTTGTATTATGGTGTGTGTAGACTTTGCATGTTTTTATTTGCTGTTTTTACTTGTTATTTGCTGTGGAGTTTTATTGCATGTTTTTAAGCCTCACATCAACTATGACTTATAACCCCAATGCACGTGACACTTTTGGGCCAATGAGTGACCCTGACCAATTAATGCACCAGGAGCAGGGAAGCAGAAAACCGGGGACAAAAGGGACAAGGCGAGGCAGGCAAGAGAGAATGGAAGCGTGCCACTGCAGAGGAGCCACCACCAAAAGCCAGATCACGAGCCGGACTGGAGCACCACACGATTGATCCACGCAGAGGCAGAGTGAAAAGTGTTATACACACTTTTTAGTGGTGCTCCTGCTCTACAACCTTTAGCTGTCTATGTTGTGTGTTGTGCTGGGTGCTCCCTGTTGCAGCGGTGGTGGTGTGGTTCAGGTATGGCGAGGACAGAGCAACTGGACAAGGGCCGATCCCCCCATAACGAGGGATAGTGGTGCTCCCCTTACATGCATAAGCTTACGAAATACAAGTAAAAAAGGGATCCAGTTGCTCATGGATTGTTGCTGCCAGTCTCTGTTTTGTCTGCAGGGGCCGTGGGCCCACAGATCAGGCGATCGGACGATCGGACCGCCCCCATCACATTACGAACTGCCCCCTCGTATTAACCCTGGCCTACCTAGTGTTTTAAACCCTTTTAAAACTGGTTTCACAGAGGTTCCCTTTTTTACTTGTATTTAATTTTTAAACTCTTGTAATAAATTATTTATAAATTTTACTCTGGGTTTTCTTTATTGGCACTGCAGTGGCTCTCTCTTTAACAGTTATCCTCTCGAATTCTGCCTTTTAATTTACCCTTTTTACAATATCATCCGAAACACTTTACACACAGCTACTAAACATAACTAACGCCAGTCCATGTCACTTCTGTACCAATAATGCACTGAGGGCAAGGCATTTATACTCCAAGAAAAGTTACATAAGCTCAACAAAACCATTTTAGACTAGTATTAGGAGCACAAGGCCAGGACACTCCATCACACAGGATAATGACTATTAAGTTAAACAGTTAAGAAAAAAACTATATACCATTTTATGAACAGCCTAAACTAGGTAAAAGGTTATTTATGTAAAGACTTTTAAATCTAATTAATATTGTTATGAAAACTATTCCAACCTCATACAACCTTTTAAAGCTTGCTGTCTCTAGTTTCTGCTTTGAAATTTGTTGTTGACTGTTACCTGAAGGCAGTTAAAAAGTTGAGGGAGCATTGATGATTGATGGTTTTGGGGGACGACAATCTCTGTGCTTGTTTACACTTACACTTCAGAGAAATGGCACGAATGACTGAAGCAAACAAGATTGGTATATTGGATGGAAACACGGGTAATTGTTGAAGTTGAGTCAAGCTCAACAATAAACAATGCTTGAAAGCCTTACAACACAGCAGGGGACCTTAAATGACAAGTAAACATGGGCAATAGCTTTCTTATTGTCATACATGCTCGAGTTTTGTGTTCTCATTCATAACAGCCAAAGACCACTTCAAACAAGAGACTCTTTGTTGGAGCAAGAAGTCGAGTTGAGGTAATTAACAAGATTCTCTGCTAAAAAGTACACTTAGCATAATTTACATTTCAAAATGTTCCATTACTTCTTTGACCAGTTTGTGTATCATTAAGTTCTTGTAGCTTTTAACAGCAGTGCACCTTCTTCATGAAGTGAACTCCCCACCAGAGAAATTTACATAGAAAGCTAGTCACTTCAGCATCAGAGAAAATGCTGATTACAAACTTTTTACATTACTCAATATGTATTTTCTGTCATCTGTATTTTCTCTAGTTTCTGTACTGTTCGTTTTTTATCATTTCACACCTTTTTGCCTTCCTTGCCTTATGCTTCACTCAGTATCCTCCACCTGTAACAGTCTTAGTTCATGTGCCCTGTCACAGACCTGCCTGATGACAGCTACTGAAGCACTCATCCACTCTGAGACCTACACAACCACGTCAGGACCATTTCAAAAGTACTACAAACTTTACACATATACTTAGATGACTCATTTCTCACTGAATAAATAGACTAAAGCTCTATCTCACCTCCACAAAGCCTGTCTGCCTCTGACACTTGACTGAATAGAGTTAGCAGTGAGTGCAGTGAGGGAATGGAGGACAGAGGAGGTGGACAGATGACTCCACGCTGACAGTGTAATGACATCAGTGAGAGGACAACTGGACAATAACAGTCTTATATAATAAATTTGTTTTTAAGGCATAATTAAGGGCCCTGTTCCACATGTCTTCCCATGTAGTCAAGTAAAATATATTTTGCAGCAATACATGTGTTGTATAAGTATTTCTTAAGGTAAAAAGAAATCTGTTGTCTACTATCTGTGCGTAATTATAGTCTTTTGTTGTCCAATAATCAGTAAGTACACTTTTAGCATGTTAGTTGTTAGCTTTACCATGGCGGTAAAAGTATGAATTAACTACTAACTCATTGTAGTAAATAATGAGGATGCTTGGGATAGAATGGGTAAATGGGCAATACATTTGGACTACAGAATATGATTTAAAATGAACTAGTTTTGTTTATTATGTTTGTACACCCCAGCACTTCTCTAATTTACAATAGAACCATTTCCTCATTTAATTAGCAGGGCTATTCTGTTATTATTTTTGCTAGTTGAGTTTCCAACTATACCTCCTCTGGGTCTATTTAAAAACTTGGTTTCATCCTTTTTTTTTCCAAGCTTGAGTCCTCTACTAGAGCCTTGGGATCTGTTTTAGTCACTCCTCTAGTTTGAGGGTTACTGCCCTGAGTGCTCTTTCACCTTCCAGATCTTGTCCAGTTCTTCTTCTTGCTCTGGTATTTATCTAATACTAGTATATGCCACACATGGATCACTTATATCTTGAGCCTATATTGATGATATATTTTCCCAGACACTTTAGTTTCATGTTGATTTCACAAAGAACATTCACCTGACAGAGCTTAAAGAATTTTCCACCAAAGGAAGTTATTATAGTACTGTATTTGAAGGTTTCCACTTATTTGGTCGAGTAGCTTGTTTTCATGCTCTTGTGCGTGGTTAGTTTACTTTGGTGGTCATTGCCCTGTGCGTTACTTGAAAAGCAAAAAGGGGACCCCGGTGTCATCTTTCACATGCCCGTTCACACTTACGGTTATTAGCCCGCCACAAAAGAAAAAGCGCTCGCTAGTTGATATTTTTTCCACCTTGCTCACGTTTTAAATTGGTATACTCACTCTTACTGCCTCGCACACAGCCCACAGCAGCCGAGGCGCTCCCCTGGTGTCGACAGCTCCATCTATTGTGTGTGAATAATGTCCAAGGTCACTGTGTACTCAGAGGGTGATCATAAAAACCATACCACAGCTAACCACGGGGCCCAGCGCTGAATTAGACCAGTGCTGGGAAAGAGAAAAAGGAGGCGAAGAGGAGGTCAGTGCAGCACGAAAAGGAAAGAATGGACAAGAAACGGGGAAAAAACACAATCTGTCAAAGAAATGAACAAAGGATGCAGAAGCCTGAATGGCATCTTTGAGGTCCAATAGTATAAAGGTGCAGTCTATAAGGTGGTGCCTTTTGAACAATAACATAAGTGCTCAATGGACCTCTTGCTCTGTACTTTCAAAAAAGTTGGAATGTTGGTGAGAGCATGAAGTTATTTATTGTTTAGTCTTGGATGACCATGAACTAAATGACAAACCACTGTCATAATATACTTATTATAATATAATATGAAATAGTCCTTTTCCCAATACTCAAATTGCTTTCTAAAATATTACATTATTTTGACCACCAGTAATTCACACACACAAGGTGTTTGTGTGTGGTGTGTGCTTTAAGGATACAGCAACCAGTGGCAATTTCTCATTGACTATAAGGGAAGCTAAGCTTCCCCTAAAATTTCTTCTTTTTAATTGTTTACTATTGTTATTAATGTTCACACTTAACTGTTTTAAAAGTATACTAAACTGTGTTTAATTTCATAAGTACATTGCTCTCAAATTTGCCAAAATCAATGACTCAATGACATGTTCTGTGTGGGGCTCCTTTTCCGTTTCATGTTGTACAGCTCTGTTTGATTGAGTGTGTATGTGAGAGACACTCAGCCTTAGTGGAAATGCATAATGATGTGAAAAAAGAAAAAAAGAAAGCTCCATCCAGACATCAAGCAGCACAATATTGTGTTTGGGGTGGGGGCGGGTCGGACACTCACAGGACAACTGGAGATTGGCTGCACTTTTGACTGACAGCTGATGCAGCTCCAGAGCTGGTTGGCTGTCTGATAGAGGTGCTTGTTTTTGCTACCATTTCTGTGGAGCTGCAAAGCCACAGATGGATGTTTATCTGTATCATAATGTAAAAATACAAAAATTTCATGAGCTTCCTCTATCTGAAAGACCTCTAGCCACCACTGATCAAAGAGTACAGATTTTTGTTTTTTGATGAGAAAGAAAAAAGACGGCTATTACTTTTTTTTTTTTTTTTTTATGAAAATTTTGTATTAATCCTATTGATTATAAATAAGAAAAGAAAATCAAATGATTGATTCTTGGAATTACCAATAAGACAGAACAGTTGCAGCCGCTGTGGAGGTTTGGCACCAGTGGCTGCAGAATAGAGCTCCACTCCATCATATTCGGTTCCAAAAGATATATATATATATATATATATAAAAACACGGAACAATTTATTAATTTACAATGGATACTCGGAATTACTGAATACTTTTTTTTTGTTAATGACAAACACAAACAGAGAAAGTTGAGTGGTGATGGCAAAGTATTCATGACAGCCAGAATTAGACTGTTGCTTTGATATAAGATGATGATGTCATGTGACATTTCACAAGTTTTCTGTGAGTGTAAAACAGGTGCAGATTTTGGTCATTTGATAGTTGACACACTTGTGGACAGATGCAAACAGAGAAGAAGTCTCCAAGTGTTAACACTTTTAGGCGAACACCACAAACACTTGTGAATCATTATCAATATGTGGCAACCGAGGGGTTCAACACTCCGGGAAATGTTTTATGATGAGTTGCTGCAACAACGCCATCCCAAATCTAGTTTGGGGAAATGAAATCTAAATATAGGGCACACAGGTAAGCATATCATTAAGGGAGAGAGAGCCAGGTTCCATCATTTGCACAAATCTTTATTTCTTTCTATTTTAAAAGACAGATTTAAGTGGTTTAAAAGTAGCTACGCCCATAAAAATCAGCAAACAGTAAAACACTACACAGTGGGAGAACGAGTACACAATATTGAAAATGCAAAACGAAACCCCAAAACCCAAAGCAAAACTGAAGCAAAACAAAACAGCAAAACAGACGTAAAACAAAGATAAAAGCAAAAAAACTAAACAAAGCAAATGTGAAGCAGAGGTACAACAAAACAGAACACAGCAAAACAGAACACAACAAACAAAACAGCAGAGGTGGTGTCCTCACGCTGCTGCAGGCCCACGCTGACACCTAGAAAATTAAAATTTGGAATTAAAATCGGAGCCTGCAGTGCAAGGATCTGGGCTAAACATACCGTGGTTGAAGGTGACAGTGCGTAATCCCCAGGCTGAATCAAAGGCAACTACACAGAATAACGCCGTCCAGAAGTGGTCCAGACAACGTGGACCGGCACACGCTACAAACATACAATTTAGAGTGGTTTGGCACAGGTAGCACGTGATAAGGGTTTGGTTACCTGCCGCCGCGGTTTAAGAGACACGGCGGCGCACCGCCAAGCGCAATAGGGAGGGACTCGCTCGGCTCACCCGTGGAGCTACAGAGAGACACCGGTAAAAGTATGGGCACGGATGAATGAGTGGAGGAGTATCGGGCGTGCATTACCTTATCAGGGGAGATGAAAGCGCACCCTAGGTGCTCCGTGACTCGGAGGAGCGAGGGACTGATGTGGTGAGAGCACCGGCCAAGCAGTGGCCAAGCAGCGGCCAAGCAGCGACACTGAGCTGGAGGACAGAGCGGCCACAAGGAGAGGCCCGGAAGATCGTGTGAGCCAAAAGGCTGAACGACTGTGAAGGGAGCGCTTAAATAGCCCACCAGCGCAGCGCCACGGAACGCCAGGTAAGAGCACCTGCAGCCTAGACCCTCAAAGCCGGTCTTGCCACAAATACATAACAAATATAAAAACAAACTTAACACATTGGAAGAGGAAAGAATCAGAAAAGATCTAGAGTTACAGTGATCAGTGAGAACCATACATCCAAACAGCTCACTGAGGCTGCTTTAGGTCATTGTCTGGAAACAATGGAAGAAGGCCCTCAGATAAGTTTAGGTTCTGTGCAGGTTCCTTAACCTGAAATACACATCTGTCTTGTCACAGTCGAGGAGACAGAGCAGGAGAGCATGACCCAGTCTGCACAGGCTGTTGACATGGGTCCAAATATGGACATTGGAGCCAAAGTTGAAGGATGGGAAACTCCCCTAAAAAGGAGACAAAACAAGAAAAGGCTGGAGAATCCAGAACCTGCCCAGGAATCTCCAGCTCCCAGGGGACCTTCAACCAATCGAAGGCCCAGGAATACATATGGTTCTCTTGAAAACTGGAACCAAGAAAGCACTGACAAGACACGGGGGTATTCACAACCTAACTGGAAAGAGGAGTGGTTGCCAATAGCCCCCAAAGCTGACCGAAAATATACCAAGAAACCCTTACATCAGAAAAATGGGACAGAGACATCTCCAGCACATAGAAACTCCCAAGAGGAGAAAAAAGACCTTTTTACTACTGGACAGGGCACAGAGAGAAGAACCAGTGAGGCAGACTTAGTTGTCATAACAAAACCAACAAAGAGACATCCCAGGGTCCTAAAAACTGGAGAAAAAAAAATAAAAGAAGTAGCAATCCACCCAGGTCAGACAGGGATGGATCAAAACTCAACAAGGCACAGACTTAACACAAGCTTAACGGGAGAAAGAAAAGCCCAAGTTTGTGCCAGCTCCTGTACCCAAAGAAAATGTCTGGTCTAAGAGAGCTGAAAAACCATAGGCAGATAATCCACCCAGGCAGGCTGCTGAGGAGGTTATAAATAATGGACAAAATTAACCTATGGTGGTGGCCTGAATATTCAGTGACTTACACCACCTTAGGTTATCAAGGTGTATCCTTCTGTCCCACCAAAAAAACAGAGCCCACCCAGGCATCTTCTGAGAAAGGCGGGTGACCTCGAAACTCCAGCAAAACGTGGTAAAGGGAAACCACCTCTAAAGCCTGAGATTATTGAGTTGTATCCTTCTGACCTACCAAAAGAACAGACCAAGATGTCTTCTGAGGAGGGCAGAAGATCCTAAGACCACAACAGAAAATCTTTGTCTGTCACCTAATCTTCAGACACCTCAAGCAAACCAGGTCCCAGCACTGGAAAATGAGCTTGAGATTCCTTCTAACCTGACTGAGAAGGTACAGGGTGCTGACAACACTACCAGAGATGGAGGGTGTACAAATCTCATTGCAGAGACACAAACTTCTAAAAACAGGTGTAGTAAACAAACATTGAGGTTACAAGCTCTCCTGATTCATCAAGAGCAGGGGTCTCAGACTTGCGGCCCGCGGAAGGATTTTTTGCGGCCCTCCACTTGATTCCAAAGAATAATGTCAGTGCGGCCCGCGGTAGATGTACGCACAATCCCACCCCCCCACCGCGGGCCGCACTGACAGATGAAGCTGCAATAGGTGCCCATGCAGATTCACAACAGATTATTAACGCAGTTTACATCCCAAAACTCAATTTACAGCAGTTGTGAAGCAACGAGTCTAAGTGAATCTTTTAATACAAGTACACGCGCACATACGGCGTCACCGAAGAACCAAAACAAACCACACATGGTGGTACACGTGTGCGCACTTCACTTTACGCTCCCACAACCACAGCATCAGAGCGCAGAGGAGGCGCTGACAGAATCCCCCTGTTCATAAGTGTGGGACCTTTATTGGAGGGGGTAATAAGAAATAAAAAGACATTGACAGTCTGTTCACCTGCTCAACACTCGATGCGTAACTTGCTGGCAACCCGATGACCAAGCTCCACCTGTGCGTCGCCGAAATCCACGCGCACTCAGCGGCAAACACAGCTGTCCCATCAATATGCAAGCACCACAAAACTGCAGTGATCTATTCCAGAGGCTTGGCGACATGTTAGCAAAAAGTACGAGGCAAAAACAAGCGTCTTCCATCCGTGTTTGACATACAAGAAGCAGATACACTCCAGTGTGGTCCGCTTTCACACCGGCAAACGAACCAAAACTGGTCCGATTAACGAGCCTCTGTATCCCGGTAGAACAGTGATATCTCCAGTAACCAATACTGATGTTCCCTGTTAATACCGCGGGCGTCCTCATCTTATCACCATGAACTCATAAAACAGCAACGTAGAACTTTGTACAAACTCACCGCATCAGTTCTGAGTTCGGGTAACAACAGCAGCCAACAGCGCTCACAGTAGCGCGCAGCTCCTCACGACGGGGCTGGGGTCTGGTCCTTGGTCTTCTGTCGTCCTACAAGCCCGTTGGTCAGATGGTCCGGAGGCTCTGTCCTCCATGTGCTGGATCCAGACGGTGGTGAGCAAGACCAGTGCGCAATGACTGGGTCTGAGCGGGTACGTTCCGCCGTCTGCGCGCTGGTTCCGTGTTCCGTACGGGGAAAGTGAGAATGTTCTGTGGACTACCTACAGGTCTGTGCTGCTCCGGTCCTCCGCACTCAAGAACCGCGGCTGGTTCCGAGGTGGTGCAAAGCATCCGGACAGAATGTGAATCCAGTTTAGTTGGTGTCCGCATTTGGTTCTTCCCGGGAAAAGCACTTTTCACTCCCCGCTCCACGTCATCTGAGCCCGGACAGAACCGGAGCTGCTCCTGCTGGTTCGGGACTCCGGTTTGGATCTAGTCCGACTGTATTTCTCACATGAGGCTAAAAGCAGGACATTTTTTAAAGGTGAATTAATTGAATGGGCGATTGCCTATTGCCATAAAATTATTTGGTTAATAAAGCCGAAAATAAAAAATGCTGGTTCCTACATGATCACGGGGAACACCGGGACCTCTGTGCAGGTCCTGAACACACCCCCATTTTTGACTCACTCTGGAGCCACACGTTCGCACGTTCTTGCTCTGATCTTCGTGTGTTACATTCTCTGTATTGGCCATTGTTGGTAAAATATTTCGAAAATGAATCGCGGCTGCGTCTGGACAATCTGTTACTGCGCTGGAGTCGTACAGCGCGTCATTACAGGCAGGAGACGCGTTTCTCCCATGATGCATCTAGAATAGTTCGTTTGGACCTGCTGTCTATGGTTTGGACCCGGGTTCGCGTTCACACCAGAAGAACCGCACCAAAGTTGGTCATTTGGTGCGGATTCAAGCGAACCGAGACCACCTCTTTTTTGAGGTCTCGGTTCGCTTGAGTTGGTCCGGGTCAGAGTCCGATTGACGCTTTCACACCAACGCAAACGAACCGAGCCACTTCTGGTTCGAATGGATCGTTTGGTGCGCACCAAATACTGTCGGTGTGAAAACACCTAATACAGGTCAAGGCTCACTGATGAGCATCTTCAATCTATCCAGAGGATCTCATATGCTTCCTCCTGCAAGCCAAATATCTCTCAGCTGTGCAAGATGAAGCGTAGCCAGGTTTTAACCAGCAAGGAGTAGGCAAAAGAAGAAGAGTAGACGTATTAGTTTAAACTTACGTTCTGAATACATTTTCATGTTCTGAACTGTTATTAAAGATTAAGAGAGTGTGCTGCATGTTGTTCTTTCTGTCTTTTTTTCCGTGCAACCGCTATTTATCGAATACTCAGTGCGGCCCAGCCTCACTCAGACTTTATCTAATGTGGCCCCCAGGTAATTTGAGTTTGAGACCCCTGATCAAGAGTCACACAAAAACAGCCCCAGTGTGATCAAAGATGAGGAACAACCAAAATATACAATATCTGCGCCTGAAGACAATAAACCAAGTGTTAGGTTCTATGCAGAAATACCAGACAAACCAGAGGCAGCCATGAGGCCTCCAGGAGCTCAGCAAACAGGAAAAAAATGGAGAAAAAAGAAGAACAGTGCCACAGCCAGATTCCACTTTTATTTCGACGATGAACCTGAAGGCGATGTAATTTACTTTATTTTACTATATTTGCCGCAGGACCCCCCGCCGCTCACTACCGCCCCCACTCTTATTATATAAATACGCTCTTATCTCAACAAATATTTGCCAAATATTTGTGCACTAATAATTGTCAATTCAACAATAAAATATACTTTATTTGGGTGTTCAGTAGGGTTTTCTTGAACTAACTGGCATTTCACCAAGCTATCAGAACTCATTTCCACCTAGAATTGGCCAATATCATTAAAAAAAACTAAAAACTATTAAACTATTTAAAAAACTAAATCAATCAAAATAAAACAATTTCGACCTAAATAAATATTTGTCCAGTTCAGAAATTCAATGTCTCCTTTGCCATGGATTCTACCTGGAAGACTGAGGGATTCTACTCTACACATAATTAAATGTACTGCCGCCACCTAATAAAAGAAAAATAGCTTACCCAAAAATGTATGTATGCTAACACATTATTGACAGGGTTTGCAAAGGGTTTGAGAGATGGGAAGTTTGAAAATTAGGTACCCCATCTTTAAGTTTGTATTGTCTGATATTTAAATGTGCAGGGTCTATAAATCTTTTTTGTCATATGTAAATGTAGGATAATTATGACCATGGACAGAGTCTGGCTGAAGATGTCTTTCCATTCGGATGTGATGTGCAGTGAGAGCATTGGTTAGCTTCAGCCTTAATTGGGGTCTGAGTTAAGGTCAGACTGAGCTTCAGAGAGAGACAGTAGGTCAGTCTGGAGTTCTCACTGTGTCAGCTCAAGTGCACTCTCATGGAGGAAATCTCTCCTTTTGGTATAAGGTCATTTGGCAAGATTAACTGGATCCCACTTAAAGAAGTTAGTTAATTTTACTCACGAAATGCACAAGTGAACCATGAGACGCATCTGCTGGTTCAAAAGATCATAATGTTAACTCAACTCATTCCATTTGTGGGTTTGAAGAACTTCAGTTGCCACTAAATTGACTTATAAATAAACTTTTATATTGAGTAACAGCTCTATTTAACTCATTAGAAAGGAATGTTATTTCATTTACTATGTGCCAAAGCTTTTGCAGATGTCAAACAAAACAAACATATGGTTAAGTGGTTCATATAAAAAGTATGATAATGAACTTGTGATTGAAAGACACCTGGCTGAGAATGTTACAGGTGACCTATTTTTAACTCCCACTACTCTCACTCCTTAATTTCTGCAATAATGGAAACAATGAAGAGTTTGATTGGGAACTGATTCAAATAGCCTATTGGTCAATAATTATGATATTTCACCTAAAATAATCTTGAAGGTGTGAAAAATAAATACGGAATGTGACAGTGGCAGATGGTAGCTTGCAACTTGAAAACCTTGAAAAAAAGGATGACATGCTAAAACTGAATATTTAACAGGGACATGACAGTAAACCTTGGCAACTATGTACATATGTATTCATTGTTTTTTTTACCCATGTGCAGCCAGTTCTAAGTTACTCAACAAGTGCTACAAGGCCCCAAATGTGTGTTCATGTGAGTAACCAAAACTACAGTAAAATGAATACAGATCAGACTTACTATAGGATGTTAAATGTAGCATGTTTCAGGTCAAACAAATGTTGTAAGCTGTCTCTGGTTTCTGCTTTAAAAGCAAACTATATACACACAGTATGTACTTTTGTACAAAGCCATGACAGATTTTCAGCTTCAAGTTGGAGCCTAAAGTATACCAGTCAAATCTGTCACGTCGATGCTGTTAATATTGTTTGCAATCGTCTCAATGATTTTAAAGGGCTTGTGCCTGATTTTAATTTATTCTTGTAAGTGCTTTCTACATCAAGCAACATAAGGTAAATCTACTAAATATATATATATATACATATATTTTTTTAAATGACTGTTTAGTACAAAATATTAATTTCATAACATTAACTATCACAGAACTTTCTAACAGGGTGTTCTTTATTGTCCAGTCAAACACATTATTTCTAAGAAGCTCAGGAAACCAACTACATGACACTATCCCAGACAGTTGTTTTTGTGGTGCAATATCACAGTGGCATAAATTTCTAACAGCGTGGGGCTAAAAGTTCCAACTAAAACATGTTCCTGACTCATGGTTTGAAATCAGGTACAGGCCCTTTAAATTTTGAAAAACTTGCTGCACACTAGACTTGCAAACTTGACTTACAAACTTCTTTTTGTGCCTTTTATGAACATAAACTTGTTGATCTTATCACACCGCACAACTTTGAAATCATCTTTGCCTTACTTCTTACATTTTCCAACTTTCAAATTATGATCTATAGAGTACCATTATAAGTTTGCTTTTGAAACCAATGTACAGTACAATTCTCTAAATATATGTTTCCTATGCTGCCTTCTGTCTGTCTTTTCATGAGTGTTCTCGGGGCCCTGCACATAATGACAGTGTCTCATAATGTGCTGTAATGGCTTCGCAGCTTCACTCTGAAATGCTGATGAACATCTGTTTGTCAGGATCCTGCATTCACACATTTACACATTGTCTCTGTTTACATAATTCTCCAATATAAGAACGAACATATCCAGCACAAAATGTTTAACACCTGTAACTATGCAAAAGTCTTTGGGCAACATTTACAAACTTTTACTGCCAATTAGCGATTTTGATTTTCAGTTTAACTATTAAACTAAATCTGTGTAAATCCTGTATACAAACAGAAATCTGCTGTTTGTGTATTGAGGGTTTTTAAAAATGTTGTACATCCAATTTAATAAATGCAAGAAAGTTAAATGTGGCACATTTTAGGCAATTACTACCAATCTTGTCATGGATGCATTAATGTCTCTTTAAAATAGTACAATTGATCCTACACCTGAATTACTATTAAAACATTTTCTTCGAACAATTTATAAATATGGTCTTCTTACTTTCCACTTTCTACTTGGAGCAGTGGTGATACCGGAGCAGGTGGCTTGTCAGTGCGCACTGGTGTGTGTGTGTGTGTGTGCGTGTGTGCGCGCGTGTGTGTGTGTGTGCGTGTGTGCGCGTGTGCGTGTGTGTGTGTGTGTGCGTGTGTGTGCGTGTGTGTGTGTGTGCGTGTGTGCGCGTGTGCGTGTGTGTGTGTGCGTGTGTGTGCGTGTGTGTGTGCGTGTGTGTGTGTGTGTGCGTGTGTGTGCGTGTGTGTGTGTGTGTGTGCGTGTGTGTGTGTGTGTGTCTGTGTGTGGCCTTGCTCCTACCAAGGTCAGGACTGCCCCAGTGCACCTTGGGATGAGACGTGATCTCCGGTGTGAGGTGTGTGGTCAGCCGGCAAACACTGAAGTCACTATCGATATTGGAGAGACGAGGAATACTGTGTCTTGCTTGTAGTACATTCACCTGCTTGTGACTGCACAGTTTGAACAATGCTGAAATTATACAAGTATAAGTAAATATTGTATGAGTAATATGCTATAGATGAATAAATACATCACAGATCTGTACACTGGAACATGTTACATTTACCTTCGTAAAAACTATTTATCCATTCCTTTTCAGAATGATGACTGATTAGAAACATCGCTATAACACTTAACAATTTAAAACAAAGCATTCTATCTTTCTGAATGTTGAATCTATGAATCAGTGTTGACTCTCACACAAGGAGAAAAAAGTGAAATCACACTATAGTCCCAGACACTATAAGGGGACTTCTTTATGATTCTACTTTATGAAGATAGAGAATTTGTTTATTAGTGAAATATCAATGTAAATTATACTTATATATCTATATTCTACATACATGTATTCATACATATATCTATGTAACTTTTCAGGTGGAGCGTCCCCTATCTGCTTGTCTCCATGGTGATTTTGTAGCTTTGCCTGAGATGTTCCACAATATGGCATTAAACAAATATATAATGTATTTATTCAATTGGGTGTTTTTATTTCTCAAAACTATTGCAAAAAACATGCATAATTTCTGTGAGTGGGTCCACCGCTCCACAGATCTGACCTGTAACTTGCCCTGGTGTTGTGGCCTGCTTGTCTCCTTGGAGATAGTTCAATCAAATGCCATACTGTAGAATGTCTCAGGAAAAAACAGCATGGAGTCAAGTAGGTGATGGGCCTTTTACTAGAAAGGTATAGCACCTTTAAGTTTTGCCTTTAACATTTTGTGACGTCTTCATTATTTCCACAAAAGTATTAATTAAAAAAAGATATCAACATTCCAGGAAGTTTGCTGGCTGACGGCTGAATCCATGAAGGAACATTGAATAAATTTGTAAAAAATTTTAAACTTTGCTTCACACAATTTCAGTTAAATTTTGTAATAAATAAGACCTGAGCATAATTGTTTCTCTATCATGTTCTCATACTGTTTTTCACAATACAACTTTACAGACAAGTCTCATTTGCATGGGTGTCATTGGCCAAACAGTTTGCATTGGCATGGCTACTGCTTCAAAAAGATCCCATTTTCTTTTACTATTCATGTAACTTCCACATTCTCCTTCTCAGTGACAGTGGGGTGGGCATATAAAAGAGGGACCGGCATGGTGGGCTGATGAAGGAAGATGGAGACGCCAGGAGAGGAAACCATGTGACTGCTCAAACACAGTGCCTAATTGGACACAAGAGGCTTTTGTGAGTTTGTCCGGGGTAAGACTTCAAAAACACTTACCCCTAATACGAGCTCGTGTCAAGAAGCAGTATAAGATAAAACGACCATGGATAACTACATAGATTTCATGTGTGGTGATAGACTTGAAATTGGTGGTTTTCAGATTCTAATATGCGATAATGTCATATTGCCTGATTGGGGGTAAGAGCCAGATTTCCTATTCCTATTGATTATATGTACTTCAGAAGGTCATACTGGCTTGTCAAAGGGGCCACAGTTGGGGGACAGTTGCAAAAAAACTGTTGTGTCCTCAGGCAAGATACTTCACTTCAGAAGGCGTAAAGTGCATTGGGTGTCATTATTATTATTATTAAATTCACAAATGTTGAACCTGATTTATTAGTAGCTAGACTCAAGAACTTAACAATATCAATTTTACCTGTCCCCTCCCTGAATTAAATATTACTAGTTTATAGAAATGTGATGTCATCTGAAACCCTGCAAGGTTGGTAATGAAGTCCAGCGCTCACAGAGACTTATATAGTGACACTTCTTTCCCTGGTCCCTTAGATCTCAAAGCAGCTGCATTATTTAACAGAGAGGACCAGGATAGCCTCCAGTCTGAGGGGTGTGTGTTACCGGATATAAATATACCTGCATCTGAGAATCCCCATGATCTGCTCCTAAGTCTCTGCACCATCTGTGCCCTAGCAAATCCACTGTAGTGGCTCACAACCAGTGCCACTGTGTACTTCACAGGTTAGACATCTAATTTCACTAGAGCATAGTTAACATAATACGATTTTGCTAGTTTTTTCTAGTTTTGTCATTTTTATGATGTTTATAATTTTACTTCCCAGTTCAAAATGTGCAGCAGATGTGACATACAGGTAACTTAATAATAATTCCATAATACTCTAGCAACTATAATCTTAACAGGGGTCAAAATTATTTAAATAGCACAATAGTTTGATTAGACCCATTAAAATAAATGATGGCACCTTAATTTTGTTAAATATTTAAAATGTCAGAAAAATGCTGCCCTTGCGCATAAATTGTCTCTGTACTGAAGATATTTAATTCAGTGTTGTTTCTTTTACTTATTTTTTTATAAACTGTTTATCATATTTTATGTGTAATTTTAACACTCCATTTGTATTGCTACTATAACCTTTGGAAGCTTTATGTTTTATGTTTCTTACTGTCTAATTGCTCTTGCACGTATGTTTTCAAATGTATGAAAAGTGCTATACAAATAACATTTGATTGATTGATTGACATAGGTTGGTTGCATTATTGTACTTTTCTTCTCATTTCTTTTTTCATAAACCATCACTGAACTAATGTAAAATTATGTTTTGTTTAGTTTTTTCTACAGACTCACCAAAACAAGTAATAATTAGAAATATATATATATATGTGCAAAGAGGCTCCTGAGACAGTCCAGCACATAACTGCGGGGTGTAAGATGCTGGCAGGGAAAGCATACATGGAGCGACATAACCAAGTGGCGGGCATAGTGTACAGAAACATCTGTGCAGAGTACGGGCTGGAAACCCCAGGATCAAGGTGGGAAACACCTCCAAAGGTTGTGGAGAATGACCGAGCCAAGATCCTGTGGGACTTCCAGATACAGACTGACAGAATGGTGATGGCGAACCAACCAGACATAGTGGTGGTGGATAAGAAACAGAGCAGAGCTGTGGTGGTGGACATCGCAATACCAAGCGATGGTAATATCAGGAAAAAGGAACACGAGAAGCTAGAGAAATACCAGGGGCTCAAGGAAGAGCTGGAGAGAGCCTGGAAAGTAAAGGCATCAGTGGTGCCTGTGGTGATCGGAGCACTCGGGGCTGTAACCCCCAAACTGGAAGAGTGGCTACAACAGATACCGGGAAAAACAATGGACATCTCAGTCCAGAAAAGTGCAGTACTGGGAACAGCAAAGATACTGCGCAGAACTCTCAAGCTCCCAGGCCTCTGGTAGAGGACCCGAGCTGAATGAGGGTGAGAGACCTACCACCGTGGAAGGTGAGAAACACATTATATATATATATATATGTGTGTGTGTGTGTGTGTATATATATATATATATATATATATATATATATTTTTTTTTTTTTTTTTTTTTTTTTTTATGCACTTTAAAACATGAAATTACCCAGTATCTGCCTATTTTGGTTACAAAATAAATAATGATGTTTCCAGACACTTGGTATGTGAGGATAAAGCCTATGATGTGAGTAAAGGCATAAATCTGGCTGACTGACTGGCCAGCTGGTCCGCAGCACTGAGCCATCCGTGAGGGCTTCCATAGAAAGCCTTTTAAAGGGCAGGTAAGAGGAAGTAACATCTGTGGATCACAGGCTGTAACAGCCATGCCATAGTGTCATTACTGTCAAATGGCAAGCACTTCTACCTCACAGCAAGAAGGTCCTGCCAGATGGGGCCTTTCTGTGTGGAGTTTGCATGTTCTTTCTGTGTCTGTATGGGATTTCTCTAGGTACCTAGGTTTCCACCATTAATCTAAAAACATAAAATTAAAACTAAAAAGGAAAGGCTTACTCTGTATAATATGTCACTTTTTCCTATTTATTTAGCCAATGTCGATCCAAATAGTTTGGATTATATAATGACCTATTTATAATATATGTTCATTCAACATAACATCGCAGGGTGAACATCACATTGATGTATGTATTTTAGTGCTACACTAGGCTAATCCTCCAGCTACATAATCCTAATTGAGATCCTGGTTTATGATCTGCAGATGGGTTCCCAGGCGCTCTGTCACCCACTGCTCCTGAAAGATTGCCCCAGCAGCAAATACGGAAGACAAATTTTACCTACGAGGAAAACAATTAACCTTATCAAATCATTCCTCTTGGTAACATAAGTCACTGGAAGCAATGTGAGACAATTCAAACAGGTAGACTGCACACTCCTAGCCATCTGCTCTTCAACAAACTAACTCTCAAACTACAGCTCTCCTTCTCTCCAGTTTACCAGTCAGCAGCTGAACCAAGAGCCACCTCAGCCTCTCAATCTCCATTTAACTCAACACCAAAGATGCAAATCACAGTCAAGGATACCAGAGTCTAAGAACCAATTTTTATTTAGTCGAGGAATACAGAATCAGATTTCACAAGCCATTATTAGAATGACAATCACTGATTAAATTAACTTAACATTTTTCCAATTGTGACACCTTGTTCTTAAGTCTCTCACATGTAAAAGACCTATGACTGGACCACACATTGAATCCTCTCTGTCTGCAGTGACACAGACTCACAAATAGCCCATTAGCACAGGAGACCATTCAGGCACTTGGTCATATTGATTTTCTGTTTACTGCTAAAAAATAGAACTGGTCCCATGTGTGCCCCTGTGGTCAGACTATTTTTATAAGACAACTGTTAGAAATGCACAACACATTCTAGTCACTTCTGCAAGTCAGAGATACAACTCAGAATGTCCCACAATATGGCATTAAACAAATCTAGCTCCATGGAGACAAGCAGGTGGTGATACCAGGGCAAATTACAAATCAGATCTAAGGAGAGGGGACCCCACTCATAATAAGAAAGTATGTTTTTCTTCAATCTCATATCAAAATGGAGATAACTTTGTTGTGCCCCATATAAACACCTGAATATATTCAATCATGGACTTTTTTGAAATGGTGAAAATATGGACTATATTTAAAGCAAAAATACACCATTTCAAACTCAGTACATGGGCCTTTGTATTTGCACAGTGGACTGGGAGTTGGGCGGCTTCACTTGTGTCAGTAAAAATGAATCAAAGACAAGACAGTCAATTGTATTTCACTGCTTTTCCTTCAAATCAAACGCTTACTCTGTGTAGTAGATGTTTGACATAAATCTTATACAAGTTGCTGTCTCCTGCCACTAATTTAACAACGGACTCTTGTCAAAATGGTCCAGACACACACAGCTTTGACTTTCATAGGCTGCTCTTCACTTTGAGCTCTCAAAATAAGTGGGTCCACTGCAAGCTTTGAACAAGGAAATAAAACTTGTGTGCCTTTCTTCTTCTTGAAAGGCCTGTATTCTTTTTACTAGTCCAGAACCAAAATATTTTCCATTGTGATGTTTCTTCAATAATTTGCAAGGCTACAAATTAATGACTCTGTACTGATTCTTTTTTTTTTTTTTTTTCCAGGTACAGATATTGTATAAGCAGCTTTTGAGTCCTGTGAGTGCTGTCTACATATAGTGTTTTACTGTCGGATAAACAGGAAGTGCATGTTAGCCTGCTACCTGTTGTTAGCTTTACCATGATGTCATGAGGTCTCTGAAATTTGTGAGCTTATAAACTAATTATGATGGACCACTGCAAATTGTTTAAAATGAAATAGTTATGTTTTTCACTCTTTGCAGACAGCAAAAATCAGGTACAGTGCCTTTAATGTAGAGGGTTAAATAAATTCAAAATTGTACATATTTCACCCTCAACTATTGTTATTTTATAGGTGTATTGGTTTGAAGATGTATTCAGCACTGCTGCTGTTACGCTTCAGTGGGAAAAAAATGTGAAAACAAATTGCAAAACTCAGAGAAGCATAGCTTGTTTACATTGTTATTTAATTTCTTCAATCAAGGACTTGATATAAATGATGTCTACAATTGTACCAAGGGTAACCAAGAATATAGGCTAATGACTTATTCTAAATTGGAGAAAAACCTTTGGAATACTGATTACCCCATTTGAATCTGCTGAATATTTTTGAAATACAGAAAAAAGCACAATGACACATAATTCATATTGGTGGTTGAATAGTGCTGAGAAAAGTACTAGCACACCTATGCTCATGTAACCTGACCCTGCTTCATATTGCCATGGCAACAATCATCACATGGCTCAAATGCTATAGAGCTGTTGTTGTTGTGGTTAAGCAGAGGAGGGACCCAAAAATGGACAACAGACCAGGTAAAAATAAAAGGTGAATTTATTTTACAAAATGGAGGCAGGGCTGGAGCAGGGCTGGAGGCAGGACTGGAGAAGGGCTGGAGGCAGGACTGGAGCAGGGCTGGAGCAGGGCAGGAGCAGGGCTGGAGCAGGGCTGGAGCAGGGCTTGGAGCAGGACTGGAGACGGCAGGGAACACTGGTGAGCAGAGAACGCGGGTAAGTGAAAACGTCGAAGCGAAAAGGTAAGAATTACAAAAACTCGGAATGAGGAGCCAGGAGGTTCACCGTGTGTAGGTAGCTAACAATCTGGCAGAGTCTCACAGGTGAGCAAGTCTGAAGTAGATGGCTCTTGATTGCTTGCAGGTGCGACGAATCAGGACCAGGAGACTCCGCCCACACACACACTCACACACACACAGGGAGGGGAGCACCAGCCATGACAGTTGTCACTTCGAGGTCCATCAGCTGACTGAAAATAATGCTTACAATTTCCTCTTTTCATCTCATATCATAAAAAAAATGTCCATGACCCACCTTGCCCCTAGTGTCTTAGTACACTGGTGTGTGAATGGCTTAGTGGTTCCTTGATGTAAATAACTTTAAAGTAGAAAAACACTACAATGTGAAAAAAATGAAAAAATCTGGTTGGACCTAGAAGTGACATCATCACTTAACAACTCCATATGTTAAGGCCAAGCCCCAGGGCCTAAACATGGCTATCCATTCAAGTGAATAAACCAGTACTATGTACAATAGTACGTCTGGTGGCTCTCCTGCCCACCGTCCATGCACAGTAATACTCTTCACCCCAGGTTGCATATATCACATCATGCTAATGAATCAGGGCATGAGTAAAGCAGAGCTGAAGAGGGTGAAGCTAACAATTACAATCCAGTTTTTAAGGATTTTGAGCTGAGGAAAAGTTTATGGTTTCAAAATAGGTAAAAACACACAACACATCCCTGTTTGAGACACCTGTTTTTGTTTAGCCTTCCTCTAAAATCTGAAAAATATTTTTTTCTTAGTAAAGGTGAGACATCTCTCTATGCATTAAAATAAAAGGACAAACAGCAGCTCTTGAATGTTGATCACTGGTATCTTTGGGCTTCATTACTATGTTCAAGGCGACTGGCTCCAGAAAGAACCAGCAGGTGCTGAGGTCAAACATCCCACAGTGGGGAGTGTCGCCCCCTACAGGCAGTCCAGGACTTCCTGCTGACTCCTCTCTGTGGCTCATTTGTGTGTTTACCGGTATTCTTAAATAGGTTTGTTTTGTTTTTATTCACAGCTTGAAACTCAAAGTTTAAAATTGACATTAAACTTTAGTGCACAATAAATAAAATAAAACTGCATGTTGAACAACATACATAGGCAAGTTTAAATGGCAACCACTGTAGATGCATCCAGACATGTTGCCCCATTGAATGGATTAAATGCAGAGGATACATTTCAGGGACAATGAAGTTTACATTGAATGTACACTGACATGACATTATCCCATCAAAACTTAGAATAAGTCAATACTTTATGGAAATAAGAGAAAGGGTATCAACTGTAGTCATGTCCACAATGTTTTTGATATCAAGATGTTTGGCTGCAATTATCAATCTGAAGGTACTGGTCAGAGCAGCTAGAATTTGCTTTTACTACAAGGAGAGAGGAGCTAGATTGGTCCTGCCCTGCCTTTATTATTTATTATATATTGATGAATAAAACGTTTGTCTCCTTATTCTGCATCACACAATTTTATACTGTATATAAGGTTTATTATCTAAGGTTCTATATAATATCTATAATATCTATATAATAATAACAGTTATGGATCATAAGTTTGGATATTTCTTGAAAAACTGTAAATTTCCCCTAGCGCTACATAGGTCCAGGCTCAGTGAAATTATTACAATTCAAATCCTAGAATGTGAACACTGCAGACAGTTGATAAAACTGGTAGTTTTCAGATTCTGATGTGATGAGTGTCATATTCCTAGATGGGGGCAAGGGCCAGAATTGCTTGTTGATCACATTGCACTTTGCCATGAAATAGCCAAAAGGAAAATGTTGAATCTTGTATTTTTAATTATTAACTAAACGCAAGAACTGTAATACAACATAATTTTGCATTTTAACAATATTAATTTTAGCTGCCCCTCATTTGTATTAATTAATATTGCCCTACAATAGAATTCTGTGAAGTAATCTGAAAGCCAACATACAGTAGAACACATCAAGCATCCTTTAATCATTCACACACATTGAACTTATCGTACCATGTGAACTATGCTGACTGTATATATCATCTAAATATGACAATCCCTGCTGCGCACTCGTGTTTTCTGTTTGTTAGTGGCCCTCCTCCTGTGTTTGGGTCAGTGCAGTCTATTACCGCGCAGTATGCATGGGCGCTAAACAAACCCAGTAGCTGATAGGCAAGGCAAACAGTACCGCCACTGCACCCCACTGCCATTTACAGAACAGCTTGGGGTCTGTCGAGATTTGGATCATAAAAACACACAATTTTTCTAAGACCATATTGTCATTTGTCAAAGGGAATGCTGTTTTATGGTTGTATGGGATTGCTTGTTATTTCCAAAGCAGCCTTGATCAAACTTCACCTCAATTTTGTCCCAGTATGGCTCCCGTATCTGGTTGGTAATTGTGTGCGTGACCACAATCACCTCGTCTGAATGGGGAAAGACAAAAAAAAGGCAGAAAAGGATGCTTGAAAAGTTGGGGTGCACCGTGAATGAGAAGAATGGTGAAATGATGGTGATGAGTGCAGATAGGCAGGGAGAATTGAATCTTTTAATCTCCCAAAGTGGAAAGAAAAGCATCCTGAGGCATCTGTGATTGGATTTCCTTTAAGTCCACAAGTAGGTCAATAGAGCCAGCGCTGCTCATTAGTAAAGAGGCAGACGAGAGGGAGGAGAAGTTTGGTGTTCGATATAGTGGGCATCACCATTTGTCCTTCTGCTTAGAGAGAGAAGCGAGAAATGGAGAGGGTAGGAGTGTGGACGTGTGTAGCTTGGTTCACTCCAAGAAGTAAGGAAGAAGAAGACAACGTCTGTGATGAAACTTTGTAAACCTTTAAAACAGAGGTTGATAGACCAATTTTTTCCCAATTAGGGGTACATGAGCACTTGCTAGCGTACACTTGGAATGAATTTTGAAATATTGAAAATGGGCATTGAGTACTATTATCGTAATATAAACTGTTCTCTATAGTATTTTGTCCTATCAATAAATGGGAGGTATAATCAATGTTTTTTTTGTTTGTTTTTTTGTCTCTTTCTTCTGTGTTATACCATACCATCATCAAAATATGCCAGAAGAGGTTTTAGAAGTCATGCATGTTTGAAGAATCTAGCAATATCTCTCTGGCCCTATCCGAACTCTCCTCCTATCCTCACATTCTCTCTCATGGCAATTTTCCCTCCTATTGTAATATACAAAAGCAGGATATAAAACAATACACTACAACTTGACAAACCTGATGCGATATGCAGTAGGTTTCATTAGCAGTAGTCTCACCAATTGTAATGTGATAACGCTGTGAAGGGAGGGTGACTTAGCACGTGGGGGGGGCTTCAAAAAGTAAACTGAAAAGTGAACTGAAACATGTTAATATGAATGTATTGGAATGAATAAGGTAAGTGAGGAATAAATTTGGACCACTGCAAATTGTTTAAAATGATACTAGTTCTGTTTTTCAGACAGTAAAAATCAAGTAGACACCACTTTCACATTTCACTGTGGGTGAAGTGTCTTCCCTGAGGGCACAACGGCACATCCAAGCTGGAATTGATCCTCCAACCTTGGGCCACTGTCGCCCACTGTAAGATTAGGCACTAAAAATTGAAAGCCACTTTATTTGTTGTGAATACAAAATATAAAATTGTGATCTATCAATACCAGAAAATAATTGTGATAACATTTTTTGTCATATCACCCAGCACTATTATTTCAATAGCAAAACTATGACATTCCTCAGTATAAATGTGAGTTTGGCGTATCAGACCATTCCAATATGTTTTGTTGTTTGCGTCTAGGGGCATCAATGTCTCACAAGACATTTTTGTGGATGATTACATTTGATCATTGAACACTTCTAAACATTAAAGTATAAATATGACTTTTTCACTTTGATCTGTGAGTAAAGTTATATTTTCTGAAAGTAAATAACTTGTCAATCATATTTTGGGTAAAACGTAATGAATGTCTAGACATAGTAATGGTTCTAGCACACAGGAACAGCAGTTATCAATCCGCTTTCTGCAGCACTTTACACAACTCTGTGGTTTTGGCATCTGAGGACGTTATTAATTATTGATGTAGAGACAGATCACTATCAAGGAACATTAAGGAAATTCTTATAGGCAAGAAGCATAATGAGTATAGTATTTTTCGTAGGTTTTAAGGTGGCAGTTGAATTAACAGAAAATAAAATTATGAAAGTTTTTTTTTTTAATGGCCTAATGCATTATATGTAAAAATGTCCCACACTTTAATTAACTGTGTAACTTTTCTGGTGAAGCATCTATCAGCTTGTCCCATGTATATGTTATTGCTTTGCCAGAAAAGTTTCACAGTATAAATATAAACTTTAAAATATCTTGCATTTATTCATTGTATAATTCAATTATTGCCAATAAAACACCTCAAAATGAATTATGCATTCTTTCAGTGAGAGAAATGCTTTTTGCTACAGCAGCATTAACACTGCACATCTCAGTAACCTTTGTGTCTCAGTCAAAGGTCTCAGTGCAGTTTAACAGGAGGACTGGTCAGGTAGGGTCAGCAGATTCTGGGTCAGGGCAGTTTGAGGAGAAGACAAGCCAAAATTGCCCCTCCTCTGTGACCTGCAGCATCATAGCAGCCACCGGGGAAACAAGTGAACCTAACAGGAAAGGTTTCAGTCTTACTCTCTTCTGTTATTTCGGATGGTGATGAAATGGTTTATTCCTTCAAAGTATTTCCTCTGGAAGATCTTGGAGTATTTCTTCTGGAAGGTCTGCCACAAACTAGAAAATGTTACATAGTGTACCTTTAAAGCATCTCCACACAGCATTAGCATTTGTCTTGAATAATAAAGAGGTACTAAAAGCTTGGGCTAATTCTCCTGGTCCTGATTTCTTTCTGCACAATTAGATGTGTGCCACTAAGCTTGATTAGCAAAGCAGTCCCAAACGTAAGCACTGGGCTTAAGGAGGCAGGCGAGAGAGCCCGAGGACATGGCTACACCAACAAACAGGTTAAGTTATGTGAACTGTGGGTTGCATGGTAATGTCATGAAGGTTTAAAATATTTACCGTGGCTTAGCTAGCTCCATCTAAATGTCAGCCTAATATCATCATTTGGACACGTGAAGCATTCCTGATGATAAACAGTTTTCTTTAATTGCAGTAACTATGTTGAGAGGATATATTCAGGCTTATGTGGATTACTGGTTGTTCGAAGCAAAATGTCACTAAGATGAGTGGAGAGTGGAGATCTGATAGTAGAATTTCACACCAGCGACAACATTTAAGAGAATCTATATTGTAATAACACTGTAAAAAGCTTCAGGGCCCACATAAGTAGATAGATAACCCTATGCAAACATCTGGAGTAACTTATCTGCACCTAATTGTTAATTGTGGTTTTGATTTAATCCATTTATTGACATCATTGCTCTAATGATGTTAAGAAGCTAACAACTATCTATAACCTATGTCGCTCAACAACCATCTATAATATTTTCATTTGATGTTTCTCTGTTTATATGTTTGCATCTTATTTATAAATGGATTAGTATTTTATGCTCTGCCGTGGTCTAATCATCAAATAGGAAACATAAAAGTTTAATGTAGCGGTCTACTCAAGTAAGAGATTTTTATATAAATAGTAAGGGTGTAATTATATCCAAGTCTCACAATACGATATCGTCACGGTATGAACCTCACGGTACGATATTTATTGAGATATCGTGGGAAAGCTCAAGGTATGGTAGGGAGGCTCACGATTAGGGACATAACAATATACAAATCTCTTAGTACATTATTTTCACGATATACATCTCATGTATGATATTTATTGCAATATTTTGTGGAGGCTAAACAGCTACAACTGTTAATATACTACTGTTTTCTCTTAAAATGCCTTGACAAGACATAATCCAAAGAACTAAGACTTAAAAGTACTTAGAACTGTTATTTCTTGTTGTAGTCTACACTGAAATGGAGCAAAGGATCACGGTCTATGTAGTTCCCTCTGTCTTTTTTTTTAGCTATTTCTACACCATACCTCTTAGTTTTAGTTGTAATTGTAATTGTAATTTGATATATTGTGATAGTTCACAATATTATTGTGAGAACTTTGACGATATGATATCACGATATTTCAGTTATTGTTACATCCCTAATAAATAGCCTTTATTTATATAAAATATTGGGGGAAACTACAACAATAGTAAAAACGGTACTGTGGAATAACAGGATCAGATTAATAATTTAAAGCTGGAAGAACACATAAATAATACACAAACAATTGTATTACCATATAGTAGACCACAAAATGAGAAAAGCTAAGTCATATCAGAGAGAGCAGTGCCGGAAACACAAGAACACATTTTTATTTAAAATCACTTGTAGACATAGTCCCAGTGGAAAGAGTAATAAAGTAAATTAATAAAGAAAAAATAAAACATTTACTCAAGTACTGTTACAATGTAAAACATATGACTCAAGTTAAAATAAATTTATGTTGACTTAAAACATCTTTGAAAGTTTTATTTAAAAAATAAATAAAAGTAAACTCCCCTCCTTGAACCGTCACCTTATCGTGGTGGAGGGGTTTGAGTGCCCGAATGATCCCGGGAGCTATGTTGTCGGGGGCTTCATGCCCCTGGTAGGGTCACCCAAGGCAAACAGGTCTGGGGGGACGGGTCAGACGAAGAACGGTTCAGAAGCCCCTTATGATGAGTTACACACAGAGGCCAGTTACGTCGCCCGGATTGGCGTCACCGGGGCCTCACCCTGGAGCCAGGCCTGGGGTGGGTGCTCGTCAGCGAGCGCCTGGTGGCCGGGCCTTCCCCCACGGGGCCCGGCCGGGCTTAGCCCAAAGGAGCGACGTGGGGCCGTCCTCACGTGGGCCCACCGCCCGCGGGAGGAGCCATATGGGGCCGGTGCAGAGAGATCTGGGCGGCAGTCGACGGCGGGGGCCTCGACGACCGGATCTCCGAACATGGAGACTAGCTCTGGGGACATGGAATGTCACCTCGCTGGGGGGGAAGGAGCCTGAGCTTGGGCGGGAGGTTGAGTGTTACCGACTTGATATAGTCGGCCTCACCTCCACGCACTGTTTGGGCTCTGGAACCCAACTCCTTGAGAGGGGCTGGACTCTCCATTTCTCTGCCGTTGGCCGCGGGGAGCGGCGGCGAGCTGGTGTGGGCCTGCTCATTGCCCCACAGCTCAGCCGCCGTGTTGGAGTTCACCCCGGTGAAAGAGAGGGTCGCGTCCCTGCGCCTTCGGGTCGGGGACAGGTCTCTCACTGTGGTGTCGGCCTACGGGCCGAACAGCAGTGCTGAGTACCCGGCCTTCTTGGAGTCCTTGGGAGGGGTACTAGACAGTGCACCGACCGGGGACTCCGTTGTTCTCTTGGGGGACTTCAACACCCACGTGGGCAACGACAGTGACACTTGGAGAGGGGTGATTGGGAGGAACGGCCTCCCTGATCTGAACCCGAGCGGTGTTTTGTTATTGGACTTCTGTGCTAGTCACGGTTTGTCCATAACGAACACCATGTTCGAGCACAAGGGTGTCCATAAATGCACGTGGCACCAGGACACCCTAGGCCGGTGGTTGATGATCGACTTTGTAGTCGTGTCATCTGATCTCCGGCCGCGTGTCTTGGACACTCAGGTGAAGAGAGGGGCTGAGCTGTCAACTGATCACCACCTGGTTGTGAGTTGGGTTCGCTGGTGGAGGAGGAAGCCGGAAAGACCTGGCAGGCCCAAGCGTGTAGTGAGGGTCTGTTGGGAACGTCTGGCGGAGGCCTCTGTCAGAGGGACTTTCAACTCGCACCTCCGGGAGGACTTCTCCCAGATTCCGGGGGAGGCTGGAGATATGGAGTCCGAGTGGGCTTCATTCTCGGCCTCTATTGTCGATGCGGCTGCTCGGAGCTGTGGGCATAAGGTCTGTGGTGCCTGTCGCGGCGGCAATCCCCTAACCCGGTGGTGGACACCGGAAGTAAGGGATGCCGTCAAGCTGAAGAAGGAGTCCTATCGGGCCTTGCTGGCCCGGGGGACTCCTGAGGCAGCTGACGGGTACCGGCGGGCCAAGCGTGCTGCAGCCCGTGCGGTTGCGGAGGCAAAAACTCGGAGCTGGGAGGAGTTCGGGGAGGCCATGGAGAAGGACTATCGGACGGCCTCAAAGAGATTCTGGCAAACCGTCCGGCGCCTCAGGAGGGGGAAGAAGTTCTTCGCCAACACTGTTTACAGTGCGGGGGGAGAGCTGCTGACCTTGACTGGGGACGTTGTCCGGCGGTGGAAGGAATACTTTGAGGATCTCCTCAATCCCACCGTCACGTCTTCCGAGGAGGAGGCCGAGGCTGGGGACTTGGAGGCGGACTCATCCATCACCCGGGCTGAAGTCACTGAGGTGGTTGGAAAGCTCCTTGGTGGCAAGGCTCCAGGGTTGGATGAGATCCGTCCTGAGTACCTTAAGTCTCTGGATGTTGTGGGGCTGTCTTGGCTGACACGCCTCTTCAACATCGCGTGGCGGTCGGGGACAGTACCTCTGGACTGGCAAACCGGGTGGTGGTCCCTCTTTATAAGAAGGGGGACCGGAGGGTGTGCTCCAACTATAGGGGGATCACACTCCTCAGCCTTCCCAGTAAGGTCTATGCCAGGGTACTGGAGAGGAGAATCCGGCCGATAGTCGAACCTCAGATCCAGGAGGAGCAGTGTGGTTTTCGTCCTGGCCGTGGAACACTGGACCAGCTCTACACTCTCCATAGGGTGCTCGAGGGTTCATGGGAGTTTGCCCAACCAGTTCACATGTGCTTTGTGGACTTGGAGAAGGCATTCGACCGTGTCCCTCGTGGTGTCCTGTGGGGGGTGCTCTGGGAGTATGGGGTTCGGGGCCCTTTGCTAAGGGCTGTCCGGTCCCTGTATGACCGGAGCAGGAGCTGTGTTCGCATTGCCGGCAGTAAGTCAGACCTGTTCCCGGTGCATGTTGGACTCCGCCAGGGCTGCCCTTTGTCACCGGTTCTGTTCATTGTGTTTATGGACAGAATTTCTAGGCGCAGTCAGGGGCCGGAGGAGGTCCGGTTTGGGGACCACAGGATCTCATCTCTGCTGTTTGCGGATGATGTTGTCCTGTTGGCTTCATCGAACCAGGACCTGCAATGTGCACTGGGGCAGTTTGCAGCCGAGTGTGAAGCGGCTGGGACGAAGATCAGCTCTTCTAAGTCTGAGGCCATGGTTCTCGACCGGAAAAAGGTGGCTTGCCCTCTCCGGGTGGGTGGGGAGTCTTTGCCTCAAGTGGAGGAGTTCAAGTATCTCGGGGTCTTGTTCACGAGTGAGGGAAGGACGGAACGTGAGATTGACAGGCGGATCGGTGCAGCTTCGGCAGTGATGCGGTCGCTGTATCGGACCGTTGTGGTGAAGAGGGAGCTGAGCCGAAAGGCGAAGCTCTCGATTTACCAGTCAGTCTTCGTTCCTACTCTCACCTATGGTCATGAGCTCTGGGTAGTGACCGAAAGGACGAGATCGCGGATACAAGCGCTTGAAATGGGTTTCCTCCGCAGGGTGGCTGGGCGCTCCCTTAGAGATAGGGTGAGGAGCTCAGTCACACGGGAGGAGCTCGGAGTAGAGCCGCTGCTCCTCCACGTCGAGAGGAGCCAGTTGAGGTGGCTCGGGCATCTGTTCCGGATGCCTCCTGGGCGCCTCCCTTGGGAGGTGTTCTGGGCATGTCCCACCGGGAGGAGGCCCCGGGGAAGACCCAGGACACGCTGGAGGGACTATGTCTCTCGGCTGGCCTGGGAACGCCTCGGGGTCCCCCCAGAGGAGCTGGAGGACGTGTCTGGGGTGAAGGAAGTCTGGGAGTCCCTGCTTAGGCTGCTGCCCCCGCGACCCGGCCCCGGATAAGCGGACGAAAATGGATGGATGGATGGATAAAAGTAAACTTGCTGAGAAGATGTAACTGACTACCCACGTCTGCAAATCCTCAGTAATTCTGATTTAGTGCCTAGCTGAGCAAACTTGGACTAACTTTTACCTGCTGTCGATGTAACACAATCAGAAGCACACACATCTAAAAACAACACAAAACACACACAGCGGCTCACACAATGCTGATGAAGCGGTGTACTTTGGCCCATGACAGATGATGGATGGGAGGGGTTTGATGACTGTGTTGGGTGGCTGCTCATTCCTCTCTTTTCCTTCTCTCCTTCCATTCTTTTTGGCCCCTCCCAGTATCTGTAGCTCCTTATACTTCTTCTCCCTGGTTCATTTACATCCAGGTTGCGTCTGGCCACTGTCCCTGCTCCAGTGCTCTGGTGACTGATGGAGGGAGGGAGGAACAGGCCTGCCTCAGCTCAAACTCCCTGCCACTCAACCATACATCGCCTACATCCTCTGCTGTTTGGAATACAGCAATTTATAGCACCACTGTGAGACAGGAAAATAAGGTATAAACAGGATAACAAGCAAAAAGTAGTTTCAAAGATACATTTAAGGAAAGGTTTATATAGTTCAAAGGGGAACTGAAATAATCAATCCATAATGACAATGCTAATCATTAGCACACTCACCTGGTTTGTATAATCTACTTTATAAAACCATGTTAGAATAATCAGTTTGGAAAGTAAAATACATTGCATCAAAAATGTATGTTTTTTCTCTATTACTAACTTTATATGTCCCAAAGAGATAAATGGAATTGCAAAAGACAGGGCCAAATAAGAAGACATAAGGAAGCCAAGAAAGCAGGTGAAATGAAATAGTGACCACCCCAGACAGTGAATTTGCAAAAGGACAGGTTAGAAAAATATTCTTAAATCCACATGTCAAGGAAAATGTGTTTCCAGATCTATCTCTATGTTTCTTTAAGTTTAACTAAGGTTACGCTATTTTGTGGAAAGGTGGTGAAACAGTTGGAAACCAAATGGTTCATCGGTATTTTCAAAATCTGAAGAACTCACAAATTGCATCAGCCCAGACTGCAAAACTGTCAGATTGTTGAACAATATTTTTGCAGATATAGTTTGTTCCATAACATTGATTTGACATGTTTAATAAGCAAGACATGTGCATTTGCTTGCAACATTTATAACAAACTTCCAGTAATCTTGTTGGAAGTAGTGACACTGTCATACGAAATGGGTAAGTGATGAAACTGGAAGAGCATGATGGTTATGAGGTGTAGCATGGGGCAATTAAATGTTAATGACTTAATGAAGAACGAGCTCCCAGTCATTCTCATTAGCAAACAGTTGTTAATTGTGCTCAAGAGGAAAGATAGATGAGGCAGGGCAAGTCAGAGAAAGGGCAAGGCAGAAAACATGAGGGGTCAAATACAGGCCATCTTGATTATGATTATCTATATCAGCAGTATGACCCCAAAATAACTTCGACCTCTTCATAGCTCTACATAAAAAACGCACTACCTGGTTAATCTGAAGTCTCTTTTTGTCTTCTTTTGTACATTAACTTGGATTTATTTTAAAGAAAGTGCAGCAAGAGATGTATTTATATTGTTGACACAGTTCTGAAGGTGGCTTGCAGCTAGCAACTGAAACATGTCAACAAAGTAAATACATTACCTAATAAACTACTACCAAAAAGAACCCAAGAAGTTAACATTACTCGTTTCTTTAGAATCTCCTGCAATACACAGCAAGAGCAATAATATAAGGTATTTGATATAAAACTGGAAAGCTGCTACTGTATCCAAGCTTCCCTGGGGCTAACTGGCAGAAACAAGACTGGCATCATCTCCATCACCTTCAATAAATATATGGATAGATATTCTCCTACTATATTTTTGGCATAGATAAGATACGTAGACAGCTTATTAATTTTAATGAAAGAATGTCATGTTATCATGACTGACATTGTGCACAGAGCCAGCACAGGTTGCAGCTGCACTAAACCTTTCTCTCATTTCCTGAACCAGCCCCGAAATCTGAGACAGCAATGATAACAAAAGTAGTCTTTTCAAAAAACAGGATTTTAATAGCGGGTTAGGCCCATTTCTTAGAAGCATCTACTATTTTTTGTGAATAACCCTTTTATTTAATTATTTTCCTTTCTCTCTCTCTCTCTCTCTTTTTAGATGGGATAGATGCCTGTTTCTACGGAATAACCAGAGCGCCCCCATGAGGCGAAGAAGCCAACTGCCAGTGTTGTCCAATGGGATGAGAGTCACTTCTGGGAGCTGCCAGGGAAGTGCACCGGAGTAGATTAAGAGGCAAAATAATTTATACATTTCCCATTCAATTATTTATAGGGCAATTCCTCGCAGTGTTTACTCTGGGGTTATTAAATATTATGCTGCTAAGCTACTGCAAAAGACAGCAGCATCAGAGCAGAGGACATCCTGGGATACACTTTTTTAATTCCTTTTCCTCCTTGGATTCACTGTGCTCCCAGGACCAAATGCAATTAAAGATTTTTTATTTTTTTTTTACTATTTTTTTTACACTTCAGCAAGAATTTTTTGCAGGCTCTGTTCAAACTACATGGAGTAGAGTTGTGCATGTGTGTATGTGGGCATTTGGGTGTGTCTAGCAAAGAGGTAATGGAATAAAATGTGATTCAGCTAATCCCGCCTGTCCCCCTTTTTCTATCTCCCTCCCTCAGTACCCTGACAGACAGAGGAACGCTCCATCAATAGTTTGTCCAGATAGCAGCAGCAGCAGTGAGCTTATAGCCAGCCACAGGAAATGTAGCCTGGGCTTCCGACAACAAGCCATCTTAATAGGTTTTTGGTAAGAGAGAGAGAGAGACGGAGAGAGGGAGAGGGTGGTGAGGGAGAAGAAGGTGGGGAGAGAAGAAAGACTGGTTGGGTGAGAGAGAAAGTGAGTGAGAGAGAAGAAGAAGGAGAAGGGGAAAGAGAGAGGAGGAGACAGAGAGTGATAGAGAGACAGAGACAACAGACAGACAAAGAAAGAGAGAAAGAGGCAGAGAGAAGAAGGAAGAAGAAGAAGAAAAAGGAGAGAGAGAGAGTAGGAAGGGAGAAGAAGGTTGGGAGAGAAGAGAGAAGGTGTGGGTGTGTGAGAGGCAGACAGAAAGAGAGAGACAGGGGGATACAGGGGAAGAGAGAGAGAGACAAAGGGAGATAGAAAAAGAGAGAAAGAGATGGCGAGAGTGACAAAGACCGGGAGACAGGGAGAAAGGGAGAGAGAGAGCAAGATAGAGTAGGAGGAGGACAAGGATGAGGACAAGGAGAGAGGTTTGAGCAGTAGTGAATTAACATTAACAGTTAAATGTCATTCTGGCTCAGCGATTACCATATTGCCAATAAAATCCAATAATAACTTGTATATTTATAGTATATTAAAATATGTTTCTCCAAATTGTTTTAAAGTAAGCATTTGAGTGTACAAAACTGGCTTTAGCTTCAACCCATCTTACCTTGACTCTTCTGGCCTATTTGGAGATTCTTCCACTCTCTGTGATCTATTGTGTGAATGTAAGAAAGGGATTCTGGGAGATTCACCTCACCAAAGGAGAGAGAGAAAGGGAAGAAAGAACCAAGTCGCCCTCATATAATGTCTGCTTTCTGTCAGTATCCAGGAGATATATATTGTGAAAGTTTTAAAAGATGAATAGAAATACCTATGTACAAAGCATAGAATTAAATTGGAATGTTGGATGTTCGATGACATTATAAAAGTTCACATTACCTATAATATGCATCTCTATCAGAAAATACTGCACAAGTGCACCCTTTGATGTGTAATACTTTGTAATGCAACACTGACACCTAGTGGGAGCTGAGGATTTTTCACACTTTTACAAGACTAGTTTGCCACTATAGAGCTGCATCATATTATATATTTTAATCAGTTACTTAGACTTAGTAACTCCCTACTAGTCAAGATAGGTATTTATAGGTGCATTATGTAACATCTAAAGTGGAGGGTTTGCTACTTCCTTGTTATTTTTTGCATGAAATGTTCCACAGTAGGATGATAAGAATATCTGTTTTACATTTATTCAATTAAATTCAATACAAGTGTTTTGCAACTAAAAAATACCTTGAAAAACTTGAATTCTAACCATATGCAGGCTTGCTTTCCCATAAATCTGACCATTACCTTGTCTCCATTGTGATTACCAAGTTTAGTTCTATACTGTGGAATAATCAAGGCAAAGCAGTGGTATCACCATGGAGACAAGGTGGCAGACCCTCTACTAGGAAAGTTACACAGTGCACCTTTAAACAAATGTGTAATGCATTCCCAAAAATAATTCTACTACCTTTTGTATACAAACAAAACAATGAAATAAACCATGCTGTATAACTAAAATAGCCAAAATCATACACACAAATAGAAAATTTGTTATCATACCTCAAATAATGTTTCAGTTAGCCTAATGTTAAACCAATAGAGATTTCAAGTACTAAATGTTAACTCAATAATCTTTGATGCCAGATAATAAAGCAACCAAGTGATCTTCATTCTTTTAAGTTGTCATTTCTTTGAAGTCATTTTCCCTATCTCTACTCTTTCAGTCTGAGGACCTATTTTATTTCAGTGTATTGACTTATAAAGAGGTCTGTTCAAAGTAATGATGGTTTACGCTACACTTCTTATGTGCCACTCAAAGACCTAACCCAAGGCTTCTTCAAATGGCAGACTGGGGATTTGGCTGAATTCTGAGAGCTGATTGAAGACCTAATGTCAACCAATGATTTGATAGAGGTGTCTGTGAAGATAGACAGCCTAAACCCCATTTGTGAATTTAAGGTAGAACTGCCAAATAATCCATCTAATTTATGTTCAAAGAAGTGAAGTGGGATCAGTGGTAATCTCCAAAGTTGTCAGAAAAGTAGTCAGTTTTTGCTTTGTTGTGGCTTTATGGTTTGTTTATTGTATCAATAACAAATTGGGTGACAGTACCCATTGCATGTTCATTTTCTATGTAAAAACATGCATACCAGTGATTGTGACAGTATATATTTGAAGTAGTGATTGGGAATTCCAGTGCTCAAATTATCTAAATGATTTAAGAGAAAGTATACAGAGTTTGTGGGTGTTAAAAATGTATGAATGAAAGCAAACACAACTATGAGGAAACATTAAAACATAAATCAGAATATAGAATAGAAATATAGGCTCTTTGGATGAAATAATACATGCATGAAAAAATAAATAAATAAATTACATATGTACATACATTTTTTACCACCTGCTAGCTTATATGGAGATAGATATTCTTAAATTAAAGACATTTTGTGGAACATTCCTGGAAGTTACATAATGCACTTTCCTAAATGAAACTCATTTAGGATCCACTTATTCCAGTTATGAATTACTGTTTATTTTAACAAATATGGATTTTAGATTAACTTGCTCCTTCTCGGTGTAATGAGACACAGACATTCACCATTCACTCCTACAGTTTCAGAGTCATACAATTTGCAGAAGAGCACATCAATAGAGAAAAGGCATCCACCCCTGGATATTGTTGTCAGCTGACCCAGGCATCAAACCAACAACCATCTTGCTCGAAGGCTCTGTGGACTATGGTAAACAAGACATTTCCAAATAGTCACAGTTTTCTGGGTTATCACATGGCAGTTGAAACTAGATAATATGTCCAAGAAGCTGACTACTCCCATTCAGTGTCTGTATTTGTTGTATATAACCACAGCAGATGTCAACTAAATGTAGACACTGAGACTTCCCCCCACTTTTGACAGCGAGAGGCAGAGTCAGTGTTTTAACAGAATAACAAAAGCAGCCTGATTACTGCAGTGACAGGAGCTGTGTGTTTTGGGAGCGTAGGTGGACTGGCGCCTTTGGCTAAACCAGGCAAAATGACAAGTCAAAATGGCACTTTTCAACATCTCTGCGCAGCATAGAAAGGTATACTTCTAAAGCAGGCAATATTACGCCACAGCAGGAATCAATGAAGTGCCATGTAATCATAATTACTACAGAATAATTGTTGAGGCTTCACTGTGTAACATTTCTGGTAATGATTGGAGATTATTACTTTGTCTATGTTCCACAGTATGGCATTAAATATAACTATCTTGCATTTACCTATTTACAGGTGTTTTAACTGTAAACAAAATCCATTGAAAAGCATGCATCCTTGCAGTGATTGGGCTTGCTTCTCCACATATCTGACCTGTAACTTGGAGACAAGCAGGTGGCATTCCTTCCGTCATTATATATTGAATGTCTAGGTGAAATTTCACTTTGAACTTTCAAAACTCACTCATAGGCGTGGTAGATTTCACACAGAGTGCAAGTTCAAAGCAAAATCTGACAATTAAAAGAGTTTGAACCAAGCCAAGACTGAAATATTGATTGGTAAAACTTTTTTTAAACAATTACAAAGAGCTTTGTGTGAGTATGGCCATGACTGCAAATAGGAATAGCACCAATAATGTGATGTAGTTAACATGGGTAACAAACTGTTGTTACCATATATGGAGCAACCAATTATTTATTTATTTATTTATTTATTTATTTATTTATTTATTTATTTATTTAAAATTGTTGTGCAGGGCTATATAAGAAAGTAATAGGAAGAGGTTTGGTTAGCAACTTCAATCAATTAATCATCATTTGTTTTTGCCCCCCACTGAGCTGATTACTTCTTTTCAAATGCTTGAAAATGTTTAAGTAGGCCTACTTTATTCTTTTAAATACATCAAGCTCATTTATCTATTTATTTGAATACATGTATTTATTCTGCTCTTCAAAGATAATTAAAAACATGCATTGTTACTGTCTGTGTGCTCCCCTCTTCACAAATTGTACCTGTAACTGAAAGTGTTGCCTGCTTGTTTACATGGAGATATCCCAAGTTTAATGCCATAGTGGAACATCCCATAGATAGATAGATAGATAGATAGATAGATAGATAGATAGATAGATAGATAGATAGATAGATAGATAGATAGATAGATAGATAGATAGATAGATAGATAGATAGATAGATAGATATAGATATAGATATAGATATAGATATAGATATAGATATATCTCTGGATTCAAGGCTCATTATACCCTGTACATATTCTTAAATAAACCACTGCTCTCCTTTGGATTAATTGACACATGCACAAAATGGGGCCAGCGCTGGATTGGAGTTTGGAGAGGGGCTAAATCAGTGTGTGTCTGGTCTTCTGTGGGAAGAAAGTCCCCACACACAGTAATGAGATTGCCCCCCTGAGCACTAATCAGTACATACCCCAATAATATCTGATGGCTCAAAGTTCCCAATATATACCCTTTATTAAATACTTCATTAAAATATTCAACGTAGTGAAGAACAAATGATATCATTAGGCCGAAAAAACACTGCAGGCTCTTATGTCCTTTTCAAAGAGCTTGTTAACATGACTGTGTTCTGGCCCTGTGCTTCTTCGGTCCACTCTCTCTGGAGTTACATCTAATAAATTGGAAATATTTAAGATATTTACAATTACAAGCATCTTGCATTGTTCATAATGGCTAACAGATGGTAAAGAAAAAAATATAAATATATATTATAAATATATGTATTATATATAGGCTATATGGAATTATAACAAATGCCAGAAACAGACAGTTATTTGGCCACTATTGTCTGAATTACATCTTGAATGCATATAAATAATTTGTCTTATAATTCATCAGTCACCTGTATGCTTCCACTGTTTGGTTTTCACAAACCGCACAATGCACAGTGCTGCTCTGCTCTCCAAATCTAAATTAACTATGGATTTGATAAGTTGGTCTCTAAGCACAATTGACACCATTTTCTTAAGAGCTCAGGATCAAGGTGAACCTGGGTACCCCTCAGAATTTTCTCCAAGGGTACACGATGGTTGGCTGGGAGAACTGGTGCGTCATGTGTCTGGAGGCTCTTTCCGTGGAGGACATAAAAAACATTTACCTATGCGGAACCATGATTACAGGTCTTTTGCTGACTGGATTAGGCATGGCCCTTACTTTTCGAAAAGTTCAGATTACCTAGGTGGCTGTGAGGCTCGCAATGCTAATGGTTAGAGAAGCGAATCTGGAGCCAGGCTCTATGTTATGAATAGGATTTTTTTTAACGGATAAAATAGCGAAGAAAAAAAAAAATCTGGATCATGTAGAGTGGGTTAATAAGAACATCTTCAGACCTAAATGACGAGACTCACTGCAGCAGTTACAGAGAGAGGGGCGACAAGATCCAAATGTAAGTCAATTGGAGCCAGGGTCAGAAGGAGCTGGAAGAGCCTCCTGGCGAACTTCCTATTTGGTACACGGCAGTTGGCATGTTAGCTATGTCCATTCATATATACAGTCTATGCTTGAGACCGACAGAGACATAGCTGATGTGGAAATGGGCGCAACTGCTCAACCCAAAACTCAAACAAATTGAATCTTATCTTATTGGCCTCCCCCAGCCAGCACTGGTCTTTACGTCTCCCAAGTTTTGCACCCCCCTGTCACGGTGGACGGGTCTTGTGTCCAGTGCCATGTGGCTGCAAGATCTGGATGGCTGTTGGCCTATGTTGGGTCAACTCAACTCCCCTTCCCTTTCCGGGTGCAAGTCTAGTCATTATGTTGTGTACTGTGTGTGCTGGTTCCATACTATGCCCCCATCAGGGCCACAGTCTGGGGGATGTTCTCTTTTTTTGTTTTCTCTCCTCCCTTGTCCTCATGTTATGCTGCAGTGGTTTTTTTGTTTTGTTTTTTCCCTCTGCTACCTGTCTTCCGGTCAGGTCCATGTCTAGTACCCCAATGTCGTGTCGTATTATATGTTTACAAATGTATGGATGGGGTGACAGGTCCAATTTCAATTCCTTTGTATGTCGTGTACATGTGAAGAAATTTACAAAATAAAGGCATTAATTTATTCATTATTCAAAATGGACGTCAAGGCTGTAATGCAAAGTAATGGGTAGATTTAATGATGTAAAATTTTCTCAAAACTTCAGCCTGTCCCATAGAGCTCCACTGAGTTTGCTCCGGGACAGCAAACTCAATGGGCAAACTCATGAATGAATTAAAGTGATGTAACCACATTTAACATAATAAAAAAATATATGTCCATGCAGATTCACATTCAATTTTTTATTTTTATTTTTTTATCTAATCAAGTTACAGGTGGGAGTAGCCAAAAATTGCACTCACAAAACTTCATATTACTCAAGAACCAGTATAAAGTTGTACTTCAGGAAATTAGAGTGATTGTTTGTAATGTACTTGGATGGACCAAACTGCATGTGTAACATCCGGTATTTTAAAAGGATAAAACACAATAATAAATCTTATCACCCATAACGCTTTTTTTTTTTTCTTTTTTTGTCACATTAGCCACCTAGTTATACAAAAAAATATGTTTACCCTGTAAAACGTATTATTCAAGAAGAGTATGGTGTCTGAAGGACAATTTTAAATGCATATTTTTTATAGGTATGTCATATATAGTTTTATTATTTTAGATGAATAGGTTTCTATAAGCAAAGCAGGACTGTCCCAAAAATATCCATAGCCATCTAAACTCTATTGTGGCTATACTATTAGATCTAATTGTTTGAAACACTTCAGCCCAGTCGCTTCTTTTTTCCACTTTGTCCAGGTCTGTAGGTGCACCGAGCCACACAGTGAGACAGGTCATGTGATCCAAACACCAGCACCAGACCTGAAGGACAAACAGGCTTCACACTGTGCTTCTGTCAGGAGCAGGTCCAGTCTGGCTATTATTATCCTTCCCCTCTCTACCCCTATTTTCTCTCCCTTTCCTTCTCCCCTTTTCCCGCTGTGCTGATGAGGGATGTGCTGCTTGTCCATTGATAATGACAGCGTGAACCCCACTGGTGCATGTGTGAGAAAAGACAAATGGAAATAAATCCTCTATTCATAAATAATGTCCAATGTCATACTGCTGTCCTCTCTGCTGTTCCCTGTGTATTGGAGCTGGCAGAGTTCTGCGGAGATCATCTATAGTCACATGTTTTTATGTATTATGTAATATGCAGACAATGGTGCAAGCATGAGCTCTCTAGGGCATCTACATTATTTGTCTATGTAAAAAGCAGGAGAATGCTTGTAAAAGGCTATAGCCCAATAAATAAAGGGATACTAAAATAATTAGTTATATAGTTGCAAAAGATAATTATATGTGAATTAAATGGTTTTAAGAATCACACTGGTGCAGATTGAAGGCCTCGCTTCTGTCAGTCTACCCCAGGGCAGCTGTGGCCCTAAAAGTATATATAGCTATAGCTATAATATAGCACTTTCAGAGGCTTTGTTGAGCCTGTAAAGCGCATTACAAATGTAAAGCATTATTATTAACTTTTTATGTATGTGGGATTCAATAAATCTGTTAAATAATGTCCATGAATGTCATGAAAATTAACACACATCAAACATTACTGTAATTTTAAGAATCTAGAAAGTATTGGTTTGTTTTAATCTTCCAAATTGTTTAAACAATCTTTTATATATATTCCCAAAAGCATAGCAATTACAATTTGGAGATTTTATATCAGTTGTAAAAAAAATTGCCCTAGAGTTTCCAGTAGGCTACCTATACAGCTTTGTTCCTTTCATTTTAGTGGATATGTTTACTGTATATGATACTCGACTGTGGTTTGAGAACCTCAGTAGACATCAGCAACAACATCCATTAATCAAACCAGAGTTGGCAGTAAATGCAAACATAATTTAATATTCACAGAATACATATTTTAGATTGACTAGACACAAATAACATTTCATATCTCTCAAGTTGACTTTGCCTTTCAAAAGTTATGTTGAAACAAATGCTCTCAATACAGAAAAAACACAAGATGTTGTCTTTGATATGTATTTAAAAGGGATATATGGTAAAACTGGTTAAAAAGTATAAAAATAAAGCTCTACCAACCTCAACTCAACAACAATTGATTGCACTGCGCTGATTACAGTGTAACTGGACCAAACCACCACATACCAACTAGTTTAAATACCCACAACTACTTGGCAATTTGCATTCTATGTTTTCATAAAATCTAAACACAGTTTAAAAGGTTTTTGGATAGAGTACAGTTTTCTATCTTTCAGCTAATATTTCTGACCATATCCAGTCTTCTTACTAATTCAACTAAATCATAAGAAATCAAAAGAAGATTTTGTTCGCAGAAGTGAAAAGCCATGATTGGCTAGAATTGCTAACTGTCTAATATCTAGTCCATCATTGTTGTAGAAGGTGTATATGGAAAAGTGTTTGGTGCGCAACTGTTCAAAACAACACAAACACAGGTATTACAATGTCACAAAAATAACACATTTTCTAGATATATTCTAAATATGTTGTCATGCGTCTAGATGAATCCTCTGGTGTCGCTTGAGATTGCAGTTCTGAGTAAAGCGTTTGCCACAGGACGCACAGCTGTAGGGTCTCTCTCCAGTATGTACACGGCGGTGGGCTTTGAGGTTACTGAGTTTGGTGAAAGTGCGACCGCACAGAGCACAGCAGAAAGGACGCTCTCCTGTGTGTGTCAGCAGGTGGGACTTCAAGTTACTGGGATGAGGGAAACATTTACCACACTGTCCACAGCGAAATATTGGCCTGGAACCATCCAAGTGTGAGTTTAAATTAAGAGAAGGGTTTGTGTGAAGGGAACTTGGAGACTGCTTGATGTTGATCCACGGGGCACCATTGCGGTTAAGATCATGTTTGTCACCTCTCTGAACAGACAAGGACACAGGGGGAGGGGCAGGGCTTACACCCTGTAAGTGAGATACATTGCCTGGTGTGGTAGTGCCATTTGTCTGAATGGTTGAAGGTCTTTTAATTGACCGCTGGAGTGTATTTGACCTGAAACTTGAACTCCCTTTAGCCTTTAGAACTTGAACAAAAGACTTATGGTAAATGCGGTTTTGTTTTGATGTTCCTGTTCTAACGATGTGTTGTTTTGGCAAAGTTGAGCGCTCACAGTTGGGCATTGCTTTGTTTACAGTGTCTGTCGGCACCTGCTCAGAATCAACAATGACCTCCTGTTTTATAGCTACACCAAAAACATTAGAGGTTGGCTTCAGGGATCCAGGAATAACCTTTGCATTAGACTCCAACTTTGTTGTCGTTTTTTGTGATCTTTTGGCTTCACAATCATTTTCAGCCATAGAGGCCACTTTAAGCAAGGTATTCTTGCAACTGTGTATAGCAGCATTTGTCTCCTGTTGTCCATAAGCAACCACATATGTCGCACAAATTTGTGGGTCTAATTTTTGTTGGACAATGTGTCTCAATAACTCATTATTATTGTCTTGTAACTCAGTCCTTGCACTTGTAGTCTGGCAATCAGGTCGTACTTCCCCTAAAACACATTAAAATGATATTGATTAGTTATGCAATCACTGAAAATTAGCAGAAGAAATAATATAAGCTCACCAAGAGTAACTCTCCACTCCTCCAAAGTCAAAGACGAACAGGATGTTGGCTCAACAACTTCTTTCTTTATGTTGTCAATTAGTTTTACAGGGTCAGATGCATTAACCTTAATAAAAGATCAAAATATGCATGTGTAAGATGTGTTTAAAGTCTGCAGAGCACAAGTTTACAATTATAATATTGATATTGTTACCTTACCTGTGGCGCCCAAACTGGGCTGAAGGAAGCAGCCGTCTTTTCCAGTTCATGTATTAGCCCAGATTTACTTACATGGTTGCTACTATTAACATCATCAACCTTATGGCCTCCCCTAAGATAATCTGAAATAGAACACATTTAATAGCACAGTACTTAATTATATACAAGGACCACATGTATCTAAAATAGCAATTGACTATTAACTCAAGAATGCCTCCCCTAAGATTCATCTCTTTTATAGAATAGTAGTGGTCCCTGAGAGATTGTATTATACATATTTTATGTACTTGTAATGATTTGAGCTAATATCTCTTGTTGGTAGAACAACATTGGAAATTTTAGACCTTTCCTCAACTCAGACATCAGCTGTCACAGCAAGTGAAATTTATTATAGATGACACGTACAGAGACAAACCAACATTGTTACTGCCACGCTGCTCCACTGAGAGACAGAGGGGAATCATTCCTGCCTGTTGCCATCAAACTGCTGAACTCTGTGTTGTAAAAATCTCCCTGTATAATTATTTTGCAATATTCTGTTCATATCTCATTGTTGTATGTCAAACTGTATGAAGAGATGTAGATATGTTATGAGGGTACTTTTTTATTTTATTTTATTTTTTTTATTTAAGTTTAAATGTAAGTTTATTTTATTTTTACTGGGGGTCTCATTAATAGGTTTATTATAATTATTTTCTTTATGTTACTGATATTTACATTTATTTTTGATTGTGTCTAGTTTTCTGTTGTTTGGTTGCATGTCTGTAACAAAAATAATTTCCCCTTGGGCATGAATAAAAATTATTCTGATCATTTTGCATTACACTTCATTCATTTAACATCATCGTCAAATCAGTAACTGAACCATCACTTCCTCCACTAACCTAACCTAACGTTATAACACATGCATTTTACCTGTGTGTTCTTTTTGCTTTTCGTCTTCGTCCTTTATGGCCTCAACACACTCCTCAGTCCTCGGTTCATTGGCTCCTTGATCATTCAGCTCATTCTCAGTCCTCTGCAGCTGTGCCCTCAGTCTCTCTACCTCCTGGCCCCTAGCCTTCAGCTCCTGCAACAGACTGTCCTCCACCAGCCGGGTCACTTCGTACATGGCCGTCTTCACCACAGTCTCCATCACGTCTGACAGCTGGGTTTGGAAAGTCACTATCAGGGTGTCTATGTCCGCCATGACAGGGTCCCCTTGGTAATAAAGGTGCAATAACAAAAAACGCGTGATGGTAGATAACTGTAAGAGCCTCTAAATTGTTCGATGCTATTTCACGCCTATCTCTTGCCTACCTCAGCACAAAGTCCTTGGTAAACTTATCATAAAGGTTATCATTCACTTTAGCCTTGTGAAGCAAACAAGCATCTCCCAAAAATTAGCATTGCATCGCACGGACGATATTGAAATACATAGGTCCCCGTAGGAATTATATAGCTGGTAATGTCTCTTTCTGTCTCTAAATAGTACATTTATGTAAATATCTCGTAGTGAGATAGCTCCTCTTCATGTGTTTTGTATTTAAGCTCACGTCATTTCATTCCAATACGGTGTCTCTGCAGAGTCAAAATTAGAAAACGCGTTTTTTCTTCTCTTCCTCTTGACAATGGTCCAGCAATTTTTCGCGGAAATCATGTGCTGCCCCCCATAGTCTAGGCAAGGCTGAGAAATGTTTTTCTATCTGCAAATATTTTAATCGTTACGTCGATCGAAAATGCGGTGTTTTCTTGCAGTAAATAATACAATAATCGCTAGCCTATACCAGTAGAATTAAGTCTACAAGTACATTTTTGTTTTAGTTTTGTTTCAGAGAATCATTAGAGAATATGAATACACTACTTGACAATCACACAAAAATCTATTTTTTATTTCATTTTTGATTAAAATAGTTTCTTTCATAAAGTTGACTCTGAAAAGAAATAATATAAAAAGCCAGATCAATTACACCAAACACAAAAAACATAACAATGCAGGCATTATAAAACAAAATCACAATATCAAATATTTAGAGACATGAAAAAGTATTGTATAGAGTCAAAACTAATTATAAAAAACTTCCCACAATTAAGGCGCACTTTCTGGTGGTGGATTTGCTTGTCTCCATGGAGATTTGCTTGCATTGCGCCACTGTATCGCATTAAACTCATCTGCCTTGCATTTACTTTATTTTAGGTGTTTTATTGCTCAAAAACACATTGGAAAAAAATGCATTCTTACTATGAGTAGACCCATTTCTTCACATATCTGATAGTTATTTTGGCCAGGTAGTGTTAGCTTGCTTACCTTTCACAGAAAGAATTTATTTGATATTTGATATTAATCTCTGAATATCTGTGAATCCACAAACTCATGATAATCAGTCTTGAGGTACTCCCCCTGTAAGGTTCAAATTCATCCAGCAGCCCAAAGACCAATGACAGAGCAGCACTGAAGTTAGTGCAGGACCCAAAGGCGAAGCGCCTAAGCGAACTACAAACAACCATGGCCACTTCATCTTATTTTAGCCAAAATACTGACTATTTTGTTTTTGAAAAATGTGCAGAAGGTCTGCACTTTGTGCATTTGCAGACAGGAAAATGTCTGTGTTGTCCTCTCAACTAGAGAAGCAAAAGATTTTTTGGTTCTTGTTCCACTGTTGTGACACTTCCACCAATCAAATTAAAATATTTGTCTGCACTGTCCCGATCATATTCAGCAAGAGCCATTCCAGACTGATAAATTTGTAAAACTAAATTCAGAGTGTTATATATATATGAAACTGGCATGAGCTAAGTTAGCTAGCTGCTTGTTTGCATGAAGATAGACGAGTTTACTGCTATATAGTGGAAAATTTACGGCAAAGCAATAACTTCTCCATACAGACAAGCAGGTGGCAGATCCTCCACCAGAAAATGTACACAGTGCACCTTTAATAAAGTATTACTGATCGGGCGCATGTTTTCGCTGATGTGATTTCAGATGATCAAGCCTTTTAAAGCTGAGTCCACAAACAAGGCAGCAGTATGGCCGTTCTCCTGTGTGTGTTCGCTCATGTACCTTCAAAATATCCGCCCGAGTGAAGCTTTTATCACACATAGAGCAATGATGAGGCTTCTCTTGTGTGTGTATTCTCTGATGTAATTTCAGATTCCAAAGACGACTAAATTTGTTCCCACAAACTGCACAACTATATGGCTTGACCCCCATATGCTCACACTTGTGTTTCTGTAACTTGAACAAAGATGTAAATGCCTTACCACAGTGGCCACAAAGATGCGGCCCTTGACTTTTGAGGTTACAGTTGCGAGTGAATGTTTTACGACGTTGGTTGCATAAATATGGAAGGCCTTTCTCTGGCTCTTTGTGCGTCTGCTTGTGTGCCTTCAGAGTAGCAGAGTCAGGGAAAGTAGCAAGGCACAAGTTACATGTATGTAGTCCATTTTCCATAGTCTGTTGCTGCAACATCTCAATCATATGAGATATATCTGTGATGGTATTTGTTTCCCCAAGCATGTCATTTGATCTATCTGAAGGCATAGTACCAACACAGTTAAGCTCATCCCTTACATTTTGATCTGAATCCACACAATCAGAATTTATATTGTTTGGATCTTGCAGGTGTCCATCCTCATTTATTAGTAAACAGTCAATGTCTTCACTAGGGGAAGACCAGGTCCCGCTATTTTCTTTTCTTTCAACTGTCTGACATGTTTGAGGTTCATCTGCTGTGTCTTCATATTGGCCCATATATACAAGGTCATCATCATCGGCATTGTCTATGCCAGTAACATTTGTATCTTCATAGCTCAAGTTGTTCATGTTGTCCATGTCATAACGGTTTTGAAACAAAGGGTCAGATGAATGATCCGTGTCACCATTTTGTTCAGACTGTTTCTGTTCAAAGGTGTCTTCCCAGTTGAGTGTGTATTTAGAGTCACTCAGTTGGCCACTTGATCCAGGAATATTGGGTTCATCTAAATGAATAAAGGGAGAAGTTTGAGGAAACCGAGGAATATGATGCATTGCTTATTGAATTACTTTTTTACTGGTAACTACCTGTCAGTGTCTGACAAATATATAAAAAAATAATAATAATAATCAATGACAGGTTAAATCTAGACATGCTAATCTAACAGTAGAGTGTGAATGGAGTGAAGGTCACATGCAAATTATACAATAAAAAGTGTAATGCAGTTATCACTTGTGTAGCCCAGATACTGTACTTACCATCACTGCTGTCCCTTTTCAGAGCAAACTTTGACATGTCCTGAAGATCTGAGGACCTTTTCCCTCTATTCAGTTTTTTACTTTGGGCACATGTGGACTGTTATTCAGAAAAAGCAGAGTATGTCAATAGAATAGTAACAGTGAAATGTTATCAATCTTGTCTGTCCTACCAAGGAGGCTTTGGGAGAGTTTTTCACTTCATCTTTTACTTCCTCTTGTGTCTGAGGACTGTTGACGTCTTCGGACATTTCACTTTCTTGTTTGACAAGTGATTCTGTATAAAACAATTGGGCATTGGGTTAGTCATAGTCACATAACATAAACAGTAGTGACAAGACAAATACACGTCATACTTTTACCTGTCTGCACTTCTGTGGTCTGCTCACTTGACGCCTGCTGCCCTGCTCTTGTGCCCCTGCAGTTAGCACATCTCTGGTTGGCGTCTGCCTCTCTTTGCTTCATTCGACTCTCAGACAACTGGAGTTTTCTTTGCAGAGTCTTCACCTGTTCTTTGCAGCGGGTGACCTCTTCTAAGAAAGTGTCCTCCACCAAACGAGTGATCTCAAACATTGCAGCTTTAAACACAGCTTCCATCACCCCAGAAAGTTGGGACTGAAACGCTACAATTGTCTCCGCCATATTTCATGGGAAAGGACTCACTCCTGCTAAACTTTCAAATTGGACCCCAAAACGCAAACCTGAGGCAAAGCTGCTTGTATTCATTTAGCAATGCAACTTATTAGCTAAAGAAGACCTACGACGTGTTTCGAAACAAGTGCGTCTTCCCGCGGAAAAATACAGCCCCACATATACAAACAATGTAACAAATCAATTACTGAAAACGTGTTCTATCTAACTTTACGTTTTCATCTGAATAAAGTGTTTTTAACGCAGGATTTGCGCTCTTCTCTGTGATTTCTCTCAGAATTCCGTAAACAATCGCACTTCCGGAAAGTACGGCAACTGTATCGGGACAAGTCGCAAACCAGATCCACAGATGCAGCAACTCCTGCGGCCTGTGAAAGACATATCTTACCAAAAATGTAATTCTCGTGCGCAAACCTACTCTGAACTTTCCACATTCGTTGTTCTTTTGGATGAACTAAATATTGGCACAAAGTAGGGCATAAATGATGCGCAATCTTTGGTGCAAAAACAACTCGTGCGTGAGTAGTCTGCATTGCTATTCCGTACAGGCAGGGGCAGCACAGGACTGGACACCTGTCGTCCCCACACGCAGTGTAGAAGAAAAACAGGAGAAGACCATAAAACGGAAATATAAAGATCTATGTGGAAATATGAGTATTATTATCGCGTAATTTAAGTAGGGGCAGATATAATAGACTGTAGTGCACTCACTAATGTGTGATTAGTGCGGTGCGAATTCTCGCTGACGAGCTGTGAATTTACAACTTGACAAAGAAGGAAATTCCCCAAAACCTGAAAAAACTTTTAACAGACCGCTTCGTTTTGTTAATTTCAAGAAAATGCCTCAATATGCGAAATCTACAATTTTGAGTAGTTGACTTTTTGAGTAGTTGACTTTTTGTTTAACTGTTTAACTGTTTAACTCAAGATAATTTCTTACACCGTCCTCCACACCAGTGAGCGGCGCAGTTCCACCGATCCACAAACCGAAACACAAAACCAGCACCAGCACCTCGGCGTGTTCACGGCGAAGGCAGACATGTTGACCGTGTTCGTAGTAACAAATATTCGCAACAAACTATAGACACTCAACGCAAAAGACGCCTTTCTTGGAATTTACAACACATACTAACCTTAAAGATGTCGACAGTTGGCATAAGGAAGAGGTACACTTCTGCTATGGAGAGGATTATAAAGAACGCGGTGTCCGAGAGCGGTAAAGTTTTGGAGACCATCATTGCGGAGCTGAAGGCTGAAGTGCTGAGAGTCAAGAGTGAAAACGAGAATCTAAAGATCAGATGCAGTCAGTTTGAAGAAGTAGTGAAAAAACGCAGTATTTACAGAGAGACTGGGACATCTCCTGAGCCCTATATTATTGAGAGGTGCGACAAAGCTGTCCAGTGTGGTGAGTCATATTACTCACTCTTCAATCCCGCCTGTTTTATTTAATCTTTTATGGTCTTATATTTACACATGTATATATAAAAAGTTCTACATAGCAGCTGCTTTCATCTTAGACTAAGGAAAAACACGTAGCTTGAGCCTACCTATTTAACAATTGAGCTAAATGTGTTTGACGAGCTTTCTGTTAATATCTATCAGTGTAAAATTCTTCTTAGTATATCACATGGCCAACTGGGTAGTTGGCCATTTTAAAGAAAATTACATATATTTGGTCAATCCTCTGTAATTGTAACTTTATTAACAAGCATATAACAACACTTACAAAAGCTCATCCTTGAATGCTCATTTCATGACTTGTCCTGGAGTCAGCCACTAGATGGAAGTAATGTGCCATTATCTGATACTAAAGGGGCGCTGTCTGACAGATTTTCATATCTACGTGGGGAAGTGATACACAATTGATAATAAAATACAGTAATTATTATTATATTAATCATGTTACTTTATCCTATGCGCAAACAGACACAATTGTACTACTTTTTTGTAGATTTTTTTTTTTTAATCTCCATGTGTTTATGTTCACAGAACTTGCTTTCCATCAACCTGTAAACATGGATCCAAATATCTCAGACAACGAAACACAAAGTGAATGTTCATTTGGGCCTCATTATGAAAAGGTACATACTTACCACATTTCAATTTGAAATGTCACGGTTAGCAATATATGATATAAATACTGTTATTGTTATATTTATGTGTTAATTTCAGGAGTGCTCTAATGATTCTTTTTCATTCATAAATATGAATGAAGCTGAGCATGTTACTTATGACTCACTTGGTAAGTCATGCTGTATTTAACTTGAACTAGTCGCTGAATGAAATATTAAAATACGCTGATTTAATATTATTACTGTTTTTAGATATATCAGATGAAACCCCACATGAAAAGTCATTTGACCAGGAAAGAAACACAAATGACGACAAACCCAAACAGAAAAATAAGGAAAGCATTAAATATTCTGAAACATTTAGCTGCCCATCAGACCAAGTAATTTTAACCACATCTCCACAAGTTGAACTGATTGAAGAGCATGAAAGCTGTTATGAAACTTCTGAAATGGAAATACAGGAAACGTGTCAAGAGGATGTTGGCATTGATTGTGCTAAAACGGATGAATCCTTTTTGGAATGCCAAGTAGAAAGCCAAAAAGAAGTTAACGAGAGAATAACTATTTATATGCAAGAGGAAATCTCCACAGTAAAGGATGGTGTAACTTGTGAAAAATCCAAACCAAAAGATTCATGTGTTGTTGCTCAGCAACAGATTGAGATAACAGAGATGGAAGATGAAATTGATCCACAAAGCAAACTTTATTCATTTGAATTGAAACCTGACAATGTTTCTTCAGCTATTACAACAAATGCTGACCAGCTAATAACTCCGTCAAAAGTGGCCGCCTTAACAGTTACTCCTACTGGACCAGAAATTGACAGTACAGCATTTCAGTCCTTGTCTACTGAAGATCCACATGCAAGAAAAGCACAGAAAATCTCACAATCTCTGAAGTATCCATATTTTTTGAGAAGGCAGAGGTGCACTTCAGTAACCTTGGAAGATGCCATGCTTTTGCTAGACGCAGTCAACCTACATGAATTTAAATCCTCAACCCCAAAGAAAGCCCAAACTAAGCATTCTTTAAGACATGCAACAACAACAAGAAAAAGACGTAACAACCCAGAAATAACGCAAACTTTTGTATCAGATACAAAAAATTTAGAAGAAAATGCATGTCAGTCTGAAACTGTACAGCCACAAATGGCAGAAGCTATAGTAGAAGGTTGCCCTGCTAACATGGGTAAAGAGGGGCAACAACATAATCAGGAAACTACCTCACTTACCATACCATCACCACTTCAAGCTGCCATAGATCACAGCATTCTTATGGTAACACCTACAACACTCAGGGCAGTTACTGAAACGGATTCAGTTAGCATGGACATTGAGGACCACCAACATGATCTTAAAATTTTGACTTTGCCCACCCATCAGTCATCTGCTACTGCTACGACTAATACAACTCCCAATACAACACTGACAAAACAAGGTGAAGATATGCAAGTTGTAAACAACAACACCGCTATCATGTCCACTGATGGCCAAGGACATGATCAGATAACCACTACTACTCCTGCTTTTACTGTTGAACCAGATTATGTAGTACAACCAATAATTCGAAGTGTAACACCTTCAAAACAAGATGAAACCTTTGAAGCAGTAGATCTTAATGAATACCCAATTGAAAGTGTGACAACCTGTGTGGATACTGTGCTTTTGTCAACATCAACTGAGCTGGCTGAAGTGGCACATGCTACAGCAGACGAGACTCAAAATAATATGGTTGACGTCACACCTCCCTCTGTTATGTTACCTCCAGAATCATTAATACAGTCTGAATCTGAGCAAACGCAAACAAAAGTTGATGAAACAGAAAGTGTTGCCCCGATCAGTGTCCATTCATCTCTTGACATTGAGAGCCAAGAAAATGACATTACATTTTCTCTTGGAGATTTACCTCCAAAACCACCACTTAACCCTGTAACTCAACACACCCTCCTTCTAAAAATGCCAGGAGAAACAGGTGATAAATGTGACTCGGTTCTTAAAACCATTACTTCTTCATCAACTCTGTCTCCTGCTCAGCTCAGTGCTGTTGTGTCAGCTGTCCGTTCAGCTCAGAACACAAGTGTATCCACAGGACCTTTGGCAAACATACCCAGTGGCAAAAAGGCACTTGTAGCTGTTCCTTTTTCACTTAAATCTGTAATGAAGCCACATCATAAAATTATAGTAATACCAAGACAATGCAAAATCTCACCATCACAGTCGATAACAAAAGATAAGTCAGTTGTACTGAAAAAGAAACTACAAACAGATGCAACTACTACTGTCATTTCGAATGATGTTAATCTAGTCCCTGGTACTGGTGACGATAATACTACTCTTGAACTAGACAAGCAGCAATTGGCATCAGTAACTACTCAGGCACTTCCCGAATCGTTAGATAGTTTGGAAATTGAACAAAACTCCCCTGTTCAAGAAAACTTCCCATGCAAAAACACTGCACAGGTTAAATTAAATAGGTTGCCATTTCCAGTATCATCGGCACAAACTGTATCTGTCGCCAACATGTCACCGCTTGAAGAGAAAAATGCACCAAACGGCTCATCAGTAAAAACAATAAATTCAGAAACTGCTACAAGTCAACCTGCAGCCCAGCCACTTCAAGATGATTTAACCAGTACTGTAATTGACACCTCTCCTTCTAATTTGTCCAGTAAGCATGTTCAAACATCTCCTAAATGTAAAATCAAATCTACTAGCCAGTCAACTACTATTGTGCGGCTTTCACCTGTTGTGTCCAATGATCACTCATACCCTCAGCACCGCATGACCAAATCCCAATTCTTGGCTAAGCTGGAAGTTTCACCTGTCACTCAAGATTCAGAAAAGGTCTGTATTGAAAGATCCTCTACAATGTTCCCGGTAGAAAGTGTAATATAATTACTTCTTTTTACTTGTTTGCAGGCTGGCTCAAGTGGGAAGGATGTCCCTAAAGCTTCTCTTGTGGATCGGCTTAGAAGTCACCTCAAAACTCATACAAAAACTACAAAAAAAGTACAAGATGGCCTAAATCTCACAATGAAGACTACAGATTTCATACCAATAAACCAAGAGATTTCTAGTCCTGACCAAGAACAACAGAGTGAAAATGTGAATTTGCCAACCACTTTAGCTTGCATTGATGACAATAAATCTGCTTGTCCAAATATATTTAGAAGTCCTATTAAAACCTCCCCAGTTACCAAAAGGGTTTCAAACGTTAAACAGGTTAAAATTAAAAATAGTCCAAAAACTGATCAGATGACACCAATTAAGCCTGTCAAGAAACGTAGATTGAAAAAGGGAGGAGCAAGCAGTGAAAATATCCTTTTACGAGGTAATTTATCTCCAATGCGTAATAAACTCATCAATAGCAATGCACTGTTAAGTTGCGTAAGAAAGGGCTTAATGAAGAAGTCATTTTTATGCAAGTTTTGTCGAAAGGAATTTGTCAAAAAGAAAGACATTGAGGAGCATATCCAGGTGCATGTTGGAAAGAAACCATTTCAGTGCAACATTTGTCATAGAAGGTTTTCACGAACAATGGAGCTTTCAAGACATCTGAAGAGACACAACGCTGAGAAGAAATACCAATGTACATCTTGTGGTAAAGCATTTATTGAGTACAACAATTTAAAAAGGCACACATATATTCACACAGGGGAGAAACCATACTCATGTCCACACTGCCCGAGGGCCTTTACACAATCAGGCCACATGAGGACTCATATTAAAAATCACCATAAAGACACTCAACGTTAACTTGAGATTTGCAATAGATCACCAAAAACATTTTGTTGACAAGGCTTGTGAGATGGACTCTCAAGCTGTTGTTACTGGGTGGTTGAGGGAATGTTCTGATGTAAACAAAAAAATCTTTAAAGTAATATTGAATTTTAATTATGTGCCTTTTTGTTACAGATGGCATACAGTGTTATTACCATTGCATGTTGTTTTTCTGCAGTTTAAAATGCTTTTACTCTGTTAACAGAATGTGAGGTTTACAGTAAATCTGTATTGACTTATTTTACTTGTTCACAGTAAATTGATAATTTGGCTAAATGTAGCCTATAGTGTTATTTTTGTTTTTGTATTATTGCTTTTGTCATACTGTGTGTATATTGTAATATATTGTTTATTTTTCAAAGAAAAAAGCTTGAATTCCTATTGATCCGGTATTGGTGAATTTTGTTATTGGCAGGATAGTTTAGTTTATTAGAAAGTTGTATACTGATTTACAGTTTGAGATTTTGTAACATTCAGTCATTTTAATCATTCTGATGAACAAGATTTCAATCATTTTCCCCACCTGACAACCCTGTTTACATGTTCAGAGCTTAGTTATTGTTTGAGGGGAAAACCATTCCAAATCTTTAATTAGTCAACGTGAGTCAATCATTTTTGAAAAATATATTTGCAATATTTAATATATGTCAAATATATTAACTTTAATCCTTTGTCTATCATCCTGCAAAAATCTTTGGTCCACAGCGCTGCATATTAACATTTACATAGTCTGTACGTTTATTAATTTGGCCTGACAATAAACACTGAAAACAAAAGCGACAACATCACCAGAACAGACAGTCTCTCAGCAGGAGCACTTGCGCTGCGTTCGATGGAGTGGTAACATTTTCCAACATTTCCAATTTTATCAACAGCTACAATTTCTACCACTTGTGAACAGCAGGAGGCGTTGTATCGGTACTGAGCAGGATCTCCGTGGTTGACTTCGGTGAGATTCCCGTTGCCCTGTTGCAGTTTCACGCTGTCGATGCCGGTGCCGTTTCCGTCTGTGAGGTTCGCCACGAGTTCCCACGCAGAACTATGGCACTGAGACAGATCGTCGGGACAAGCGACTTGTACACTGATGATTTCACACAAGGGCGGGTAGAAATCTGTAATCTAGTAGAGAAAAAACGAATTAATATGAGAATATGTATGTGTATTGTCTATGTAAAGAAATCCATTACCATATAAACTGGTGCCACAAGATTACTTTTTTTTTTTTTTTTTTTTTTTCCAAAAAGCAGCATGAGATGTATATTTTATATCGCCGGACAGGGAGCTGAACATATGTAGAACCCAAACTCCTCCAACCCCTCAGGAACATGCTGCTGTTATGCTTGAGCAGAGCAAAATAGGCACACAAGCATACAAGGCTCGTTTTGGATCTCTCTGTAGAACCCGCGAGAGAATCAGTGGCTATAAACTGCAGCTCAGGAACACAGCGAATGATTGATTTGAATGAATAATTTTTGGACCAGCTTTTTCTTGAAGCCCACAATATAAAGGAAAATGATGTGAGGTCTTGGAGCGAGTGAGACCAGGCGCACAAGTGCGCACCCGACTGTGCCAAGCGCAGCAACGCGGGATAAGCACAGATATTCACATGGACGGGACGGGACGATCCAACTTTACATGTAATGCTCGGAGCTGCAAACCGTTGGTTAAAGTGCACAGCGAGCAACAACAGCCTAGAGGTTGTAAAGGCTCTTGGCTGTTGTGGCAAAAGCCAGAGCGTGCGCCTTTGGTCGGTGGAGTAGGACTGCTATGAGGTCTATCATGTCATTAAACATGAGCAGTCTCAGTGATTAAGCGTTTGGCACGATCGTCCCCTGCGTACTGGTACAGATCATACAAACTGACAAGACCTGCTCAAAGCTTCTTGCCCTTAGTCATTATATTATAGCTCACATAATATGCCCACGATAAAATGAGACTGAGGGTCTGGGATAGATCGCTAAAATACTCAAACCTGCATGGGTGACATCTAAAACCTCTTCAGAGGGTGAGGGAAAAATATAATAATAATAATAATAATAATAATAATAATAATAATAATAATAAAGCTAAAGGCTTTTAAAGAATGAACAATCATCAAACAACTGTTCCTTTCGTATTAACTTCTCTAGTGACTATTTTTGTTTTTACCTTTTCAAGAACAGAGAGTCTCAGAACAACATAATTGGAGTCAGAGCCTAGAGAAGCATCCAGTGTCAAGGTGACGTCTGTGCCTGAGATTGTGCCAGCAGGGGGCGTTATGGTCAACGTGGCATTGGTGTATTGTCCCGGAATCAAACTGAGACTGTAAAAGTAAAAACAATCACTGTAAGCAGGTGCAAACTTTAGCTTTATATGCTCTAAGGGAGATTATTTTACCTGCTTGGGTAGGTCATTGAGAAATCCCTGTCATTTCGAGCATTGATTTTATATTGGCCTCCAGCACCATTTGTAAAGACACTAAAGGGCAGTGTGAATACTTTACCTGGCTCCATACTGCTGGATACAGTGGCCTAAAAAACAGCAAAAGTTATATTGTTATAATTATACTCACTGCCGCCTGGTCTGACTAGCTTTTGATGAGCACACAGATCATTACAAACCAACCTGGATGTTGACTTTAGAGACAGACATCTGAGTGGTGGACTGTCGCTGAAACTCTGTGTTTGAAACTGTATCTATTCCTTTCACACGAACCACAAACTCTTCTTTGGGCACAAGTGGGACAGTGGCCAGGATCACTCCATTCCCCATGTCAGAGATCGTAGCATTGGTAGAGCCAGAGCTGGACACCGTAATTAAACTGACTTCCTTTATTTTCAGAGAACTGGGGCCTTTTCTACCCATTACAGGCAGCATCAGGTTGGCAGGCTGACCTAAAGAATGTAAGATAAAGTAAAGATTTGCCTGTGATCATGAAGATTTTCAAAGATGTTGAATATTGCTTTATCATCTGATATTACCTTCTTGTGGGCGTCCTGTTAGTACAGAGTATCCTGGGTGAGGGCCTTCAAATTTTTCTACGAAATCATAGATGAAGGCAATGGTACTCTGACCTGCAACACAAATACAGAAGAAATCTCAGATCTTTGTTAATAACAACCTGCAATTTCATTATGGCAGTTGAATAATTAGGTAGGCTATGTATTTTTTTTTATTATTTATTTTTTTATTGATCTTGATTTAACTAGGATAGTCCTACTGACATTAAGAATCTCTTTTTAGGAGACTATTGAACATTGTTGTACATTGTTGAGTTGTACATGGTTTTAGTGGTAGGGGAAACTGGAGAATCCGGGCCTTGTTGCTGTGAGGCTCTAACTGCACCACTGTGTCACCAAATGATTTAAATTACTTAACGTACCTGTTACTTTGACTGTGTATGGGTTGTTAGATGTGATGTTGATCTGCCAGGTTCCTGTAGCTCTATCAGCATTTAAACTACTGCGCCAAAGGTTTCCAACTGGTTTAATAGTTGCCAGGGCACCAGTAGTTTGGCTGCTACTTTGGGTCACACCTAAAATACAAAAACAGGTGCATCATCTATTCAAGTTCACTTATTTAACTGTGTTTTAGGCTTTTTACCAGCAGGATTTTTCAGTGTAAAACTAATAGATGTGCCAGTAATGTAGATGGTGATGTTTTTCAGGGAATCATCCAAACTGAATGAGAATGTGTCTGGCTTTCCAGGGTTCCTGTCTTGTTGAAGAACTGTCACCTAAACACAAGCACAGGTAATAGGTTAAATTCCTCATAAAGCAGCATATGGGTTTATAACTTGTTCGGTCATGGATATTAGTTAATTAATTAGTTAGTTGGTCTTTGGGAAAAATAAATGTGGATTTTATATCGAGAATTAGAGCGAGTTTCAAGATGGGCAATACTGTGCCATATTAGTTAAGAATGAATCATTCTGCAAGGTGTAACCAATCTAGTCCAGAGTAGCTTAGTACTCACTGCTTACTATTCTCAATTTAAATGTATAGATTAAGGTTTGCAGAAACAAAAAAGCAATTAACATGGCCATCAATTTTCAGTAATTGAGAGAAAAAAGTCTATAATGCCCAATATTGTCGCAGTCTTACCAGAGCAGATGTGGATGTGTCCAGGATGATATCAGTGGCCTGTGGTAGCTCGCCCTTGGTTACTTGAATGGCCTGTCCTCCTGAAGCCAGAGCCAGGTCTTTGTAGTCGTTAAATGTTCCCCCTCTTGTTGAGCGACGTCGTCTTCTAAGGTTTGTCATGAAAAAGTTCACCTGTGGAGGTTCAGTGGAGGTTGTTAAAGCTGAGGTATCTGACTTAAAGAATTTTATAGCAGGAGGTAGATATGTACACTGCTACTCGTGGCTCTAACTTGTCCCTAGTGCTCACAAATCTTTTGTCTCTTGTCTGACCATTGGGTGTATAACAAAAAGCAAAAGCAGATGCTGCCCAACTCCTGAAGCAACTAAGTAATCTGCTGCTTTTGGTGACCAGAGAAATCAACTTGAAACCTATGGCTTTAACAGTCCAGATTTGACTGTGTTAGTGGTAGTCTTGATTAGTGGATGCCTATAAAACCTAGGGTTGCTGGTTTAAGACCTGTCTCTGGTACTTTAAAGTCTATAAAGTTTTCATACAATAAGAGTATGGTATTCCAGCTTTGTAATTTATTTGCACACAATTTTCTATAGGGTTCTTGTCCCACATTGTATTATGTCTTTGATGAGTTTACATCTAGTCTCAATATGTTTTTAGTAATGATTTAAATGTTTAAAAACCCGTTTATGGTTGATGAGTCCCATTTTAGTCAATATTTTGTCTTTAAATATGTAAAATTACATAGCACTTATAGATGATTCTTTGAAAAAGGTGGACTGTCCAAATAACTGACAACTGGTACTGTATCATAGGTTAATTTGTGAGGCATTTGTTCATTTTTAATATAATGTATTTACCGTTGACTTGGTTGTTCTGATTAGAGCAATAAGTGTATCTTTGAGGTTGGCATCTTTGGCCGAAGCATCAGTGAAAACATAGATGTTTGAGTAGGAGGGGGCAGTTGTCAAGGCCAGCTGCAAAACAATCAGTTTATTAGATACATTTACAGTAATAATGAAAGATAAATGTTTTAATTTTAAGTACCTGAATACCCGAGTAACACATCTCAGGCTCATCACCACCTCCTTGTGCCTTAAGTTTTGAAATTTCCATTTTCATGATCTCAGGATCTACTGTTTTGGTAACAGGTCCAAATTCTACATGTCAACAAAAGGGTAATGGAATTAAATCATACATTTATATCACCATAGCTATCAACAGATATGAAAGGTCATACTAGGGTCATTGAAAGGCACCAAAATATACTCAGATGGTTCATCCTGCGTTCCCTTTTTACTGTCAATGATTTCATATACCACCTTCCGGGCTTCTTCAATATCATCCGACATGCTGCCAGTTGTGTCAATGACAAAGCACACAACCGAGGAGCGAGCAATGCCCAACATTCTGCAATGAAAAGAAGCAAACATCCCTATTTTGCTGTGTGAAAGTCTAAGAGACAGACACACAAAAAGCACTGTATAAGTAATTAACAGTAAGCAGGTAAATAAGGTTAACCTGAGAAAGTCATTGTCACCGGCGGCCAGGCGAATGTCTTCCAGTAGCTGTAGTGTAGCTGCCGTGGCAACATTCACCGCTGCGTCGTGGTTTTCCTGGTTGTCAGTTCGTCGCTCGTCTTTGTGAATGCCCCCACGAGGAACTGCAAGACTGGTCAGGTCCGATGGGCCACCATGACTGCATTTACCTGCACAGAAAAGCACATGATGCATTTTTGTGTATCCTGCAGTTTATGTGGAAAATGTGTAAGCATTGCAGCTGCCACTTATTTTATGGCATATCCTTGATTTTGTTCTTATTTTGGGTATGCCACAGTGGATTAATTGGAATGTGCACATTTGAAGACTACAGTGAGAGTTGAAAATATATCTTTGTATTAATTTTATTGGCCATCCTCAGTTTGGTGATTATGATATAAATTATGCAATATACTGTATGTCTGTCAGTAGTACCAGAGGGTTTTGCATTTGAGAAGATTCCCATGTATCCGGACGTCAGCTTCCCCTGATTCAGGATGTTGGAAAGGATTTGATTGCCACAAGTTCCTCCGGCACAATCACTGCAGGTAGGAGTGCTTATATCTATGACACAAAAACGACTATTTGACTGTGTGGAAAAAAATGCTATTAGTATATTTTCAGCCATTGCAGTATTGATATGATAAGACAGATAGAGACTAATTCATGACCCATTTTTCTTTTACAACTTTACAAACATCTGTTGTGATAAAAGAGATGTATTAATTTTGTCCCTATTTAGTCCACTGGTTGATTTTGAAACAATTCAGAATGGTAAATTATAACTCACTGCAATATGTGTTTCCATTACGTAGTTTTACAATATAAGTTATGTCACTTATTTGACAAGTTTATCAGCAATTTCAAGTTAGCTTTTTCTGGAATTTTCCCTCTAATTGGAGTACCAGTGTACGCACCTGCTATGTTTTCTATAGGAAGATCTTGTCGAATGAGACTGAGATATGGTTCTTTGTGACCCAGCTCCACCCAGTTACTGTGGCTGTAGAAGTCCTAGAGGTCCATAGTAACACACACATCATTAGTCATCAGGTCATTTAGTAACTGCATGCAAAGAAAATAAATATGTTTTATTACAAGTCAAACCACTGTGGAATGTTTGTCATATGCATTTAATGATAAACAGACATTAGAGACCACATTAAGTTTAATATTTTTGCACTTTATTTATGTCTACTCTTTTTGATATACCTGTACATTTCTCCTTATTCATATTCATTTATACTACAAAGCATTGTGTAAGTTAGTCTGTGCAACCATTTGAAGTGCAATAGTGTCTCAGTGGTTAGAGCAGTGGTCTCCCAGCCTGAAAGTCAGAGGATCAAGCTCTTGTGTCCTTAGGCAAGACACGTCCCCCAGATTGCCTAGTATAAATATGATGTGTGCGTGAGTGTTGATGGTAACAACAGCACTAGCCTTATTTCTCTCACCTGTAGAGTGTGAAGTATCTTGCCCAAAGTCTCTCTGGCTGCCTGGAAGTTCTCATTTCGAATGTTCGCTTTTATGGCCGCTACTCCCTCAGTGATCAGACTCCTCCCCTCAAGGAACGCCTCAGAGTTGAAGTGATGAGGGGCACTGACAAGGTATAACACAAATAAATCTTTGCTAGTTTTAACATAAATCTAGGATTTTTCCTTTTTACTTGTATATTTGCAGTCCTAAAATATTTAATAGAGAGAGGGTGCAGATACAAATTAATTTTTGTTGCAAATTGTGATATTGTAACTTCTAGCCACTAGCAGAAATAACCAGTTTTCAGTGGATACTTAATGCATTTTGTACATCATATTAGGAATAGTAATGTGATATAGGTGCTAACTATTACACTATAGATAATACTGTCTTACCTATTGACAAAGTCTCTGTCGACTAAGCCATTCTGCATGTAGATTTCCTGGAGAGCTGAGTGAAACTTGGCCCCAGACACATCACCTGTAGCAGTGGGACCCAGACAGGCCTGTACTATCTCTTCAGGAGAGTTACCCTGTGTCAGACAGGCATAAAAATGTTCTTATGAAAAGAATGCTAAAATATTTCAGTGTATTCAATGTATCTGTTATGTAAAGCCAAGGCAATAAAGTTTAGTCAAAGGTTCAATTATCATCAGCAAGATACTTAATAATGTAAACTAAATTTGCTAAGGAATTACACAAGTGAGCTTCATCAACGACTTATCTGTGCTCGGCTCTCTTTCATAAATTCTTTAGAATACCATTGTTGATTCTTATTGTCTGAGTGTACAAAACTATACAGAAATATCTCTTCTATTATCTATTGTTTATAACATCTATTGTTTTGATGAACTGCTGTCTTGTAGTCATATTGCATAGCTAACCGTTGGGTTGAAATCATAACCATTGTCTGCCGCCACTGCTTTGCATGTCTCCATAACTTTCTGTAGCATGGCCGTCCCAGTGATAGAGACATGAGTGGAGCCCCCACCCCCAATCGGGACAAAGGCCAGGGCTGGTCCTGCCAGAGTTACTGCCAATACAGCGAGGCCCAGCAGAGAAGTCATGGTTTATCTGGAGGCAAGGAGATAAAATAGGGAAGGAGTCAGATAAGTTGGTCATTATAAGATTATGAGATGAGATAAACCATGACTTCCCAGCAGAGAAGTCATGGTTTATTTGGAGGAAGAGAAATAAAACAGGGAGGAGTCAAGTAAGTTGGTAATTTAAAGATTATGAGTAAAAGAATAATGAACACTGAAAAAGAAAAATGTTGCAATCTTAAAAACAATGTAAATTAGGAAGTGGCAGATTTCTAAAACTAAACTGCAGACATGGTAACATTATTTCTGTTAATAATTAAAGGCAGAGAGAGAGCATGAGATAAGATAATCATTAAAGGATAATTAGAACATTTAATGTTAGTAAAAATTATTATTTTATTATTTTCAAAGACTGAATCCAACAAAAAAAAAAATGAAACTACAAATCCCTTGACTGAAGGCAGATAGTCTGCAGGGTACTGAGCTAAGCAGCATGTATGATTTAAATAGAATGTTGAATTATTAAATTAATGAATTAAATAGAAAATTAACAAAGAACACTTAGAAACACTTGGAACACTTACCTGAAAAAAAATAAAAAAAAAAATATATATATATATATATATATATATATATATATATATATATAATATATAAAATATAATAAATATATATATATATATATATATATATATATATATATATATATATATATATATATATATATATATATATATATATATATGAATTAACAAAATGAATAAACCAAACACACCAAAATTTTTAAAAATATTATCAGAAAAAAATAATGAATAACTAATTTATTTTGTGAGTATACATTTTAAGCAGGATTTTTTTTAAACATTTTAAGCAGGAATTTTTTTATTCTTCTAAAAACACATACCTTTGGCGTTAGTCCACTGCTACGACCCCAGACAGAGTCACAGGGAGAACAGAGTTTATATAACTTACTGTATCCAGGACTTTGAAACTGTCTGCGTTGGGTTTTCCAACAAACCTTATCATGGTGATACTCTGCTGACTCAGTGGCCTCGTAAATGTATCAATTTGTGGATTATAGTTATGTGTATTTCCTGCAACATACTGCCAACTTATGTAGCACCAGTGTAGGATATACTGAATCTAATGAGCTAAGTAACAAACCCACCTTAGTCAATGTATCATTTTGTATTTTTAAGTAGAAAAATGGCAACATAAGATTGAAAGGGTTTTGAGCATACTGAATGATTTTAACCAGTCTTAACCCTGTGTTGTCATATGGAAGCAACAAAATAAAGTGAAATACCATTGCTATTGAAATTTGGTTTTGTCCATAATCAACCCCTGAATGAAAATTTTGTACACCATATCATAGAACAGTGTTAATGGTAAATTTTTCTGTGTATCAACCTTTTTTGACCTGCAACTAAACTAGGCTGATGTCAGAAAGAAGCAACATAATTTAATATAACTACAATACAACCAAATTATTACTTAACACCAATGTACTTCTTGTGGTAAAGTGTTTAATGATTGCAACAACTTAAAGGCATGTCCACCCTACCTGAAGACCATCACTATTAAGTCATTCAATATCAACTTATTACAACAAATAGAGAAGGACGCACATGTTGTATTTCAATGCTTAGGGTTAGGGTTAGGGTTGAGAACTTTACAGTGACATACATGCATTATTACCACTAATGAACCCATATCTGAATGCTTAAATGAATCTTCTACTTTCTTTCTTCTTGTCAGCCAGTTAATGCTTCAGCCAAGAAGTCAGACAAGTATAATCACTGTTTTACACATCATTAATAACACTTGTTAGGTATCTTCAAAATCCATTAAGCGTGTTCTCTTAAAAATAACCACTGGAATCGATCGATTAAAATCAAAAATAATTTATTCCCTAAACAATACAATTCTAATACAGAGCTCTGGGTCAGATCGTTACCCCTGACCACCTACGACTACACAGGTCTTAAATCAGGCAAATCTGGACGCCTCTGAATACCTCAAATCAGATTTTATAGACATCCATATGAATATGCAAATAATATGTTGAACAGGTAACGCCTTGAATCTTCCTTGGAGTATCTCTGCATTCCTTTAGGTTTAGGGAGTTGACAGCAGCCCAATGTAAATCACCAGTTTGTTTAGTTTCGCACCAGGCCGAACCATCTCCACTGCTGCTACTTTACAATGAATTTCCTTAAAAGGACACAACCTATATCTGCAAAGGAGTACCTCAAAAGCATACATGTTTCACACAGTGGTACCTTTAAACATACATAAGATTTCAGTGGTTAAACAATTCAATGTGTAATAGTCAAACAAATATATAAAGTCAATGTTTAATATACACATGTGATGCACTCAAGGAACTTCACCATTTGATACAGCCTTCACACTGAAATACACACAATTAAAATCTCAGAACACCAGTCCAAATCTACTCTTTGTTTCATTTCATGCCCTTTCTTACTGAAAGGGTACCTGCATTCATGTATTTACAATTGCTTGTTTTTTTTAGGTTCGTTTTTTCTATTTTTTTTCTTTTGGACATATACAGTTTTCTTTGTTTTTGTATTGTATTGTAGTTTATTATACTCTATGTAGTATCAAGCGTTTTTTTAGTTTGATTTGGACACCTATTCCAAGAATACATTTAAATCCAAATAGTTTTCATAGATTTTATTTTATTTTATTACATTTTAAAATACTCACAAAAGATAGTCTCACTCACTATAGTACACAATTCTCGTGTGCATGTCAATGTGCATCAGTTTTATAATGGAAAGTCTAATTTGGCCTGACAATAAACAGTGAAAACAAAAGCGACAACATCACCAGAACAGACAGTCTCTCAGCAGGAGCACTTGCGCTGCGTTCGATGGAGTGGTAACATTTTCCAACATTTCCGATTTTATCAACAGCTACAATTTCTACCACTTGTGAACAGCAGGAGGCGTTGTATCGGTACTGAGCAGGATCTCCGTGGATGACTTCGGTGAGATTCGCGTTGCCCTGTTGCAGTTTCACGCTCTCGATGCCGGTGCCGTTTCCGTCTGTGAGGTTCGCCACGAGTTCCCACGCAGAACTATGGCACTGAGACAGATCGTGGGAACAAGCGACTTGTACGCTGACGATTTCACACAAGGGCGGGTAGAAATCTGTAATCTAGAAGAGAAAAAAATAAGGATCTTTAGGTTTACGTCGTTTCAGCCTCAATAGTTAGTAGCTGGCCTGTACATAGAGATTAATGATGCAGACTGTACATGGCGGAACATTCAGCAGGCAACGTGGAGCTACAATCGTAGAACTATAATTTTATTTTTTATTACAGATCCATGGCTGCAATGCACATATTAAAAAAAAAAAAAGCTTTTTTTTCTGAAAACTCAAAATAAAATATCATATTTTAAACATATTTTCAAGAGCCTATGAGCAATACGAGCATTCGGTGCTTCATTTTCAGCAAGAGCACAAAAGCGAGTGACTAACTGAAAAACTGCCTAATACTAGCTAGCTTGTGACTGTAATGTTATTTTAGAGCAGTGCTTCTCAATTATTTTCTGTCATGCCCCCCTAGGAAGAATAAAACATCTCGTTTGTCTCTTTATCTCCGTCTCTCTCCGCCTGTCTTCTCATCCCTGTTAAATATGTTTTCATGGTGTCACCTGAGGGTCTGCTACACTTCGTGTCTACACTTCATACTCAAACTCTGTGCTGTGTGCAAAGCGCGCATGTGTAACATAGTTAATGTGAACGTTGCTAAATCCAGCTAAATTGTGAAGTAGCGCCATCTCCTGGTGCCCGCCGTACCTGCACTTACTAAACTCGTGCGAATTCTGAGTCCTCCTCATTGCTATGGAGAACTCGAGACGAGGTAACGTGGCTGTGAAATTGTGTGGACAAAAATTATTAATTCACTCATGTGTAGCTATTTTATTGCTAAGCTGACAGTTGTGTGTTGTACTGGAGGTATTTTATGTTTGTTTGGCCATGATCTGCTGAAGTCAGTTTACAGTATATTTGAATTGACCATGTTTTTCTTAGTTTTGCTAGCGGCTAATAAATGACTGTTTTCTACAGATGAAACACATGATGAATGTCCACTACAAATCAATTCACAGCAACTGTTCTCTATATTTTGTGCAGGTACGTAAGGTACAAATGTTTTATGCTAATGTACATCTGGTTATATTATTCTAAGTGCGTTGCACGTTACAGAAAAAGAAAAAAAAATAATTAGAAAAACGTGACAGACAGGCAAATTGCACTGAAGGTACAAATATAAATTGCCCGTTGAAAAAAAAATTATTTTATTTTATAGTAAGAAAATCCACTATACGGTCACAAGAACTATTTACAGAGTATTGAGTAATGCTGCTGTTCTATTTTTGTTATTACAATATTGTAAAAGACTTAATGTTGTAATAACCTGAATGTTGTTGCGTGTACTACTCATTGCTATGGAGAACTCGAGACGAGATGAAACACATGATGAATGTCCACTACAAATCAATTCACAGCAACTGTTCTCTATATTTTGTGCAGAATAAACTGCTGTCACACCAAACTCCAGCAGCCTCCGTGGGTCATTGAGATAAAAAGAGAGGGCAAAACACACCGGTCACACATGCTCAGTGCGAACAAAACTCCTACACCACCGATCCATGACCACCGAGCGAATGCTCCCTGCGCACCCTCTGCCAATGAGAGCGCCACTGCCCCCTAATGTAGTGGAAGTGCAATTGCACTTTATTCTAGGACAGTAAAAAAAAATAAAAATAAAAAAGCATGTTCCCCGAGGTCAAACGCGCCCCACTATTTGAGAAGCACTGTTTTAGAGGGAGTTGTTTAACAGCACAAATCAGCTCACATGCTTTGTTCAAACAGTCAGTTCTTTTTGGTCATATTGTGTTAAAATAAAGCTCAGACTAAAGTCTAACAAAGCCTTAGAGCTGTGCCTACAGTCGTCACACAAACTATCAATAATGGCCCCATATAAAAGAAAACTGTATCTTTAACTTGACTCATGCAATGATAATCTTTGCTTTCTTTGCAGAATGAACAAAAGCATGATAACTGTTTTGAATATCATTATTTCCTTTCATATAAAACATTTTTTTTCCCTATAGGCCTATTACAATACCATGTTCCATTTACCTTTTCGAGAACAGAAAATCTCAGTACAACGTAATTGGAGTCAGAGCCAAGAGATGCCTCCAGGGTCAAGGTGATGTCAGTGCCGGATACTGTGTCAGCAGGGGGCATTATTGTCAACTCAGCTTTGGAATTTTGTCCTGATGTCACACTGAGACTAAATGATAAAAAAAAGCATTTTTGTATAATTGTAAGAGTTTTATATAATTCAAATGACTTTCTTTTACCTGCTTGGGTAGGTCATTGAGAAATCCCTGTCATTTCGAGCATTGATTTTATATTGGCCTCCAGCACCATTTGTAAAGACACTAAAGGGCAGTGTGAATACTTTACCTGGCTCCATACTGCTGGATACAGTGGCCTAAAAAACAGCAAAAGTTGTATTGTTATAATTATACTCTCTGCCGCCTGGTCTGACTAGGTTTTGATGAGCACACAGATCATTACAAACCAACCTGGATGTTGACTTTAGAGACAGACATCTGAGTGGTGGACTGTCGCTGAAACTCTGTGTTTGAAACTGTATCTATTCCTTTCACACGAACCACAAACTCTTCTTTGGGCACAAGTGGGACAGTGGCCAGGATCACTCCATTCCCCATGTCAGAGATCGTAGCATTGGTAGAGCCAGAGCTGGACACCGAAATTAAACTGACTTCCTTTACTTTCAGAGAACTGGGGCCTTTTCTACCCATTACAGGCAGCATCAGGTTGGCAGGCTGACCTAAAGAATGTAAGATAATGTAAAGATTTGTCTGTGATCATTCAGATTGTCAAAGATTTTGGATATTGCTTTATCATCTGATATTACCTTCTTGTGGGCGTCCTGTTAGTACAGAGTATCCTGGGTGAGGGCCTTCAAATTTTTCTACAAAGTCGTAGATGAAGGCAATGACACTCTGACCTGCAACAAACAGAAATCTCATAGATCTCACTGATAGTTACATGCTGTGCACATAAGAAACCAAACATTTGATAACTAATAACTTTGATGTGTTAATAGAATCATCAGATGCAGGGACAGCAAGGATTCTGAGGGAGAGGAATGATCTGGATGCAGAATGGAATTTTTGTCTGTCCTGAGCCTAGACACCGGGGATGGAAAGCAATGTACCCCAAAGGAGAGAAGAAGGAGAATAGTGGCAGTTGCAGAGTTGTGATTGGTAGATGCAGATGAGGGAGGAACTGCAGGCAGATAAGAGCTAGGTTGGTTTGGGCAGGTGATCGGTGGTGATGAGAAAGAAGAAGCAAGACACAAACAAGGAAGTGGTGACAGAAGCTGGTGACCGAGTGACAGAACAGTCTTTCATGAGCCATATTGTTGATATACTTTACTGTCTATTGTGAAATTTGTCCTATACATTTGACCAATTGTTCACTGCTGTTGGGACGGGAACACAGTAGATGTCAATTTGGTGACAGTTAATTTAGTAAAAATAGTTTATCCAAATGAATAAACAACAGACAGTGGGTGACTGTAGCATAGCACCCTGGGACCCATATCTAGACTTTGAGCCAGGATAACTAACAAATTAAGGACTAGCCTATTTTGCCTGTATAGGTTGATAGTACCACATGGACCATACAGAAAAGCAATGTCTGCCCCATGACCTTCTTGTTGTCGCTAGCACCATGCCCTCACTATGGTCAGGTTGTACTTAAGATTGACTTACTTCTTACCTGTTACTTTGACTGTGTATGGGTTGCTGGATGTGATGCTGATCTGCCAGGTTCCTGTAGCTCTATCAGCATTTAAACTACTGTGCCAAAGGTTTCCAACTGATTTAATAGTTGCCAGGGCACCAGTGGTTTGGCTGCTACTTTGGGTCACACCTAAAATACAAAAAATTGGGTCATATATTTAAGTTAACTGATAAAATGTGTCTTAGGCTTTTTACCAGCAGGATTTGTCAGTGTAAAACTGAGAGATGTGCCAGTAATGTAGATGGTGATGTTTTTCAGGGAATCATCCAGACTGAATGAGAACGTGTCTGGCTTTCCAGGGTTCCTTGCTTGTTGGAGAATTGTCACCTGAAAAAAACATAGCATAGCATAATTTAAACATTAAGAGGACTTTAGTTGCCATGCCATTAGTCCAATCCACCAGTAAGTTCAGGTTTATCTTTGTGTTTCCTTTTTTGCCATAGTACCAGAGCAGATGTGGAAGTATCCAGGATGATATCAGTGGCCGTTGACAGCTGGTCCTTGGTCACTTGAATGGCCTGTCCTCCTGAAGCGAGAGCCAGGTCTTTGTAGTCGTTAAGTGATCCTGTTCCAGTCGAGCGACGTCGTCTCTTAAGGCTGCCTGTAATGAAGAAGTTGACCTGTGGAGGTTCACACACAATGTGAGGGTAAACTCACACTGGTTGGCTCAGTTTAGTCCTGATGCATGGTTCGGTCCTTTCCAAGACCAAGTGTTAGATGGTGGCACAGTGGCAGAGTCTATTGCACTCTCGCCTTATAGTATAACATAACCCCTGGTGCTCAGGGTTAGGCCAGGTATAAAGGTGTGCCTTTCAATGATGCATTTCGGTGTGCGACCAGGCCAATTGTTTGTGATCACTACATTTAAATCATGGTTTGTTTGTTTATATGCATTCTTACATATAATTAAAATAAAGTGACTTTTATCTAGATCCAAGATGTCCTGTAGACTTATATGAAGAATGGTGATAGCCCATAAACACAATAGCCATCGTAATCGTGTCAACCATAGCTACCATTGACAGAGATTCAATTTGGCTACTACACTCTTTAAAAGCCTGTTCTTGTCCTGGACTAAAAGGGGAATCGGGTAAGATGGAGGTTTTGAGGTAGCACTGACTGGTACTGGTAACTGGTAGTGTATGTTTGAGATTCATTTGTTGGTAATTTTACCGTTGACTTGGTTGTTCGGATTAGAGCAATAAGTGTATCTTTTAGGTTGGCATCTTTGGCCGAAGCATCAGTGAAAACATAGATGTTTGAGTAGGAAGGGGCAGTTGTCAAGGCCAGCTGCAAAACAATCAGTTTATTAGATACATTTACAGTAATAATGAAAGATAAATGTTTTAATTTTAAGTACCTGAATACCCGAGTAACACATCTCAGGCTCATCATCACCTCCTTGTGCGTTAAGTTTTGAAATTTCCATTTTCATGATCTCAGGATCTACTGTTTTGGTAACAGGTCCAAATTCTACATGTCAACAAAAGGGTAATGGAATTAAATCATACATTTATATCACCATAGCTATCAACAGATATGAAAGGTCATACTAGGGTCATTGAAAGGCACCAAAATATACTCAGATGGTTCATCCTGCGTTCCCTTTTTACTGTCAATGATTTCATATACCACTTTTCGGGCTTCTTCAATATCATCCGACATGCTGCCAGTTGTGTCAATGACAAAGCACACAACAGAGGAGCGAGCAATGCCCAACATTCTGCAATAAAAAGAAGCAAACATCACTTTTCTGATGCAAGAGTATAATTATCAGATGTTATTTTTAGGTGGAGTGTATATTGTTAACATGAATACATGAGATTAACCTGAGGAAGTCTTTGTCACCTGCGGCCCGGCGGATGTCCTCCAGCAGCTGCAATGTTGCCTTCATGGCAACCTTCACCGCTGTCGTACTTTTGCTGGTTATCAGGACGCCTAAAGTCTTTGTGAATGCCCCCACGAGGAACTGTGATTCCAGTTAGGTCAGATGGTCCACCATGACTGCATTTACCTGCACAGTGGAAATTTTTTACTATATGGACTGGATTTTTATAAAAGAACTCCCATGAAAGGTGTAAACACTACAAATACTACTTCCAAGACCAGCCTTACAATACAGAATGTCATGGTGACTGTTGGGTCAGGCAAGTCATTAAGCTGCTCTAGGCCCCTTTGACGAAGGGTACCTTGAAGGGGGAGCTACAAACTCTTTATACCCTTTGTTAGATGGATGTATTTGATTCACTTTGGCAACCCATGAGACCCAGTCAAAAGAAACATGATCCTCCTCTTAATGTTAATTTAAAACTATGATATTTGTTTTACAGCTATACCAGAGGGTTTTTTATCTGAGTTGATATCCATGTATCCAGACGTCAGTTTCTGGTTTTGCAGGATGTCAGGAAGGAGTTGATTGCGACAAGTTCCACTGGCACAATCTTTGCAGGTGGGAGTGTCCAAATCTACAGCAACAACAGTTAGAGTTAAAAGTGTTAATAGGAATGTCTAAATGTGTAGTTCTTCTTTTATTTAATATTACATTTATATTGACAAAATTATATTGTCAATTATATTTTTTTTCCTGTAGTAGCTGTAGTTTGCATGGCAAGTCCAGAATTTTATCTCTCTATATTTTTTATGCAGAGGGTGATATCAATCTGGTCTCCACTTGGACCTTGAGCTAGGCCACACTGGTCTGATTACATACACATGTAATCAGACCAGATTTTTTATTTTTATTTTTTTTCTGTGACACATGTTAAACAAAGGGGCTTCATTGGTCACCCATCAATTAGAATAAAATTATAAATATTATAATAATAAAATAATGTAATATTAATAATAGTGCTTGACGCTTGATAAAGGCTTGATCAAATCTGATAAAGCCTTTCAAAGCGCTGCACTGTTGTCACTCCATATTTGAAGGTGGGTGATGGTGAGATAACCCATGAAAAGAATAGAAGTGAAAAAGTACTCACCTGCTATGTTTTCTATAGGAAGATCTGGACGAATGAGATTGAGGTATGGCTCTTTGTAACCCAGCTCCACCCAGTTACTGTGGCTGTAGAAGTCCTTGATATCCATAGTAACACACACGTCATTAGTCATTAGATCAATTAATAAATATATGCAAAAAATTCAAATGAATCATGAGTTTTCCAAAATCTCCACTCTAGCTGGAGTTTTTAGAAAGACTCGTTTTCAGAGGCGAATTCACCGTTTTTGTGTAAACGATGTGAACAAACGAAGGGAAATGTCTCAGTTTTTAAAAATACCCGTGTACGTGTAAACGGGGCCTAAATAACAAAGGAATCAACACTAACCACCTGATTTCAGTGGCTACAGACGGCGCACCGAGTATGAGAGGGTCGTAAAAGGGGTTTGTGTAATCATGAATGCTCATTTTGTATTTGTAGCCGACTTAGTCGTTTTAATAGTAGGCTTATACAGCTAATATACTGACAGCCTATGTTGCCTTCATATTAGGCTTACAGTATATAAGGCTTTTCATTTTTTGTGGCTCCAGGCAGGTATGGTTTTTGTTTTTTTGGGCCAATATGGCTCTTTGAGCATTTTGGGTTGCCGACCCCTGGTTTAGAGCATATGACCTGTTAGATAACATGCACATCACATGCACATGCATAACTTGTAACTCATAACATGCATCAAATAGATGCTTTCACAGAATGGTCTTTTGTGTAACAGGACTTCCTCTCTTTGTATACTGAAAATCTCATGGAAGAAAATATAAAATATAGGTCAAGTTTGCAATGCTCCCTAATGTATAGCTTGCCTAAATTCTGATTATAGAAAGCGTGACAAGTCCTCGATTGTATAACACAAGTCAAGCCCAGCCTGGTCTGAGGGCCAACGGTATGCTCACTATTTATTTACAAAAGGAAAGAACAGCTGCTCTGCAAATTTAGGCTCTATTATGTCAAAACAACATGGTCAAGATTACGCCTGCTGGAGCTGCAGAGGACACATACATATAAAGGGCTGTTATGTTATGTTTAATAATTAATCATTGTTAAATTATTTAATTTTACATAAATTATATATAAATTAGAGCACCCAATTATTTTATTATTGGCCTATTTTAATGATTGACCAGAACGCATAGAATGTTTTTCAAGTTTTTTCTTATGAGTAACTGTGGGTGTGTTTTAGTGATTTTAGACATTAAGTTGACTTTTTCTTCACACTTGTTTAGTCAGCCTTTTTTGCTATAAATGTATCTGTTTCATATTCATTTATGTTACAAAGCATTGTACATACAGTTTTGTTAGCCTTGTTTCTCTCACCTGTAGAGTGTGAAGGATCTTGCCCAAAGTCTCCCTGGCTGCTTGGAACTTCTCTTTTCGAATGTTCGCTTTTATGGCCGCTACTCCCTCAGTGATCAGACTCCTCCCCTCAAGGAACGCCTCAGAGTTGAAGTGATGAGGGGCACTGACAAGGTAGACAAATACATCTCATGTTAACTGGTTTTCACTTTGAATGAAAGGTAGGCTTTTTCCTATATCATGTCAAATTTTTAGCCAATATCCCAACTGTAAAATGATCTTACAATAATTCTGCTGACCATTTCAATAGTTTGGATTAATAACAAATAGAAAGTGGTGTTGGTACATTTTTATACAAACTATATTAATAAGATGAAAATAATGAACCCACCTACTGACGAAGTCTCTGTCAACTAATGCATTCTGCATGTAGATTTCCTGGAGAGCTGAGTGAAACTTAGCCCCAGATACATCACCTGTAGCAGTGGGACCCAGACAGGCATGTACTATCTCTTCAGGAGAGTTACCCTGTGTCAGACAGACATAAAAAATATTTTGTATTATTTTTTTTCTGTTTTTTCTAGAGAGTGCTCATCATATGAGAAATATAAGTGGTCCTGTATCTATGTAGGACAGGGGTCTCCACCCTCTTCCAAGCAGCTCGCCAAGAGATTTCTGAATATTATGTATTGCAGATAATTGGTAAAATTTGATCAATTATCAATGTAAATGTATCATTTTGATGCCTAACTTGGTGCATCGATAAATGGATAATGGTTTATGTTGTATGAGCATCTAACTCTTCCTCATCTACTCAGCTCCTTTGCGACTGCTGAAATTGGTAGTTCTCTGGCATTTTTGTTTTGTAAAGGTAACTCACCGGAGAAAAAAGGTTGGAGACCCCTGATGTAGGAGCTATATTAAAACATTATTTCCCATGTATTTTCAGATCACAAGTTGTAGAATCAACATATTGTTTGTAGGTCTGAATGATAGAGGGGCAGTAATCGTATCTCAACATATTTCTATTATCACCAATTATACCATGGGTCCTATGAATTGATACTATATCGTATTGTCAAAGAACTTGTGATTTACTCTTGTTGTCCTCAGACCAGACCCTCAAAATCTTTGTTACTATGGACAACTTCAGGATGACTTTTTAAAATATATAAGTTACCGTAGATTTGAACTCATAACCATTCTTGTTCGCCTCTGCTTCGCATGTCTCCATAATTTTCTGTAATATAGCAGTCGAGGTAATAGAGATGTGAGAGTCCCTGCCACCAATCGAGACAAAGGCCCGGGCTGGTTCTGTTAGGGCTACTGCCAATACAGCGAGGCCCAGCAGAGAAATCATGGTTAATCTGGAGGCAGAGAGATAAGACAGGGAAGGAGTCAGATAAAATGGCCATTGAAAGATCATTTGACATTTTATGAGGAACAATGCATATAGGAAAATGATTACGCCTCAATAAAATCTAAAACAAATGGCATACCAGATGCCATTTGCATTGCAGACAATCTGCTGTGCAGACAATCTGCTGTGGGAACTTCCAGAAAGGAAAAAGACAAAAAACTTATTGCCTGTATAAGTATTTTCAGTATTTTCCAGAAGTGTGTTTCAAATTCAAAATGGATAAAAGTTAACATGATAGCATATAATTTAAATGACAAATTTTTGGTAGCAAGAAAGAAAATCTATACTGTAGTAGACAAAATTGTGTATAAAATATTGAAATAAATTACCTATAATTGTAATTTCTACTACATTTCTTTTCTTTTTTTAAGTGTGCAATTTAGTTATTTTTTTCATACCTTGTGTCGTGTCAAGTCAGTAGTTCTCCATTAGTGGGCACTAGGAGAATAGTGTCTTTGGAAAGATCAAAGGGCTTTCTTTGCAAATTTTATATGAAATGTTGTCTAGCAAAGAGCACAAGCCTGCATGTTTTGTATTTGGGCAGACCCTGTTGGGCTTCCTAACACTGTTATATTGCAATAAGGTGTATTATTAATTCACAATCTAAATTTACCATGAGTGGTAGAAACCTATGTAATGACTGGGATGGGCTGACAGTTATATGAATGTTTATGGTGTCTTGCCCACAAGCACAAAAAACAAAACAAAGAGAGAGGGTTTGACTTTGACTCTCTACTCATAGGAAGCCCACTGGACCTTCTCAGCTTTTGTAAACAATAGTACATACTACACTACCATATTCATTTCATAGTAACTAAATATATTGACATGATCCCTTTATGACTTGCTCTTTATCAGCCCAGAAGACAGTTTAACTCTATTTGTGCCATTTATTACTGTGTATCTTGTTTTATTTGCATTGCCATTCTGCCTAGTTTGTTCACACGCTCCATCATGCACAGTGAAAGGAGGAGCAACTGGAGCTGACTGATCTCTGCGGCTATAGTGACACAACTATAGAGTCTGAGTTAACGACACAGGCTAAAACAAGACAAGAATTTGAAACACTAAGCTCTCTTCATACGTGTATGCTGCCAAGTTTTAAGGTCAGTCTTACCTTAACTTACCTTTACACATTCACTTTTTGTTGAACATGGGTTTGATTATGGCTTTGGGGTAGTAGACAAATTTGGAATTCAGACAATTATATTTATTTACTATCAAGTTGTTAAGGCATGTTCAATCAAATAATGGAGTATTGGAGAGGGTTAAAATTACCAAAACCGATTCAACTCAACATACTTTTCTTTCGCCAAGTCATAATTGTACATAGATATGCTTTTTTAATAAACAGTAAATGAAATTAATAGTATGGTTTCACCAATATAAACCCTCTAGCCATTAACTTAGAATTATTTTCACTGGTATTTGCCTGAATCTCTCTCTCTCTCTCTCTCTCTCTCTCTCTCTCTCTCTCTCTCTCTCTCTCTCTCTCTCTCTCTCTTTCTCTCACTCTCTTTTTCTATATACATATATATATATATATTTTTTTTTTTTTCAAAAGTTCAATTCAAATTATGAAAAAAAAGTGTTTTTGTGGATCATTAGATGGTTTCCATTCAAATTAAAGCAGTGAGATCATTGCAATGGGAATAGTGAGTCACTGTTTTCATGTGGAGACAAGATGTTAGACTGTTCTCATTTTATTATATTTACCTTATTAAATATTAGCTTATATTAAACAGTATATCAATTATATTAAATAAATAGTCACTAGAAAATACAAATAAAAATGCAAATTATTTAAATGAATAGAGCATTAAACATGCAATGAAATCTTCCAAACAAGACTGAAACGCTTTGTGGTTATTCTTCCCATCCATTCATGTTTTTTCAATACTAGAACTTGAAGACATTTCAGCACTACTTTTGTCATAATGTCTAAATGTTGCAGGATATTCTGGATGCCCATATAAAGTATCTGTTTAGATATTAGATCCTCCATGCCAGTCCCAACTCCTAATTCTGGATAAAGAGTAGTCAAAATGAAAAAAAGTTGGAATGTTGCGGTGCTATTAAAGCATTAATGGTATTATATGGCTCTACATGTTAGGCATCAGCCACAGTTACTGTGTTTGCACTTGAGAGTTACACCCCAGCAATGACCCGCATGTGATTTTATCTTCTAATTTTCTCACACATTCATTGAGCCCTAAGCTAAGGTCTGGTATGTGGTTGCACCATTATTGAAACAGGCACCAACATGTTTATTTTGAGACAAAACCGAAAAGTGCATTCCTGTGTTTTGCTTTCACAAATCAGAATCTCAGTTGTTTTTTTTTGTTTTGTTTTTTTGTTTGTTTGTTTTTTTAGTGGGGTTTATGTACAGAGGTGCCTCTACCTATTGTTGCCTAATACAGTATTGCTGCAGGGCTGTATAATGTAAGCCAAGTGATTCATGTTTATTTTCAAGTTAAGGCACGTAGACTCCTGTCTTTGATATTACACTTTCCCAGGAAAAACTTAGCAATGCTGAATCATATTAATTGAAGGAATAGCGTTGGAAGCATAATTACTGCAGATTATCTCTTTGAATTTTGTAGATGTGTCTATTTAACTGACTTTTAGGAAAGTCTTCAAGGTAGCTAAAACATAGTTGTTTTTTTTAACAATAAATGCAGTGACAGTTAAAATGGTATGGTGGTATGAAATAACATCTATCTTTGTTGTTGTTTGCAAGTTATGGCAAGTCAGCATTGCCAATACAGTTACAATAAATTCCTTTGTTGAAAAAAATATTTGACCTACTTCACCACAGTCTCTATTACACTCTAATATGTTATGCCATGAATGATATCCCAAAACTTAGAAGGACTGCATTAGTGAGATATTGGCTCGGGCTCTAAAAATGTGGTATTTCAAATTAGTTTTTATTCAAATTAATGATATTAACTGAACTGTTGAATGGTAATTGCTCATTCATTCCTGTCAGCCATTCATTTTAAGGACTGTTACGTGGATATTATGACTTTAGTTTTCATTCAAACACTGAGTTTGGTGATTTGGTTTGATTTGGTGAAACGTTTTGATAATTAAATGGCAATTCAAATATTTCTTATTAAGAAATAATAAGAAATATTTTCTAGTATTTCTTATTATTCAAGATAAATGGGTGAAATTTGTCTTGGGACAAATGATCACATGCTTTATCACAAAGACAGGACAACACAACAACAAAAGCACCATACAAACACCGCCATAGAACATAAATAAATTAGAGACCAAGTGTGACCACAAGTGATACACAGGACCTTTATGTCACTCTTTACAGGCAAGCCCTTTGCAGTCTTGTATTCTATTAATAATTGCACACTCCCTAAGCCTATGTGCAGTTTTGATTGCAAATTCCCTTGTCCTATGTGCAGTCTTGATTGCACATTCCCTAAGTCTTTTACTTTTATTCTTTAATTGCACTATCTGAGTTGAGCAGATTAACGGCTAATGGCACAAAAAAATATCTGAATCTGTTCAGTTTACAGTTTGGGACCCAGTCCCTTCTGCCTGACCTTCTCCTGCCTAGCTTCCTAACAGTCTCCTCAAACATTTGCTGAAGTGAGTTAGGGGCCACACCCATAATCTCTTTTGTCTTTCCCACATTTAACACAAGGTTGTGCTCCTCACACCAATGCACCACTTCAGCAGTTTCTGTCTTATAGCTGATGACATCTGTGCTTTTGAGTAAACTAATAGCTGTATCTTCAAAAAATGCAAGTATAGAGTTGTTTACCTGCCTGCTCCTGCACGCAGTGGTATACAAAAGATTTTTTTTTTTTTAGTAAAAAAAAACTGTAATATGAAAGTACTTTTTTTTTTTTTTTTGTAAACCTTTTACCTTGTGTAAACTGAGATTTGAGTTTTGACTCTTTTGACCCATCCAACTTTAACCCGTCACTTATTTTTCAATATCAGATTAAACAACCTGCTTCACATTATAGGTCTGTTGAATGTTATTGCACCAATTTACTTTTTTTTTTTCTTTCAGATTCCCAAATGTCCAACAGCACCGAGGCCCCAGGGCAGGTCCCAGTCTGCCCCCTGCTCCAGCTTATGATAGACCACAGTGTCAACAACAATACTAAGGCTAACATAGTGCTGGTGTGCATCCATGGCGTGGTCTCCTGTCTGGGGATCCTAGAAAATGCACTCATCATTTGGGTAGTGGGCTTTCGTCTACAGCGTCGCACCGTCGCCTCCGTTTGGGTGCTCAACTTGGCCATTTCGGATTTTCTCACAACTCTGACACTGCCACTTTTTACCTATTATCTTTCCTCAAATCACAGCTGGGAGTTAGGACAACCACTTTGCAAAATCCAAACTTCAATTTTCTTTCTAAACATGTTTGTATCTGCTTTTCTGTTGGCTGCGATTTCTCTGGATCGCTGCCTCCTGGTGGCCAAACCAGTGTGGTGTCAGAATCACCGCTCAGTAAACGGCGCATGGAAAGTTTGTCTCTTAGGCTGGTTGTGGGCTGTAATCAACTCTTTTCCATACTTTATTTTTCGCTCCATTACTCAGAAAAAGGACAAGAGAAAATTGTGCTATCATAATTTTGCCATGTATTTAAGTTCCTCAGATATGTTAGAACGACACTGTAGGATAAGACAAGAAGCCACGGCCTTTTCGAAAACGCTATTCGCTTTCCTCATCCCCCTGGTGGTCATTGCTGGAAGTTACATCCATATAGCGGTAACTCTGAGGAAAAGAAGATTGCGACGAAGGGAAAGTGCAAGCAGGCTTGCCACTACATTGATTGTTCAAAGCAATGAGACACCATCACCAAGAGTTAACATATTTCTAAAGCCGTTTAGGTCTGTTCGATCAGCTTCTTTGACACCAGTTAACTCTCCTACCTCCCCTACCACTGTGCCCAATCAAAATCAGCTCTCCCAAAGCTTCACTAAAATGGTAACGTTTGTCATTACAGTTTTTGTACTTTGCTGGTCCCCTTATCACATTTTCTGCATTATCGAAGTAATTGCAGAGTATTGGAGAGACAAATCAGACTTTGTTCAAGTTGGCTTACCGCTAGCTACAACTTTTGCCTTTTTAAATCCTGTTTTAAACCCCATTTTGTACGCCTTTAGCTGTCCAAATTTTTGTGTCCGCATACGCCAAAGTCTCGGAGCAGTCTTTGACGGGTTAGTTGAAGAGGGAGGAGGGATACTGCTTGTGCCAGGGAAAAGTTTAAGAGCACACATGAAGAGGAAAAACAGTGAAATGCAAACATTCAGATATCAACGGTCTCCAAGTCAATCAACAGATAACCAGTCCCCGGTCAAGAATAACTACTTTAATCCACATAAACTAACACGGGAAGAAATCGAGGAAAACACAGTGCAAAGCTGAAAATTAGACTGAATTTGAGATTTTGTTCTATGTTCAAAATGTATTTTTGTAATGGATTTATGCAGCAAAAAATAAATAAATAAATCAGATTTCACTCAAAATATGTATTATAAATATACATGTTTTTATACAAGATTTTCTTATATGTTTTTTTAATAAACTGTTGTGCGTCAGTGTGTCTTTCTTTGCTGAAATTATATCTTATTTTAGCTTTTTTTTTTTTTTTTTTTGGATAATATAAAGCAATATTATTGTATTCTAATTATATCTAATTATACAGACATATGAGGACAGATGCGGCAGGCTTTTAGTAAACCATAAACTTTGAAACAAACTTTTCACGGTGATCAGCTACACAAGTGGCTGTACGCACAAGTATGCACAAGTATATGGATAGAGAAATGTCAAGTCCATTCTCAGAGTCTGCTCCCACAGCTCTACCTGGGAGTACACAAGGAAAGAGTCTGCAGACTGGAAATTGAGAAACGGTCCAGTGCTCTCTGGTCTTCTTCTGTCAGGCCACAGCTGGCTGGTACTATCAGACAGAAGTAATGTAGATAACATCTCGTGGTGAAGTGTGAGAATACAACAGGAGATGGTAGCTTTAATAGTATAATGTTAAATTTTAAACAACAAATTGCCTTCTTTGTTTTACTAACTTCCCTACGAATTGAGCATGGATTAATTTTTATATAAAATTGATTTCTTTAAAAATAAAATAAATTTGTTATGTAATAAAACATAAAATAAAACATTCTGGGTGCTCTTTTATTTTGACCCAGCAGAGGACACTATTTCACTGATTCACCAAACAAACATGACGTGATGATGAGGGATTATGCTTTTGAGGTCCTGTAATCCGGATGCTTTTATCATGGAGCTGTTTGGGCCTGGGCACCTCTCCAACTGATTGGATTTTATCATATTCATACCAGTTTCTATTGACTGGCTCATTGTTGTCCCATTAACTGTACTAAAAAAGTACTTTAAAAATCAGGGCGAGTTGTAAAGTAAACTACATCTGAAAAGCAGAATTACTACCACACGGAGCTGTAATTTGGATGGAATATTAGATAAAGGTAGAAATATTAGATAAAGGATAAACACAGAAGATAGGTTTTCTCCTTCCACTCTCATATAGTTAAGGATAAGATTAACCCTGTTTTTGGCTACTCCATAATGTACCAATATCACACCAATGAATTATTTATTGCACATTTCCATGTGGACAAGTGACAATAAGCCATAAGAAATATAATAATGCATTGTCTTTGGACGCACCCAAAGCACACAAAATTTATTCTATACAATAGTCTCTTGCCTAAAAACACAACAGCAGTTTTCATTAGCATGGTATGGTATTTCTTTATCCTGAAGAGAACCTAATAATCAAATCACTGTGAACAAGTTGAAACATTTCAATTTCTAATTATATGCTGCTAGACCGGCTCGGGCTGGCAATCTGTACGACCGGGCAAATGCCTGGTGGGTTGGTCCACATTTGGTCCCCACCCCGTTTTCAATTTCGACTGGCCCGAAACACGCCCTGGCGATCACCCCCAACATATCTAGGCCTACCTGTACCCCCATAAACGTTTCATAACATAACAAGCCGCACAATGCATGAAGAATTTGTAGAAAGCCTGTATCGCCTTGTTTTTTTTTTAGTTCAGCAGACAGTGACAGACGATGTAGCCGCGGCTCTTCCCGCACTCAGTTTGCGCGCGTATCCGCTGTGTTGACAGACAAATAATCCATCTATTTTATAGAGTGAGTCTATGGTCCACTGGCTAATATACCGGTAGTAATATTTGCAAAGGTGCGTTTTACACACCCTTTCCCTAGAGAGCCCCTCAGGGCTTCTACACACTCTGTGCGAATCTGCTCGATCTGATAGTTGCGGATTAAAAAAGCATTCTATCTATCTATCTATTTTAGGGTGACCATATTTCCGTTTATGAAAACCCGGACACCTTGGGGGATCAGTCCTGGAATCAGTCCTGGGTTAGTCCTGGTTTTAGTCTTGGTTAAGTCCGTGTCGTAGGCAGCGCAAAAGTTTGATATAATCTCGGGTTAACGGGCAGGTGCGGTCCTGTGGACCAGTGCAGGACTCTGCGCTGTAGGCTCCATTATGGAATAAATGAATCTTCAGTTCGTTACATAAAGAAGGACGACAGCACCAATAAGTTTTAAGAAGGATGTAAAAAGGGGGGTTTGCAGACTTAAAACAGATAGAATAATTGTAAAATATAAAGTTGACTACTTTGCGGATTTCACCTATCGTGGGTTATATTTAGAACGTAACCCCCGCGATAAACGAGGGACACTGTACTCTCCCCTCACAACCTGTGCACATGGACTCCCACTTTTCCCGACCGGGACGGAAAACGGAGAATTTCTTGTCCAAGTCATCGTTAAATGCGCATTTGTGCTTTGGTATGTTGCAGACTGACCGACTGTTTGTGTCTCGCTCCTTCTGAGTCACAGACGCTACTAGAGACGCTCAGTTTAATGCCCCCAATGAACGGTACTGAAAACCCGGACATTTGCATCACTTTATAAAAAAAAACGGACGCCCAGGACAGAACGCAAAATACGGACATGTCAGGGGAAAAACGGACGTTTGGTCATCCTAATCTATCTATCTATCTATCTATCTATCTATCTGTCTGTCTGTCTATTTATCTATCTATCTGTCTATTTATCTATCTATCTATCCAGCTAATCCTTACCTTTTGAGAATTAAAAAAAAACATTTCTTACCCTTTAGATTCAGCAGCAGTTCTCTGGTGGTTTGTTGGAGCTAATCTAACACACCAAGTGATAAATGAGTGACTTTACTTTGTCATCTGATTGTCAAAGTTGAAGCACTGTAGATGTGGAGTAGAAAACTTCCTTGTTTTGGGGCAGCCCACTGATTTGGTGCTGACATTTATGGTAACTCCAGAAGAGGAAGGGGTGGGCTGAAGTTCTTCTTTGAGAATCTGAGAGGATCGTGGTTTGAATATTACATATGGACCTAAGTATCAATAGAGGCTGGCTGCTATAACATGATTGGAGTTCACAACCTATTATGACATAATTTATAAGCATGAGTAAATTAGTCTAGGCTAAACTATAAACAACTGTGTGAACCACTGAGAAAATAAAAGTGAAAGTTTAAAGTACATACCACAGCTCAGTTACTTCATTTTCGTATACAGACACACAGTTTGAAAATAGTATATCATACATTTAGTTTTAGTTTTTCCATAAAGCCCTTCTTATTTACAGTAAGTGTTCAGTCCAGTTTGAAAAGTGTATTCAGGATAACCAATCCTAGAACCAACCAACCTAAATCTTTATTTTATTTGATATTATTATTATTATTATTATTATTATTATTATTATTATTATTATTATTATTTGATATACAAAAAAGACAAAAAAATTTAACTAGTTGATGATACCTCTGTTGGAATATCAGAAATATGAAATATGAGATATTGTGGGGGAGCACCAGTGCCTCCACATGGAGTAAACATGATGATTAACTGAGATTCAGGAGTAGGACCACACTTCAACCTCCTCCTGTTCCTCTTCAGCGAACCACAGCTTCATTTACCCCGATGTCCTTTAGAGGCCAATCCTGACAATACCGTCTGTCTCTGCTCTCTCAACACCACCCTGAGTCTTCCAGCCACCATATCTATCCATATTATTAATAAATATCTTTATCAAATCCCATTGTTGTGGCATGGTTCTTTGCTAGTGAATGTGAATTTTTGAATACAGGTGTAATAAAAATAATAAAATAAATAAATAAATAAAAAACATAATCTTTATAAATGATGGTTATTTGTGTCTACAACCCTGGCAGCACAGTGTTGCACCATGGGAGTTTGCACATTCTCCACTTGTCTGTGTAGGTTTCCTTTGGGTGCTCTAACTTGCTCGAAAAATTATATTCTGTATCTTCTGGTTAAAAAATAAAAAATTAAAACAAAATTGTAATCTTTCAGTTATTTTAGTTAGATTTCATTGCTCTCACACACATTTGGACAAAGGTCCATATGGTGACTGTAATAAACAATGAGAAGCACAGTAAGTGCAGAGGATTGAGGACAAGCCTACATCAGGAGAGATCAGAGGCAGAGAGAGGAAATAAATGCCGGATTATGGGACATGTCGCATACATGGACAGAAACACTGTTTGAAAACACAAGACTTTTCACTGATGCACTTTGACATAAAATAAAACATTGTACATTATAATCTCTCATTCAACAGGTTGAACAAGGTCATGATTTTACAATATTTTACTAGATTAGAGTGACTGAAATTATAATTTTGTTTTGGGAGATTTAGGGATTGCGCTTGAATACGGTGTTTGCAGATGAGAGTGGTGGATGTAAGTACAGGAGGAGAGATGAAAGTGATAGTGCAGACGCGGGATGAGAGGAGGAGAGGGAGGAGCGACGCCCGTGTCAGAGCCCGTGTGCGGACAGATAAAGAGGTGGAGTGGACATCGAGGCATTACATCTGTGTGAATGCCAAACGGAACAAACCCAAAACACGCCACCATAACAGCAGCAGTACTAGAGCATCCATGGAGGGCTCCGAGGGAAAGCTGTTGAAGAAGGTCAGTGTATGAACTTGACTAAAATTAAGTGACATTAGCGGTTTGTCCTAAAAACTCTGTGTGGTACGTGCAGGGGATGTGAGGCCTACTGATGGCATCAACCTACTACAGGAAAGATACCAATGTGAAGTTGGTCAATTGTTGGTTAAATTGTGTCAAATACGTGAATGTCCATTTCTTCCTTTGATGGTATCATGGGTAAAGTCTTAAATATAAAACACATATTCATTTTCTCAGTTCATCCAAATGTAAAGAGATCTCCCAGTTTCGTGGTACATTAAGGACCAAAGCTTTTTCTTCTGCAGTCCTACAACCTAGCAGAATGACAAGCACTTGTGCAACACTTATAGACAATATTATTACCAACAATTTAGAAATAATTATACAAAGTGGCTTGATGATTAATGACATTAGCGATTACTTACCTGTTTTTACCATCTATGATTTGCAGCCTAAGAGATATGAGAGCTTAAAACAATCGAGATACTTTAGAGTTAGAGCAGAGCAAACGATTAATGATTTCAGGAATGAACTGTTCCAACAAGACTGGTCTGATGTGTATGTAGTGAATGTTGATGACTCATATGAAGCCTTTCTTAACATTTATTCAGGCCTATACAATAAACATTGCCCACTGAGGGTGTTCAGGAAATCTAGAGAAAACGATAAACCATGGATGACAAAGGGATTAATCAAAGCATGCAAAAAGAAAAATAATCTGTATTAAAAAAAAAATTAAAATTAAAAATACCAGTAATGAAGATAAATACTAAATGTACAAAAACAAATTAACAACAATTTTAAGAAATGCTGAAAAGGATTATAATAGAAAGCTGATAATAAAATAGGCAACATGGGCAACTTTAAACAAAGCACTGAGACCAAACTCTCAACCAAACAAAGTGCCAGACTATCTTGAAGAGAATAATATAGTGTTTAACAACAGGAAAACAATTTCTAATGAATTCAACTCCTATTTTATTATTGCGGGGGCCAATATAGCAGAGACAATGAATATGTGCGGCTTAAAACAGAAAGGATTTGGTAACAGAATAATGCAGTCAATGTTTCTTGAGGATGTTAGTGAGGGTGAATTTTTGTCCATTGTCCAAAAATGCCAGAGTAAAACATCAACAGAGGGCATAGTGAGGGCATTGACATGACTATAGTCAAGAGAACCATAGACTGCATTGTTAAACCACTGACTTTCATCTGTAATTTCTCTGTGCCATTGGGTGTTCCCAAAAAAAATGAAAGTGGCAAAAGTAATCCCCCTTTTCAAGAAAAGGTGACAAACACAAATTTAACCACTATAGACCTATATCACTACTCTCACAGTTCTCTAAAGTCCTTGAAAAATGGTCTGTAGAGAAATTAAAGACCTTTCTAGAGAAGTATAACCTTATCTGTGATAACCAGTATGGGTTCAGACCTCAAAGATCTACAAACTTGGCTGTAATAGATCTCATGGAGAAAATGATCAATGCAACTGGCAAGAAACAACATAATACAATCGGCATGTTTATTGACTTGCAAAAAGCTTTTTGACAAAAAGTTTTTGACACCATAAATCATGAACTCTTACTATCAAAATTATATAGCTATGGAATGAGAGCACCATTGTACAAATGGCTTACTAGCTACATCATAAACAGACAACAATATGTATACTTTAATGGACAAAACTCACAATACAAAAGGGTGAAATGTGGAGCTTCACAAGGGTCTGTTTTGGGGCCATTGTTCTTTATTTTGTTTATTAATGATTTGTGTGAGTCCTCAAAAAAGCTGCAATTCCTGCTGTCTGCAGATGACACAAATATTTTTTTACTCTGGGAGTAACTTAATAGAAGTAACAGAGAGCATAAAAGAAGAAATGGCAAAAGTGAGAGTTTGGTTTAACAAAAATAAGTTGATAACTGAAAAAAGAATGAAAATGTGGCAATAGCTACTGATGATGTAAGTATTGAGAGAGTGAGAGAGATAAAAGTCTTAGGAGTAATTTTAGGTGAAAAAATTGCAAGTCTCATGTAGACTACATAAAAAGAAAGGTCAGTAAAAATAGTAAAAAGTCAGTAGAAGATTTGTTAGACTGTAAATCACTTCACATGTTATATTGCTTGTTCATTTTCCCAAATTTTAACTACTGCTCTGAAGTGTGGGGCAACGCTTACCAAAGTACCATAAAACCTTTGTTCCTGCTGCAAAAAAAAAGAGCAATACGAATAATCAATAAAAAGAGTTTCAGAGAGCACACCACTCAACTGTTCAATCAACTAAAATTTAAAGGCTTAGTTGATCTTAAGATTTTATTAGTTCTGTGCAGAGCCAAACAAAGACATTTACCCAAAGCTTTACAAAATCTTTTTTTACGTTTGTCTCGGAGGACTGTGACCATAGAAGACAATATTTTTTCTGAACTGTATTCTCATCGACAACATTAAAACAGAAATGTGTCTCTGTATACGGAGTCAAGATATGGAACTTGTTAAATCATGATTTTAAAAGTTGCTCTAGTGTTTCTAAATTCAAGAAAATGAGGATAAAATAATGAGGGACTATGTGACTAAGGAAAATGTTTTAAGTTAATGAAAGCACAAGTGAGATATTGTGTCATATGGCTAATTGATTAGTGACTTGGTTTTGGTTTTTGGGGTGGGGAACGATTATTAAAGAAAAGTTAAATTTTTTGATCTGTGAAAGGAGCAGGATTTATAAGATTTATCTTCTTCCTGTTCCTTTTGTTCAAGCAGCAAAGATAAGGCAAATAATGGTAGAAATATGTATTTATGTTAATTGTCAGATTTTTTGGTTTTGTTGTTGTTGTCTTTAAATTGATGCCAACAAAATAATAGCATGAGCAATAAATTAATGAATGAATTAAAAGGGAAAAAAAAAAAAACATGAATTTGTTAGCCAGAAGAAAAACTAAAACCAGAAAATAATTACTTTTCTTTCACAATCCACATTTTGTGTGTTTATGTGTATTTTACAGATATCATTAGTACTGAAAATGGCTGTGTCAATAAAATTACCTGTTAGACCTTATGATCACCAGAGCGTTATTCTTGACTTGAAAAAATACATTTACAGGAGTAAAATAAGATGCACATTGTCCTTCCGCATAATGCCCATATTTGCCACATTTGTTTTGTGTTGTGTTACTGTATGTCTAATAGTAGTAGGTCCATTTCTGTATCAAATTGTTGTTATTGTATGTCCATTTTGTGTAATATGGTGGTATGAGTCCTCAAATTACCAATACTTATGTTTTGCCTATTTCTATCACTGTTGGGTCTGTGAAGATGATTCAATACTTATGTATGTTTGCTGTCTCTGAGGTTGTTGTTAGAGTTCTGGATGAGCACTCCAGCACTCTGTAGTCAGCTGTGATTTGGTTTTAAGCCATTTAAAACCATGTTGTACAGAGCTGTCATCTTTTTCTGGATCTCCGAGGCCTTTGTAGTGTTATCATCTTCTGGACCAGTGAGGTTTGCGTTGTGTCATCATCTTCTTTTGGACCAGTGAAGTCTGCGTTGTGTTGTCATCTTCTTTTGGACCAGTGAAGTCTGTGTTGTGTTGTCATCTTCTTTTGGACCAGTGAGGCCTGAGTTGAGTAGAACTGTCTTTTTCTCATTTCATTCATTCATTCATTCCTTCATTCATTCATTCTTTCTTTTTTTTTTTTTCTTTTTTTTTAACCAGCTTTTAAGACAATTTTGTAGACATAAACAAAAACACTGCACTGAACAGACACAAACAGGGACCAAAAGAAGAAACATGTTAAATCATTTGCTATAGCATTATTTTTTACTTCCGGAAGGTCCACTTATACTCAGGTTTGACCTCTTTCTTGTTTATGTTCAATTTCAACCTCTAGCTTCAGTTTTTAGGATTTCTTATTTTCCTGTTGGAAAACATTTTTCTTTTTCTTGTTGGACTTTTTTCTTTTCTTTTCTCAAAATGTCAGACCCAAACAAAACAATTATTGCTCAATACACATTTTCTCATGTTCAGGACCTCCATTTCTCATTAAAGATTTTCCTTTTCTTCTTCTTTTTCTCCCTCTCTGAACAACATTATTCACATTTAAGACCCTTTTAGTTTTCTTCTCATTCAACATTTTCAACAATTTATTGCGTTTTCAATATCCTCAGTACATAATCCAAAAATATATGTGTAATTGTACTTCCTTCAATTCTCAGTAACTCTTTCTCAACCCCATCTCAGTGACTTTCACAAACTCACTGAAATTCTTGCCTGGAGCCATCTCAACAACATGCATAAACCCGTCTCAACAACTTATATAAAACCATCAAACAACTTTTGACTGAGTCCCAGACTGAGTAAACATGAGAGCAAGTCATCACTACATTTCCTGTGGTCTGCTTTACCCGAGACCCTGCATGGGCTGCAATACATTTCTCTGTAATTTTTCTTAAAATTTTGTTTTCTCTCAGTATCTTCAAAACTAACTTCAGAGTTAATCTTCACTATGACATCCCTGTGGTCCAGTTTATGCCCCTCACCAGTGAACTGAATTTAGCTTCAATTTCATGTTCCAAACTTTTATTTTGAATTTTTTAATTCTTTCTTTTTATTTATTTAATTTAAATAGTTCTCTTTTTATATGTTTTCTTCATAATTCTGGATCCCAGCTCTCATATTTTCCTTATTTTTGGCCACATTTAAATTCTTAAATTCTCTTCATCTTACTCTTAAAGTATAGGTCCTGTTCTTCACAATATCATAGGGTCATCAAAGGGTCATCATTATAGGGTCATATTATTTATCTTGATCTATTCTTCTTGTCCTTGTTTTTTTTCTTTCATCCACTTATCTAATGGCATGTGACAGGTCTGATTAAACACATAATCACATAAATTTATTATAATCTACAGCAGATGAGGTAAATAAAAGTAGCTGTGGGGCAGGTAAACTTTCTAGCTCTGCATTTTTCTGTTGGTTCAGGTGCTGTCACCATATATGTACTAATACTGTCCCACTCCAGCCTCCAGCAGCGAAGTACAGCTCGACCTGGACTCGCCCCCTCCTTAATGCTTGTGCTAGTGCTGAGACAGGGGGCATGGTGTCTGTGGAACAAGCTGACCATGAGCAAAAGTATAACAAGCATTTTAAACATATAACTTTACACATAAAGAGGTGGGTAAAGTATGCAGATTAACATTTGAGGGAATTTCACAGCAATAACAAAAAAACCCTTTTGGTAAAACAGTGGTCATTGTTTCAAAGGATGATCATATCAAGTACAGCTGAAATAACAAAGGATAGTAGCGGGGGCAACAGGTGAAGACCCCAAGGGCCTTTGATGGTATCATGGGTATATATAAAAATATATATACAGTATATTACACTATATTCATAATTCCTTCTGCAGGGTTCCATCAAGAAGAAAATAGAGTCATTCAGGCGATGGAGCTCGGCGAGTATGAAGAGACCCCCAAGACCCAAAGCCAAGACCCTGAGCCTGTCCTCTCCCATGGGCGACCCCGAGGACCTGTGGCTGCAGGAGGGTGATGGCAGGAAGCTCCGCCCCATTGTGGACTCCGTCTTTGGACAGGTAAGATGAACTTTCCATACAGAAATAGAATCCCTTGGGTTGGGGCTATGAAATTAATCACATTTTAATGGAAACTGTGATTCGGCCATTTCTAATGACATGATATATGCTTGAGTCTTTTTAATCAATAGATTTACAGCCAATCCTATGACACTAAGCATGTGGTTTGGAGCAAATTTTGGATTTGACTATTTTTGGTTTATTTATTGGTGATGTTAAAAAGTGTGTATTATCCAAAATTAACAATTTAAATGTGTTTTTAAAAGCACAAAATAAAATAGAATCAAAATGCCAGTATCTATAGTATTGGTAGAGATATATACACAGTGCACTGATAACCAGTGAGGAACAAATGTTCAACATATGACTATACAACAATATAACATGGTTGAAAGCTTAAAAATAGTCAGCCAACATATTTACCAGCATATATAATCCATATTTACAACAAATTTATTGAAAAGCAATGGTAATCTAGTGCAAGAGCTGTTTCTTTGTCTAGTGGTGAACTTTATTTGTGACTATGCACTGAAATCCTTTTGATATCTGTGATGGATCCAGGCAAAAGGTTTCACAGTTTCTCCAGTTCCAGTCTTGGGTTTAAATGAAAGACAAAATACGGAGATTTTATGTTGTAACCTTTAAGTAAAAACTGTATATGAAGCGTTTTTGACCCGGATTTGAAAAATACTACTGGAAATGTACATAGAACAGGCTCAAACAGTTCAGTTATTGGGTTGCTTATGTTCCACAGTATGACATTAAACTTAAATCATCTTGCATTTATTCAATTACAGTTATTATTATTGCACTCCCCTTTAATCCCATATACCCAAATCACTGGTAAACTTCTGATATTCTGGGTCTCTGGCTACTGACTGGTGAACATCCTACAATCTGGCCAGTCCTGGACCTTCACCTGCAGCTGCCACACCAACATTTTAGTTCTGTCAGCTTTTTCAGTTCTGTTTACACATTTTACTATTCTGTTGAGAGTCTTTTTCAGTTAATACTTGTAAATAGCCCTTTTGTTTAAACATTTTTTGAGTTTTTAGTTTTTTGTAGAAAACTGTATTTATCCCTGCGGGGCAATTCTGTTAGCAGTCACAGACAGCAGCATAAAAAAAAGTTCACACACAGCAGGTCAGATGCTCATGTGGACATCAGAGGTCAAACTAAACATGTTGGTCAAACCAACCAACAAACTCATTTATAACTGGATTGTGATTTTAATTGACTTTCTTTGTAGACATATTTGCTAAAGGTTTTGATTGCAAAATTATGGGGATTATGCAATGACCGGGTGTACAACATTTTGGACTCCCCAATACTTGGAAATGCACAGTGAGTGGAGTGGAGCCCTTTAGGACAAATGTTGGAAATTATTATATTATAAAATACTAAATTACTACTACTACTACTACTACTACAACTAATAATAATAATAATAATAATAATAATAATAATAATAAATAATAATAATAATAACAATAATAATAATAATAATAATAATAGTACTAATATTTAGTTTAATTGGTTTAGTTCCAACTAAGGTGTTTGATTGATGGAATGAAGTTGTTACACTTGTGGCTACAGTTGTTTGGTCTCTTACATGTGCTTGTTGCAAGTTTGTAGGGTGCTGTAGATGTGGTGGCTTTACAGTCTTATCACCTTCTTATGTTGCCTAGTCTAAAGCCCCATTGCTTCCCAGATTTTAAGGATGAGACTTGGTCTTGGGGTCAATCCCAAAGGAGCCATCAACGACAAGATAGCTGCAAAAATTAAAAGAAATAAAAAAAATAAATAATTAAAAAGCCCTTTATTTAGGTCTTCCTTTTTCACCTTGTGCAACCATGTCACATAAAAGGTCACAAGTGAATTATCACATTCTTAAGAGGAAATGAAATTTCAACATGCTCCTCTTAGTTCTAGCAGCTTTCAGTTTTCACCCATTTTCATTGTGTTGATTTTTAAATGACTAGATCAGATCATATTCATGTGGGCAATATTATGGACAAAGAGAATATCTCAGTGGTTGTTTTTATTATTATTATTAAAAGTAATAGTAGTAGAGGTGTGCAAAAAGAAATATTGATATATTGATTAATGACATTATACAGTATTGATATCAGTGGCTGCTGTAGATATATATATATATATATATATATATATATATATATATATATATATATATATATATATATATATATATATATATATATATATATCACCAAGAGTATTTTTTGGTATATTTTACTAGATTATTTTGTTATAGCACTACAGTTTTTTTGTTTGTTTAGAGGATGGAAACTCTTTTATCCAACATCATTTGACATGTTCACTGTTTTGATGAATAAAATGGGTGTGTTTTTTAGCATCACAGCCATGATTTTGATATTATTTTATACTGAACCATATAGAATTGATTTGAACTTTATCACATAGAATCAAAAGCTCACTGAATGGTGCAAAAGTGTAAAAGTCCATTAAGCCCTGACGAAGACCATCTTGCTGGTCGAAACGCGTTGGCGTGACTTTTAATATATTCAGTCGGACTTTTACATTTTTCAATAAGGGCTACATTCTGTTAAGATGATTGTTATCTGTTTTTCATGTTTTGTGTAATGGTGTGTCTATCCTTGGTATGACGCATCTGTGGCAGATGGAGTCATGGCAGTGGGAGAGAATGGAGAGGGCAGAGTGAGTGCTGCTGAACTATAATGGACGGCTTAATGTCATAAAGAAACTGAGAAGAGTTTGATTGGTACCTAAAGGGCAGATTAAAGCTTTAAACACTCTAGGGACTGTGGACCAGATGCACATGTACTGTCTAGTAGTGACCAGTGATGTAGGAATCCAGTACAGTATGTTTTGTTTTCCTTTTCTTTCCTGCATGTTCTAGTACAGGAAGAGCATGTTCTTTTATTTAAGAAGTCAAGTCTAAACTTCAAAAATATACATTTTCAAATATGTCAATTTCTAAGAAAAGTGACAAAGTTGTGTGATTTAAAACATTGCATGGTTTATTTCTAAATCTACATTTAATTTACAAAAAAAATAAAAATGCACACACACTTTAAAACATAAGCATTTGAGAAGAATTAGAGATGTGTCTATTGTTTAGACGGATTAAAAGAAGGACAGTTAGACTGTCTAATCAGAGAAATTTTGTTCACATTCCCTGTAAGAAGATAACATCCAGTCCTACTGAAACTAAGCAGAAACTTGCTGTGCTCAATGTCAGATCTTTATGTAACAAATCATTTCTAATTCATGATTTTATTTCTTCTTTTAATCTTGACTTTATGTTTTTAACTGAAACATGGCTTGACAAAAACACAGGTCATGCAGTGCTAGTGGAATCAACCCCTCCCAACTTCAAATTTGAATCTGAAACACGAGCAAATAAAAAGGGTGGAGGAGTGTGTGCATTTTTTAGAGATCATTTGGTTACACACAGGTTGTCATTTGGGGTGTTTTCATCATTTGAGTATGTTTCCTTCAAAATGGAGCTAAAACAATCACCGTCCAGACTCTACATAGTCATATATAAACCTCCTCAGCACTGTTAAAGTTTTATTGATGATTTTACTGAGATGCTTTCAGTTGTATGCACAGACTTTGATGGTTTAGTCATTACAGGTGATTTTAATGTACATGTGGATAATGTGTGTGACAAAAATGCCAAAGAGCTTAGTGTTGTCCGTGAAACTTTTGGTCTGACTCAGCATGTCAGTGAGCCCACACACAACAGAGGACACACTCTGGACCTGCTCATTACAAAGGGTGTAAATATTTCAAATGTCAATGTGGTTGATGTTGCTCTGTCTGATCATTTCTGTGTCTTCTTTGACCTGTCTGTTATTCCCAAACCACTGGCTGGTCCTACAGTTGTTCGAAGAAGACACATAAATGATAACACAAGGCAAGGCAAGGCAAGGCAAGTTTATTTGTATAGCACAATTCGTACACAAAGTAATTCAAAGTGCTTTACAGAATAAGAAATACATTAAAATCATAATAAAAACAAATCAAAACATAAATAATCATGAAGATTAAAATTAAAAAAGAGAGACATAAATTGGAGAGAAGAGTGCGGAATGAAAACCTTTCAGTTATTTGCACAGTTAAACAGAAATGTTTTGAGCCTGGATTTAAACAGCGTCACAGAAGAGTCTGTCTCACATGTTCAGGAAGACTGTTCCAGGTTTTAGCTGCATGAACCTGAAACGCTGACTCCCCTTGTTTAGTTCTGACTCTGGGCACCAGCAGGAGGCCGGTCCCTGAGGTCCTCAGAGTGCGAGATGGTTCATATGACACTAACATGTCACAGATGTACTTTGGTGCTCGGCCATGGAGAGACTTGTACACAAGCAGAGCTGCTTTAAAGTCTATTCTCTGAGGCACAGGAAGCCAGTGAAGAGACCTGAGCACAGGACTTATGTGCTCGTACTTCCTAGTTCGAGTAAGGACCCGAGCTGCAGCGTTCTGGATGTTCTGCAGCTGTCTCACAGCTCGTTTGGAGAGACACAGGTGCACTGTTCATGGAAATGATAAATTTTGAAATGGCCTCATGTTCTAATGTTGATGATGTGTTGAACTCTGTGACTTTGAGTGTTTTGAATGTTCTGGATGCCATCGCCCCGATAAAGGTTAAAGTGGTTAAAGATAGGCGAAAAGAGGAATGATGACTCAGTCAGAGCACAGAAAAGGGAGTGCCGGAAGGCTGAGCGGAAATGGCGCAAGTCAAACCTCCAGGTTCATTATGAGATTTACAGAGGAACAATGCATATGTACAACAACACTTTGAGTAAAACAAGACAGAAGTATTTTTCGGACATTATTGGTAATTGCAGTAACAACTCTCGTGTCCTGTTTGCAACAGTGAACAGATTAACAAACCCTCCAGCTCCACTGCCACTAGAACTAATTTCCACATCTAAATGTAATGAGTTTGCAGTTTTCTTTAATGACAAAGTTCAGGGCATCAAAAATGCCATCAATTCCACAACACAAATAACAAGCATGCAGCCACAGAGACACTTAGAGCTGAATCACTTTGCACCTGTAACTGACAAAACTGTTTTAGAGATTGTTACCAGTCTGAGTTTATCTACTTGCTGCCTGGACATGTTACCCACTAGATTTCTAAAGTCTGTCCTCAACAGTTTACTTTCACCACTCACTCACATAGTTAACATGTCACTTCAATCTGGAACATTCCCAAACGCGTTGAAAACTGCGGTCATTAAGCCTCTCCTACAGAAGAGCAGTCTTGATGCCACAGTACTGAACAATTTCCGACCCATCTCAAATCTGCCGTTTTTTGGCAAAGTCCTTGAAAAAGCTGTTTACCAACAGCTTACGAACTTTCTCCAAATGAACAACTCCTTTGATGTTTTCCAGTCAGGTTTTAGAGCCCACCACAGCACTGAGACTGCTCTTATCAAGGTGACAAATGACATCCGCCTGAACACTGATGCAGGCAAAGTCTCAGTCTTGATCCTGTTAGATCTGAGTGCTGCTTTTGACACTGTCGATCATGGGATCCTCTTACAGAGACTAGAGGACTGGGTGGGCATCTCTGGTACTGTACTAAACTGGTTCAAGTCCTATCTAGAAAACAGGAAGTATTTTGTTGAAATTGGAAACTGTGTCTCAGATCACATGGCCCTGACCTGTGGGGTGCCTCAGGGGTCAATCCTGGGCCCCCTGTTGTTCAATCTCTACATGCTGCCATTAGGCCAGTTAATAAGCAGCAATAATGTGTCCTACCACAATTATGCAGATGACACTCAGATCTACGTCTCTCTGGCAGCAGGAGACTATGGACCAGTGGACTCACTTGGTCACTGCATCCAACAGATCAGTGTGTGGATGCAAAACAACTTTCTCCAGCTAAACTCTGACAAGACTGAAGTCATAGTGTTTGGTCCACAGAAACAAAGGGACAGTGTCAGCAGTCACCTCCAGTCTCTCTCTCTAAAACCTTCAAATCAGGCAAGAAATCTAGGGGTAATAATGGACTCAGACTTGAACTTTAACAGCCACATCAAATCAATAACATCTGCAGCCTTTTACCATCTAAAAAACATAGCAAAAATCAAAGGTTTACTGTCTAAAGCAGACTTGGAGAAACTTATCCATGCGTTTGTCTCCAGTAGATTAGACTACTGTAATGGTCTGCTCACTGGTCTCTCCAAACGAGCTGTGAGACGCTGCAGAACATCCAGAACGCTGCAGCTCGGGTCCTTACTCGAACTAGGAAGTACGAGCACATAAGTCCTGTGCTCAGGTCTCTGCACTGGCTTCCCGTGCCTCAGAGAATAGACTTTAAAGCAGCTCTACTTGTGAACAAGTCTCTCCATGTCCGAGCACCAAAGTACATCTGTGACATGTTAGTGTCATATTAACCATCTCGCACTCTGAGGAGCTCAGGGACCGGCCTCCTGCTGGTGCCCAGAGTCAGGACTAAACAAGGGGAGTCAGCGTTTCAGGTTCATGCAGCTAAAACCTGGAACAGTCTTCCTGAACATGTGAGACAGACTCTTCTGTGACGCTGTTTAAATCCAGGCTCAAAACATTTCTGTTTAACTGTGCATATAACTGAAAGGTTTTCATTCCGCACTCTTCTCTCCAATTTATGTCTCTCTTTTTTTTTTAATCTTCATGATTATTTATGTTTTGATTTGTTTTTATTATGATTTTAATGTATTTCTTATTCTGTAAAGCACTTTGAATTACTTTGTGTACGAATTGTGCTATACAAATAAACTTGCCTTGCCTTGCCTTGCCTATTGTTTATTCATTCATGCATGGGTTTCATCTTCCTGTTCAGGTTCGATTTTGGGTTTGCATCTTGAGTACTTTTGACAATTCAAAAAATATTTCCTTTTGAATTGTTGATTGCTATTCTAACCATGTTACATTTTCATCACTCTGAAACCTGTGGATAAAAATATCAAAAACTGACAGCATGTTTAAAAGAGACTTGTTGCACTGTTATATTCAGTGTTGTACCCTTTGACATGATAAGACATCTTCTTTGAGTCTACCATCTGCTGTCATACACATTATGTAAGCAGCTTTGTGGTGCTTTCTATAAATAAATGTTATTCCACAATCTACATTACTGTCTATATAACCAAATATTTGATTTACAAATCTGCCATAACCAGTCTATAGAGTAAAGCATACTGTTGTCCTGAGAGGCTTGAGCATGTCCTATATGGTTGGACAAAATGGGATGATTTTTGCTTGAGTAGAGCTGAGTACTGTTTTTTTTTGTTTGTTTGTTTGTTTGTTTTTTCTTGTTGTTGTTTTAATGCAATATAAAACAAGGGGAAGTCTTTGTCAGTCTTCTATCTATTTGTTTTAATGGACTTAGAAAAGGAGCTACCAAAACAAATGTAAATAATTGCCTAAATTGTGAATGCTGGTCTCTCAGTGTCTCTAATGTTAAAGAGCCCATATTATGCTATTTTTGATTTGTGTCATAACATTGTTTCCTTATCAAAAACCTGTCTGGAGTTGTGATTGCTTTCATTCAAACATTTAATAATTTAAGTGTAAGTTTAATACACAAACCCTACATATTTACACTATGTTCTTCTTTCATGTGTGAACGAAACAAAACACAATTCCAGGTATGTTTTTAATGAAGTAACAACACTATAACATAACTTAAAGCTCACTTGTGGCAGTTCAAAAGAAAAGCAAAAGCAACCATTATTAATGCATTGGAGCAATCAATCCTAAAACAAATTCATATATATCCTGGTTTTATCCTCTCGGGTGCAAACAGCTTCATCCCTAATTTGGGAATTGTTCAGTGTAATAAAAGTTGAGAGGCAAATGGAGAGAGAGGGAAAGAGAGAAAGAGAAGTAAAAGTGGAATATTGCACATGGCCTTATGTAATGTTAAGGGGAAGCTTATCTCCCAGTGTTAAATTTTTAAAATAATATTTTCTTAAATTTTTCTTTTAAATTCTTGCAATCTCAAAATTGATGTATTTGTTGGTTTATTCCTTGGAAGGCCAAGGAAAAATATGTATGAAAATGTATGTTTTTATAACAAGAAATCAAAGTCACAAGTATTGTTGATAATATCTTCATGTGTATCTGATAATAATAATAATAATAATAATAATAATAATAATAATAATAATAATAATAATAATAATAATAATAATAATAATGTTTCTTTTCTCTCTTTTTCAAACTCTCAAAGTTTATCATTTTGTGCATTTCTGCAGTCACAGCTGCCCTGGGGCAGATTGACAGGAGGGAAGCAGCCAATCCATCTGTCCCTCTTCCCACCACCAATCACACTCACTTCTATGCTTGTTGTGTGAAACTGCTGTGCCTCTGAGACCCCATA